>NW_022589729.1:21145590-21514743 GCF_004348235.1 Phoca vitulina | reverse complement strand
TATATATATATATATATATATATATATATATATATATATATATATAAAATGGAATATTATTCAGCCATGAGAAAGAAGGAAATATTGCTATGTACAACAACGTGGGTGGGCCTTGAGGGCATTATGCTAAGTGAAATAAGTCAGACAGAGAAAGAAACAAATGTATGATCAGAGAGTAGAATGGTGGTTTCCAGGGGCTAGGGGTGGGGATGAATGGGGAGATATTGGTCAAAGGGTACAAACTTCCAGTTATAAAATAAGTTCTGTGGATCTGATGTACAGCATGGTAACTAATTAACAATACTGTATTATGAACTTGAAAGTTACTAAGCGATTTTAAATGTTTCCAGCACAAAAAAGAAATGATAATTATGTGAGGTGATACTGTTGTTAACTAACTTTATTGTAGTGATCATTTTGCATATATAAGTATCAAATCAACATGTACAAATTTAATGTACACAGTGTTATATGTCTGTTATATCTCAGTGACTCTGGAAAAAAAAAAGAAATAAATTGCTTACCCTTTCACCCCATCAATCTCCCCAAATCAGACAGATAATCCTTAGGTAGCTCACAGGTTTTCATTTAGGAAGTGAGTTGGAAGGGAGTAGACCAAGCACAGATAAAGCCTGTTCATGAGTATAGAACTCTTTGAATGGCTATGTTTGTATTTGGGACATGTCATTTTTTGGGGTATTTTTTTATTAACATATAGTGTATTATTTGTTTCAGAGGTACAGGTCTGTGATTCATTAGTCTTATATAATATCCACTGCTCATTACAACACATACCCTCCTCAATGTCCATCACCCAGTTACCCCATCCCCTCCCCCCCCCCCCCCTCCAGCAACCCTCAGTTTGTTTCCTAAGATTAAGAGTCTCTTATGGTTTGTCTCCCTCTCTGGTTTCATCTTGTTTCATTTTTCCCTTTCTTCCCCTATGATTCTGTGCCTTGTTTCTCAAATTCCACATATCAGTGAAATCATATGATAATTGTCTTTCTCTGATTGACTTATTTCACTTAACATAATACCTTCTAGTTCCATCCACATCATTGCAAATGGCAAGATTTCATTTTTGTGGTGGCTGCGTAATATTCCATTGTGTGTGTGTGTGTGTATGTGTGTGTGTGTGTGTACACATACCACATTATACCACATCTTTATCCATTCATCTGTTGATGGACATCTGGGCTCTTTCCATAGTTTCGCTATTGTGGACATTGCTGCTATAAACATTGGGGTGCAGGTTCCCCTTCAGATCACTACATTTGTATCTTTGGGGTAAACACTCAATAGTGCAATTGCTGGGTCATAGGGTAGCTCTATTTTCAACTTTTTGAGGAACCTCTGTACTGTTTTTCCAGAGTGGCTACACCAGCTTGTATTCCCACCAACAGTGTAGGAGGGTTCCCTTTTCTCTGCATCCTCGCCAATGTCTGTCATTTCCTGATTTGTTAATTTTAGCCATTCTGACTGGTGTGCGGTGGTATCTCATTGCGGTTTTGATTTTTGTATTTCCCTGATGCCGAGTGATGTTGAGCACTTTTTCATGTGTCTGTTGGCCATTTGGATATCTTCTTTGCAGAAATGTCTGTTCATGTCTTCTACCCATTTCTTGATTGGATTATTTGTTCTTTGGGTGTTGAGTTTGATAAGTTCTTTATAGATTTTGGATACTAACCCTTTATCTGATATGTCATTTGCAAATATCTTCTCCCATTCTGTTGGTTGTCTTTTGGTTTTGTTGACTGTTTCCTTTGCTGTGCAAAAGCTGTGTATCTTGATGAAGTCCCAATAGTTCATTTTTGCCCTTGCTTCCCTTGCCTTTGGAGATGTGTCTAGCAAGAAGTTGCTGCAACCAAGGTCAAAGAGGTTGCTGCCAGTGTTCTCCTCAAGGAATTTGAGGGATTCCTGTCTCACATTTAGGTCTTTCAACCAAATTTTGAGTCTATTTTTGTGTATGGTGTAAGGAAATGGTCCAGTTTCATTCTTCTACATGTGGCTGTCCAATTTTCCCAACACCATTTGTTGAAGAGATTGTCTTTTTTCCATTGTATATTCTTTTGTCCTTTGTTGAAGATTAGTTGACCATAGAGTTGAGGGTCCATTTCTGGGCTCTCTATTCTGTTCCATTGACCTATGTGTCTGTTTTTGTGTCAGTACCGTACTGTCTTGATGATTACAGCTTTGGTAATAGAGCTTGAAGTCCGGAATTGTGATGCCACCAGCTTTGGTTTTCTTTTTCAACATTCCTTTGGTTATTCGGAGTCTTTTCTGGTTCCATACAAATTTTAGGATTATTTATTCCAGTTCTGTGAAAAAAGTTGAAGGTATTTTGGTAGGGATTGCATTGAATGTGTAGATTGCTCTAGGTAGCATAGACATTTTAACAATATTTGTTCTTCCAATCCATGAGCATGGAACGTTTTTCCATTTCTTTGTGTCCTCCTCTATTTCTTTCATGGGTATTCTATAGTTTTCTGAGTACAGATCCTTTGCCTCTTTGGTTAGGTTTATTCCTAGGTATCTTACGGTTTTGGGTGCAATTGTAAATGGGATCGACTCCTTAATTTCTCTTTCTTCTGTCTCATTGTTGGTATATAGAAATGCAACTGATTTCTGTGAATTGATCATGTCATTATTTTATATAAGAGGGAATGCCCCGCCCCAGCCCCTTTTCAGTGGCACAGATGTTGGACAGTTGCTGCCTAAAGGGAGGAGCTTTTTGGAGTTCCTCTATAATGTTTTAAAGCAAAACAAAAGCTACATTCCCTTGGAAGTTTTAACTGCACATGACCTACTCAGCTGCTCTAGATTATATAGCTTCAAGCCAGTATATTTCCCTACATATGGAAGTGAACATTAGAGGTAGATTATTTTTTTAAAGTATATCATACCTGAAACCAATATTTTTTTATACCAATCTTATGGAGTAGTAAGTTGGAACGAACAATAGACAGGGACCTAGGATGCCAGAGTTCTAGTTACAGCTCTAATGTGTTTTATGGCCTTGAGCGAGGCACCTAACCTTTCTATGTTTATTTCCTCGTCTGTTAAATGGTGATAGTGATATCTATTATATTTACCTCAAAGGATTGTTGGGAAACTAAAATGGTGTAACATGTAAAAGGTCTTTGAAGTGTATAGCATTGTACAAATACTATAATACAAAACTAATGTCCAGTTTGGTCTTTATGTTCTTAAAATTGTTTTCAATTTTAAGTGTGTTCCTTTAATGGATCTGCCATCACACAGTATTTAAAATGATGGTTTAACCCTGGTAAAACTACTAGTATGTGTATAAATGTCATTGCTCTTCTAAATAAAGAGTAAATTTGATGAATACCCAACTTGATGACTAAACTGTTATTTGCAGTTTTATTTATGATGTGTTTAGAATCTAAGGAAAATATCCTGTCAGATTTAAATGGGCCTTGAGTAATGCTGGCTCTCTGGTTTCTGCAGGAGTTGATCTAGAGCAGTCACGAAAAGAAGAGGAACAACAGATGTTACAGGATGCCCGCCAGTGGCTCAACAGCGGGAAACTAGAGGATGTAAGGCAGCCTCGCTCAGGGGCCACAGCCCTCCATGTGGCTGCTGCCAAGGGCTACTCTGAGGTCCTCAGGTATTGTCCGTTTACATCAGTCAGGAGTTTGGTAAACTGGGAGAAGATGAGCTGGGTTTTGGAAGCAGGGGATGAAATAGATTTTCAGCTATGATGTGTTTCTTCCTTTATTGTTTTCCTCTCTGATCATTCAGTCTTTTCTTCTCTTTTGCTGATATTAATCCATAGATGGTCTCCCACCCTCCTACTGTCACGTGAGTTTCTCACTGACATGTATGATAGGAAACAGTTGAGGTACACTAGCCTAGAAGATGACCTTACATGATCTCTTCCAGTGCTGTGATTTATCATTACTATCCCTATAATCTTCTCCTCTGGTGATGTGTAATACAGGACAGACTTGTGATCATTTTGGTCCTTTTTGGACATAGAAAATTTCTTTGGGCTCTTTAGATTAAGGGTACAGATCTTGAGTGTGCAGTGTCCAGTTAGAGTAGGAGAGTTAAACTGATATGAGGGATTTGGATTCTACTGCTCTACCTGTTCCATTTTTTCTTACATCCATACATGCTTTAGGTAGCTTCTGGTGCTTACTGTTGACAGGCTTTCCCAAATACATGGGCAGCTAATAGCTTTGTGTGCATAGTTGTTGCCAGACTCTTCCAGTGCTTCATACTCCACCGAATATGGGGTATCTAATAGGTGTGGCAGTATGTTAGTATACTGTTTCTGCCTGAGAGTGGCATTCATATTCTGCTCACTTCTTAGAAGGTGTCTGGAGGCCCATGATATGGGTAACCTCAATCAGGCCAGTGCAGTTTGGGGCCTCAGGAGTCATACCTTTCTTCCTCCATGCACACAGATTATAGCTTTGTAGTTAGCAAGAAGTCCCTGCAAATACTTCACAGAGTTGGAAGTTTGAGAGTCTACAGTAAACATATGGGATCCTGGAAAGATCAACTAGAAAGTTCGTAAGTCAAGTGCCCTGAAGAGTATTGAGTTCCTTCCTTCCTTCCTTCCTTCCTTCCTTCCTTCCTTCCTTTCTTTCTTTCTTTCTTTCTTTCTTTTCTTTCTTTCTCTTCCTTCCTTCCTTCCTTCCTTCCTTCCTTCCTTCCTTCCTTCCTTCCTTCCTTTTTTTTCTTTCTTTGATGTTCAGTTAGCCACCACAGTACATCATTAGTTTCAGATGTAGTGTTCAGTGATTCATTAGTTGGGTATAACACCCAGTGCTAATCACAACACGTGCCCTCCTTAATCCCCATCACCTGGCTATCCCATTTCCCCCCACCCCGAAACCCTCAGTTTGTTTCCTGGAGTCCAGAGTCTCTCATGGTTAGTCCCTCTCTGATTCGCCCACTTCAGTTTTCCCTTCCTTCCCCTATTGTCCTCCGTGCTATTGCTTACGTTCCACATATGAGTGAAACCATATGATAATTGTCTTTCTCTGCTTGACTTATTCCACTTAGCATAATCCCCTCCAGTTCTATCCATGTCGATGCAAATGGTGGGTATTCATCCTTTCTGATGGCTGAGTAATATTCCATTGTATATATGAACCACATCTTCTTTATCCATTCATCTGTTGAAGGGCATCTCGGCCCTTCCACAGTTTGGCTCTTGTGGACATTGCTGCTATGAACATTGGGTGAAAATGTTCAACATCGTTAGCCATCAGGGAAATTCAAATCAAAACCACATTGAGATACCACCTTACACCAGTTAGAATGGCAAAAATTAACACAGCAGGAAACAACAAGTGTTGGCAAGTATGTGGAGAAACGGGACCCTCTTACACTGTTGATGGGAGTTCTCATTTTAGATGTTCTTTCCTACCTGCACTAGGAAATGGAAAACACACCTTGTAACAGGTTGTGTGGTTTGGCAAATTTAATCAGGCTTTGGTGAATCTCAAAGGGATACACCTTTCTAAATACCCCTCTCGTGTGGTGTCACATGGATGTACCTAGGAAATACACTCTGACCTTTCAGAGCGGGTTGATAACTGCTCTCTGTGATAGGTTCTCAGTGTAGGAACCGTGAAGCCCGAGCTGTGCCTTAGAGGACAGAAGTAATCACAGTTTCCCGGTGGTTCAGGGCCAAAGTGAATATCAATTAGGTGATAGTTTATTTGGCAGAAAACTGTAATATAGAGGGTATAAGTGTCTTGTTTGGGGTTTTCTTCTTAGGCTTTTAATCCAGGCTGGCTATGAACTCAATGTTCAGGATTACGATGGCTGGACTCCCCTCCATGCTGCTGCACACTGGGGAGTGAAGGAGGCTTGCTCCATCCTGGCAGAAGCACTCTGTGACATGGATATCAGGAACAAATTGGTTAGTATGCCTGACCCTCTAAAAGGGCAGTGAAATTGGTATCTGGGTCTCTAGAACAAAAGGCTTGAAGTCTCAGTTAAATGGCCAGGCTCACTGTCTGGGGAAATATACATCACAGGTAGCTATGGCTCTGTTCCCTGCACCCTTCCCCTTCCCCCCTGCCCCATTATCAACACAGAGATGTTTGCTATGTAAAATAAAACTCTACTGATCAGCATTCTGATTCTATTTATGTTGAAGCCCCTAAAATAAATAGGAAAAAAAGATATTTGCCCTTGGGAAAAATGAGCATTGGGAAATCCTAAGGTTGCTCTCTATGGTGAAGTATGAAAGATTTTATTTTACTTTATTTTTAATTCAAAGACTTTTGATAGCTGAATTCTACTCTCATCCAGTCATTAAAAAAAACATTATAATGACAAAGATCCTTGAGTCTGGCTGAAAATAGTTATTCAGCCTCACTTCAAGCAACTTTAGAGGCCCTAGAACTCCTATCCCTACACCTAGTGATTTTTTTTTAGGAATCCAGAGACATGGCTTTTTATTTAGTAGATGTTCTTATCTGCTTCACATCTCTCCTGAACCCAGCTTTCATCCCCAGTTTATGGGTTATGGTCCTGAGCTGTGCTGATGTTTCCTAAAAGAGATACTCTTCTCTCACTTGAAGGGAGATAACTGCTGTGACTTAATCTTTAGTGCACATGTGCCCTGGACCCCGTTCTGAGGCTTTTAAAAGCCCCTTATTGAATTTATTATAGAAATTAAGACCATTTTAGAACAGGTACAAGTAGAGATTTCAATTGATTATATGCCAAGAGGCAGTAAGCGTTAGAGATAATGTGGTGATTTCCTCAATACTGTTTTATTAAATATAAAAACATGTATTTAAAGGACTTGATGTGTTTTGCTTTGTTTTAGAGGAAGAGAGTGTGAGTGGGTAAGGGGGGGAGGTAGTACAGAATCTTAAGTAGGTTCCACGCACAGAGCCTGATGCGGGGCTCAATCTCACAACGCTGAGATCATGACTTGAGCCAAAATCAAGAGTCAGACGCTTAACCAACTGAGCTACCCAGGTTCCCCAACAGACATGCTGTTTCTTGTTACGTTTTCTCTGTGATAGATGAAGGCATTATTATAATGTAGAGTAGATAAGTTAGGGAAGCAGCTCTCACTGGAACAAAGGCATAAAATGAGTATTGAATAGTTCTCTGATAAAGTCACAAAATCACTACTTCTATTTTCTTTTGATCATGGTACCCCCTTTTCTCTGCCAGGGCCAGACACCATTTGATGTGGCTGATGAGGGTCTTGTGGAGCACTTGGAGATGCTCCAGAAGAAACAGAATGTGGTAAGTCTTTGGTTAATGCTTTTAAAAGCTTTTATAACAGTGCGGGTATCTCATCCCTTGTTTTAGTTATGTCTCCTGAGAGCTGAAATGGACATATCTACATTCCAGAGATGATAATTGTTCACTTCAGGGACTAGCAACAGTCTGTTAGAAAATATCCCAGAAACCATTGTTGTTAAAGTTTACTCATTATAAGATAGCCTTCAAGCAGCTGAAAGTCAAAAATGATGAGAACAACAAAGTAATTATTACCCTTGAGTTCTAGGAAATGAATGTGGTATATTCAAATCAGAGTTTTTTCCAAATAGGGAGTACCAGGGTAGAGGACATCTCATAACTTTTTTCTCCTCTTATTGACTGAAAGGGCATGTTTATTTAAAGTAAATTCATTACAGGGAGGAATTTGCTTCTTTCTTACAAAGCAAACAAGGCCACAAAACTAAACCTGTCTTTTGGTATTGGACAGTACTTGGCCAGTGATTCATACTTACTCAGGATTCATCAGATATCCAGAATTCAATCCTCCTCTCCCTTCTCATTTTAAATCTTTTATTCTTTGCTTGCACGTACCATTCTGTTGCTTGGTGCTAGGTAGGAGAACTACCTAAGTATCGTACCCATGTACAGACTGCAGAAGGAAAAAACCCACCCAATATCCAGATAAACAGTGAATAATTCACTTTTTCTATCTGTAAGTGGGATGATTAATTTGGACAAGGAGAATAAAGATCAGCTACTGATGATCAGGGCTGATGTCTGAATAGAGTGGGACAGAAAAAAATCACTAGCTTTCCTTTGTGTTTTTCTTTGCATGAATTGTGGCTCAGGGCATGTGAACTCAAGTTTAGACAAAGGAGAGAAACTTAGAGCAGTTCTGAAAAAAATAACAATGGAGTTCAGTGGTGGGACAGATCAACCGGATCTCACCTCACACATGTTCAGCACCACGTCTGGACTGGTAGAGTGAAGATCCCCATTACTTCAAGGCTTAGTGGGACAATTGCCTATATAAAGCTCAGACAAACACAACTTAACAGTTCATCTTGTTTTCTTTGGTGAGCTGTGGAATCTAGGCTAAAACTTGGGACTCACCACACAGAGTACTGGGGCTATTATCTAACAGCATTGGCCGTCCTAAGATGTATGCTTTGTTTAGTTAGGTTTTTGTTGTGTTTTAAACTTATCATTCTGAAATAATTTTTAGACCCATGAAGAAGTTGCGAAAATAATAGAGAGTTTCTATGTATCCTTTACCCAGCATGGTTTGGTTTTTGAACATAAATAATATTTTCACTAAATAACATTTCTGCACTGGGAATGGTGCTTATCTTTGCTCCCTGCATAACTTTTGGGTCCAGGAATATAAACTCATTTTGTCTAGAGCATGTATCTAAATACGAGACAATTTATTCTAGGGACTTATTTCCCCTTTGGTACCTGTTTTTTTCTTGAGAACTATTGCTAACCTAATTCGGTATGTGGCCATAAAGAATTTTTTCAAAGTTCCTTCCCTTTTTTTTAATCCATCAGAAGCCAGGCTTTTTTTTTTTTCTTTTTTAAGTTTACTTATTTTTTTTTAGTAATCTCTCAACACCTAACGTGGGGCTTGAAGTCACAACCCCCACATCAAGAGTCACATGGTCTTCTGAATGAGCCAGCCGGCCTGCACTAGAAGCCAGGGTTTTTTGAAGATTGGGTTTGGATATTTGATATGAGCAGTTTTATTGAAGCTCTAACACCATGGTTTTTCTCTTACCTTGGATGAGGATTTTTCTTTGTCATTATCTTGTAAGGAGACCCAACTGATGCGTTTCTCTTTTTCTCAGTTCTTTCTTCCCCTTTTGGTATTGGTCTTGTTTTCTTCAGAATGACAGTACCATTTTGAGTTCTTCTCATCACTGCTGATTTTTACCAATAGTCAACTTCTTCCCTTTCCTCTCTGTTTTTTCAATTTCCAGCTTCGAAGTGAAAAAGAGACACGGAATAAGCTCATTGAGTCAGACCTGAACAGCAAGTTGCAGAGTGGACTTTTTAAGAAGTAAGACGTTCAGGACTTGAGAAATGGGATGAGCTCTGCTGTGTTTGGCTGCATATGTGTGTATGACATAGCTTGAGAATTTATACAGGAAGGAAACTGTGTTTGATTTAAGCCAAATGATCTTTAAACATGTGGGATGTTTGAGGGACAAAGAGGTGGCATTGATATATGGGGGAGACACTGAGGGTGGGTGAATGTGTTTTTTTTTTAAATTTATTTTTAAGATTTTATTTATTTATTTGAGAGAGAGTGTGTGAGCATGAGCAGGGGGAGGGGCAGAAGGGGAGGGAGAAGCAGACTCCCTGATGAGCAGGGAGCCTGATGCAGGGGACGGGGGGCTCAATCCCAGGACCCTGGTTTCACCTGAGCCAAAGGCTGATGCTCAACCGACTGAGCCACCCAGGTGCCCCGGGTGAATGTGTTTTAAATTTAGAAATTAATTGAGACAGTGTACAACATTTTCCCCCCAGCTTATGGGTTCCTAGTCCTAGTTACATCCCTAACTCTAAGTTCTATGAACTCAGGGACCATGTGTGTTTTGTTTACCACTGTACCAGGGCCTAGCATGATTCCTGGCAGGTAATAAACATTCAGTAAACATTTGTTAAATGACTTTTTAAAACTATTTATCTGCTTTATCACTGTCAAGATTCATAGCCCTCCTTTTTCCTGTGTGTTGAACAGGCTAGATCTACTTAAGTCATACTCTAAAGTCAAATACTGAACCTTAGTCTGCAAAAACCCAAGGATTCAGAAGAATGTAAAGAAGGATTTGAAGTATTTCTGTTATTGCTTCTACACAGAGGTTTATAGACTTGTTCTCCTTATGCTTGATTGTCAGTGAACTTAAATAGTTTGCCATTTCTGAGTTACACTCAAATTGTCATCTTTAATTTAGCAAAGAGAAGATGCTTTATGAAGAAGAGGTACCCAAGTCCCAAGAAATGGAGGAAGAAAGCAAAGAGTCTAGCAGCTCCAGCTCAGAGGAGGAGGAAGGTGAAGATGAAGCTTCTGAGTCAGAAACTGAGAAGGAAGGAGGTAATGTAAAGATATTCATAGTAAAGATCCTCTGTTTCCATAATGCAAGGAGATCACTGCTTGTCAGAGCTAGGAGGCCTCAGAGGGCTCCAAAAAGAGCTTTAAGTTCTTTAAGTTTAGTTTTCAAAGATAAGATACCAAATTTTGAGTGAAAACTTGGTTGTAAAAGCTATGAGCTAGGTTAGAATATGTGTATTGGTTTCTATGTAGCCATATGATAAGGCGCAAAAAAATTCCTTTAAAAAAAAGGATTTATTTATTTATTTATTTATTTATTTATTTAGAGTGCCCATGCATGGGCCTGCAAGCAGGCGGGGAGGGGGAGAGGGAGAGAATCTCAAGCTGACTCCGCACTGAGCGTGGAGCTCTACTGGCGGCTTGATCCCACAACCCTGAGATCATGACCTGAGTGGAAATCAAGAGTCAGACACTCAACCAACTAAGCCACCCAGGAGCCCCCCAGAAATTCTTGTGTAAAGGAGCCAACTGTCTGACCTCAGTTTGGTAGGGTGTAGAGACCAGATTCCAAAATTCAGTATGCTAAGAGACTGAGGAGGTGAGATCTTGCAGAGTCATATTTGGTCAAGTATCTTTAACCAGCTGGTGAAAATTTGCATTTAGTTCTCAGGTTCATCTGATTCCCTAAACAAAATCCCAAGATCTTTTCATTTTCCTTCTGATTATATGAAGCTCCTTCAATTCCTGAGGTGGGGATTGAAGAAGGAACAAAATCATATTTACCTTTATGACTGTTATTAATATTATATATACTTCATATGACACTTCTTAAGTTTATTATATGGCAAGACAGGAAACCCAATAGTGAGAGTGAGGTGCTGGACATGGTCAGATCCCCAAGCTGTAGAAGCAGCCATAGGTTTTGATATACAGTCTGGCAAACACTGAGAAAAGACATACTGGGTTTTACTGAGTAGCGGTTCACCTGCAACAGAATAGCTCTCATGGATAATTGGAAGTTAATGATAACTAAGATTTTTACAGTACATGTGTCCTACCCTCACTGGCTTGTATCAGTAGTATTAGTATTAGCTCATTGAATGTCACCAAAGGAAATTAGAGACCATTGATTGTGTAGAGAAGATAGGCACCAACTAAGTTTATAGCATAGGAGATGATCTTTTACTCATGGAGCCTTGAATTTCTGTTATTAAGCAGGCACAGCTTGCTCTGGAAATGCTAGTGTAGTACCTATCAAAATTTATAAATGTTCATCTTTTTTATGTTTTTATTATTTATTAAGGACTTACATGTCTTAAGCTTTCAAGTATTTCTATTTGGTCTTGCTCTGTGCTAGATCACTTTGTTAACTACCAAGGTATTAGAAAAATGGGAGGGAGCTACCTGAACTACTACAATTGCTTCGTGATATGTACCCATGCCTCAGGTCTCTGGTCCCTGCAGCCCATCTCTACATTGCTGTTGGAGTAAAACACCCACAGCACCCTTAGGTTATACTACACCTCTGTCCAGAAGCCATCTACGACCACTTTCCCCACTCCCATCTTTGCCTGTAGAATAAATCCCAAGTCCTGTAACCTGACTTTCAGGATCTTTCATGATCTATCTCCGGCTGACCTTTCCAGTGCTGTCCACAGGCAGTGTCATCTACTAGCCAAGCTGGATTGCTTGGTTTCCCCAAACATGCCCTGAGCTTTCCTACCCCTGAACATTTATTTGCACCTTAAAATTCATTTCTGACCATCAAATGCTTATTGAGTGATTTCTGTTTTAAGCTATAGGATTTACCAGGATGAAGAAGCCTTTCTTTAGGTTTTCCTGTATAAAAAAAGTGAAAAGGAGTGGACCACTTCACTGTTCCCCCACCCCATGATAATTGCTCCCCTGTCTGTTTCCCTCTAGCACTTCATACTTATCTCTGTTGTAACACTCATCATTTCAGCTGAGAACTCTAGGTTTATCATTTACTCCTAGGTCTCTGCATGATGCCCGACACAGGACAAGCATTCACATTCATTAAATGCTCTTTGTTGGATACATCTAGGACATACAGGGGAATAGGAAGGCATATACATGAATAAAATACATGCCACATGAGAGAGATAAATGTTGTCAGTGGTATTCACTAGTAAGAAAGATTATATTTAGTTTGCGGGATTATAACAACACTTTACATTTGGGTAGTGCTTTTTACTCTACAATGTACTTACAACTACACCCTGAGGGATGTATTATCACCACATTTTAGAGTGGGAAATTGACCCTGTAAGGGGTAAAGCAAACTGGGTCTCATAGCTGGCAAGTGGTGTGCCTGAGATCCTGACTTTGATCTGGGACTCCTCAGAGTAGCAGGGGCAAAGTGAAATGTGGAAATTATCTGCCTAAAAGGTGGAAGCTAAAGGTGTGGAAAAGGACAAGATTTCCCAAGGAAAAGATTGTAGAGAAAGATGTACAAAAAAGCATCGTGGGGCATGCTCTGTTTAGGAAGTAAAAAGAGGCAAAGAAGGGAGGTTGAGGAAAACCAGGATATGTGTTTCTGCATCAGAAAAGCCAGGGTAGGGGGCTGCCTGTGTGGCTCAGTCGGTTAAGCGTCTGCCTTCAGTTCAGGTCATGATCCCAGGGTCCTGGGATCGAGCCCCATGTCAGGCTCCTTGCTCAGCAGGGAGCCTGCTTCTCCTCCTCCCTCCACCTCCCTCTCCCTCTGCCTTCCACTCCCCCTGCTTGTGCATGCTCTCTCTCTCTCTCTGTCAAATACATAAAATCCTAAAAAGAAAGAAAGAAAAGCCAGGGTAGGAGTGGGAAGGGAGAGGTCAAGAAAGAGACAGCATTTAGGGAGTCTGGTAATCTCAGCAGTTTCTGTAGCCTGATGTAGGCAGAAGCTAGATGGTTCCAGCACGCTTCCCTGCTCCTTTCTGCCCGTTGAAGTTTTACTCATATTTCAAAGCCCAGCTTAAATCAGCTTCCTTTATGAAGCCTTATCATCACAGATACAAGCTTTCTCCCCTCCTCTGACTGGTAGCTATTTGTTTGAACCTCTTTTATATTACTTACATTACCTAGTAGTAGCGTTATTTCTGTTTGTTTCTCATCTCCTCCCTTCTTCCCCTACCAGCAAGTTTCAGAAGCACTGAAATGTATTATGTGTCTTGTTTATCTTTCTGTCTTCCATAATGCCTAGCACTGGGCCTTCTATATGGTAGGTCCCTATAAATATACATTATATATAAATGTATATTGGAAAAATATGGGGAACTGGATTATGTCTAAACCTTTCCAAATGATGCCTGACACATTATGTATGTACTGAACAAGTATTTGTTGAATGCATTTATCCTGTTTTTAAAGATTCACAGATACAACCTCATAAAATGACAGTTTTCATATGTCTTACATATAAATGTAGTTGTAAAGAATACTAATTCTCTTTTGAGGTGAATGTAAGCAGTTTGATTTGGATTTCTATTTTCCCCTTTCTTTTATTTATTTGACTTAAACATTTGGTATATTAGTTATCTATTGATAAATAACAAGCCATCCTCAAATTTAGTGGTGCTTAAAGCAACTATTTATATAAACCCAATTCTATGGGTTGGCAATTTGGGAAGGGCTTCACTGGGATGGCTTTTCTTTCCTCCGTGTGGTAATACTGGGCTTACTCATGTGTTGGTGGTCAGTTGGTAAGTCAGCTGGGGGCTGGCTGGTCCCAGATGGCCTTACTCACCTTTCTGGTAGTTGGTTAGGATGTTTGAGGCAAGTGGGCCATGTTCATCAAGTGGACTGTCCCCTGCTTCTTCACACGGCGGTTGGATTCCACAAGACGAGAGGGCAAGGTTCAGTGCACAAGCACTTTCCAAGCCTCTGCTTGTGTCACTTTACTAATATCCCAGTAGCCATAGAGAGTCACATTGCCAAGCCCAGAGTCAATCTGAGAGGCCACTACACAGGGGTATAGATTCATTGGGAGTTCTTACTATAATGATCTGTCACATTTGGGTAGTAAGGTATACTTCTTGGGGTTAGAGATATTCAGATAATATTTAAAGAATGCCTTGAATATTCATAATAACCACAAGAAATAACATTAATAATAAATTACTGTTTACTAGGGACTTATTATGGCCAGACATTGAACGATGCAATTTAAAAACATTATCTCTAGACTTTATAGCAACTCGTAGGTAAGAATTAAAATTCCTGATTAATCAGTGAGACAAGAGAGGTTCATATATGTTAAGTAAATTTGCCCAGTGTCACACAGCTAAAACGTGGCATAAATTTGTCATGTAATTCATAGGTGGATTACTCTGGGGCCCTGTTTCCAGAGTACATAGATCAGAAGGCCCCACCACACCTACTAGGTGCAGGCACTGATGTAGCAGTGAACAAGACAGACGGGGTTTCCACTTGATGGCCCTATAACATGGACTACTGTTATTTATTAAGAGGGTTTACCTACTACACTTCTGTAGTTTAACTCGCAATATCCTCTGTAATCCTTTCTACCTTTATTTCCTATTGTAATCCCAAGAATATTCATTACTTTAATTAGGCCTGCTTAAATTAGGCCTGCTTAGACTTAAATTTACTGACCAACAGATGTGTATATTTTGATTTCTGATTCATTACTCATACCCTTTCTTCCTCCTGCCAGTCGGTATTTGTCTTCCAGTTTTCTCTATGGCATCTTTCCTTGTTGTTTCCTCCCTCAGAGGATTTACTCTGAACTCATAAAGCCCCGTTGATCCAACTCAACCAATTTAGCACCTAACTTATATATGATCTTCTATTGTTACTATTATCATTATGCATCTTATCTCATGTCTTGATTATAATTACCTAGAAAGCAAGATCTATCTGGTTTTTCCTGCCCGATCTCCCAAAACAGAGTAGATTCTTATTATGTACTTACTGACAAATTTTATATATGATACATAATGTGGAGAAAGTTTTCAGTTATATATCTGGGAATTGGAGCCTACCAAGAAAGGAATTTTACCATTGAGTTTATTTCCTTTTGGCAACTTTGCTAGAGATTTCATTTTAGTTTGAGTCCAAGAATTACATGGCCCTAATAATCTGTTTTGATATGGGTAAACCTTTTCTGTTAGCAGAAAAGTACATACATACACACAGATAAGGTTTTCATACTTGCACTTGTTGCTTCTCTTGTCTTAAATAATAGATAAAAAGCCAGAAGCCATTGTCAACCATTCCAACTCTGAAAGCAAGAGTATTATCACGGAACAGATACCACCACCGGCTCAGAATACCTTCTCTGCCTCTTCAGCTAGGAGAGTGAGTATTTTGGAACTAATTTGAATATTATATTTCTCCTACTATGGTTACATACAGTTTGAAAGGCCTTAAAGATACATTCTTGCAAGATAATACAGATACATCTTGCCTGTCCTAGTCAGCTTAGGCTGCCATAACAAAATACCACCAACCAGGTGGCTTTAAACAACAGAAATTTATTTCTCCCAATTCTGGAGGCTGGGCTATCCAAGATCACGGGACTAACTGTGTCACACGGGGCTAGCTGAGTCAGTTCCTAGTGAGGAATCTCTTCCTAGTTTGCAGACAGCCACCTTACCTCTAAATATTATAGTCACACTGGGGATTAGAACTTCAAGGTATGGATGGGGGCGGGGGTGTGCACAAACATTGCTTTTATAACATTGCCTGCAAAAGCTATAAATCCATCACCAAACAAATTTGGGTACAATGTGTTTAGATAACATAGGATATAGTGATCTGGGACCAAAGAATTTTGTCCATTGCTTATTTTCTTCGTATCTACGGCTAAGTAGGTAAGTATATATAAAGCTCAGACTGGGTTAGGAAGATAGCTAGCATTCAGTATTTTTTTTTTTTTTAAAGATTTTATTTATTTATTTGACAGAGAGAGAGACAGCAAGAGAGGGAACACAAGCAGGGGGAGTGGGAGAGGGAGAAGCAGGCTTCCCGCAGAGCAGGGAGCCCAATGGGGGGCTCGATCCCAGGACCCTGGGATCATGACCTGAGCTGAAGGCAGACTCTTAACGACTGAGCCACCCAGGCGCCCCTAGCATTCAGTATTAATTGATTTGATGACTTATGCCCTTTTTTTTTTTTTACATCTTGTTTAAAATTTTACTTTCATAAGTGAAGTCTTGGTAGTACTCATAATGAGTAGAGAGCAGAGGTAGAAAGAACTTGCTGAGGTACCAGAGACACCTCCTCCTGCAGTTTGGCCCAGGCTTCTGAGAAGCTATAGGCTTCTAGTCAGTGAGACAGAGTTGAATAATGACCTTGCTCTACAAAGGATACAATTAGTTTTGAGATTAAGAATTGATAATGAGTTCTTGGGAAGAAAGCTGTTGAAAAAACTCTATGGTTTTATAGATACTAACTTACTGATCTTCTTAGTGCCTCATGAATTGAAAAGACAGGATTATGGTATCATTGTGGAGATGAGGAAACAAAGCCCTGGCTGCTTATTTATTCCTATGAGCATCACTTTGAATCTGTAGAGATGTCTCAGATAGGACACAGACCTCACTCCTCACTCCGGCATTTAGCTGTACCTCACATACTCCCACTGCTTCTAGGTGTGACTGGACTTCTTGCTTTCTTTTAATTTATTTTATTTTATTTTTTTGTTTTATTTTTGAAAGAGAGAGAGTGTGTGTGTGACTCTCAGAGTCAGGGTGGCTTATAAAGAGCTCACATGATTGAGCCTCTACAGCTGGAAGGAGTACATAAATATATATATTCAGATGACTAATTAAAAGAGAAAATCTGAGTGTGAGCTGGAGACGAGTGATTTAGTATTTATTGCATTTTCACTATACCAGGCAGTAAAGGTGGCCTGATACCTGGAGTAAGACCAAAGCCATCTTGCAGAGGTCCCCCAGATCCCAGGAATGGACTGTTGACTGCAGTTCTAAAGACCAGTTACTTCAGACTGGTGTTTGTTGGTTAACACTAGTCTATGATGTTTTCTGTGGTTTATGGCAAAATGAGATAAAGACAATGTAAGCTTTCCAGAAAGCTTTCTTTTCTGAGGTTAAAATGTTTTTCTTTTTTTAATGAAATGATAGTGATGGAAATGGTAAGCAAGTTTTTGAAAGATGTTCTCCTGGCAAAATCTAAAAGATGGCAACTCTATGACTTCTACCATTTTTCTTCTTTTTTAATTTTGCTGCTCGGTGAAATCTGAAACACTTGGAACTGCTGCTCAAGATCAAATAAACTATTTTCTTGAAATAAGCAATTAGAATTTGAGTGGAGTGAGTTTTAGTATTTTTATTAGTATTAACTTAAGTCAGCTTACCACAGTCTTATCACAGTACCTTAAAACATACTTATACATCTGTGTTTTCTAGTCTCCACATATTATAAGGAGGAATTAGCTCATTATCACCATTTTACAGGTGAGCATGTTGAGACCTAGAGAAGTAAAATGTCCCATTTTCAGTTACACAGTGAGTCAAGCAAGAGAAGATGTTTTTACTAGAACGTGGATCTCCTGGTGTTCTAGGTCAGTACTCATTGCTAAGAGAGCAAATAGTGTTTAATTTCTCAGAGAGCAACTCTGTCAGTAGGAGCGCTGTTAAGAATCTGAGACTATTTCTGGCTCAGGGAGAAAGGCAGTCTTGAGCGGTTATTAGCGTCTGCCAGGTGAGGAAGGGAACATTGGCAGAAAGCCTGCCATGTATTTGTTCTTGTACTGCCTTATGTTGCCTCACTGAACTTAGTCAGTGTGGGAAAAGGCAAATAGGCTGAAAAGAATCATCAGGACCTTTTTTTTTTTTTTCCCCTTTTCTTTTCTTTTCTTTGCTTCTTCCCTCATAGTTCTCCTCCAGCCTTTTTAATAAGCCGGAAGAGCCCAAAGATGAATCTCCTTCTTCGTGGAGACTGGGACTCAGAAAAACTGGCAGCCACAACATGCTGAGTGAGGTGGCCAATTCTAGGGAAGCTCTAAGGGACCGAGGCTCTTCCATCTACCGGTCATCATCAAGCCCTCGGATTTCTGCTCTGCTGGACAACAAAGATAAGGTGCAGTTTAGGCAGGGTACGGGGGAGTTCCTGGGCAGTTCCCATCTATGAAAATTCATTCTCAGGAGCAAATGAAAGTGTGTTCTAGTCCCTGATTTGATTCTGGAAGTACAAAGTCTTTAAAGGGAGATGGCACATTGATAGTTTAATCAGTTAGCTCTTTGCTTGCTATTATTACTCGGCCAAAAAAGAAAAACCTTTTATCTTTTGGCATATCTTATGTTCATTCTTCCTTACCCTCCTTACGTAGGGCAAATAAATAATAAAATAAAATAAAATAAATTTAGTCAGAAACATGAAAATTTGGACATGGCCTAAGGTTCCCTTGAACCAATACCAGTAATTTATTGTTTCAGTGTTTGGAAGCAAAGTTCCTTAGCCGGACTTTGGATCCTAATGAAGCTCAGGCAAATTAGCACTTAGAAAAAAATGTTTAAATGCCTTATTTTTTTCATTACTAGATATATAACAGCTCATCCACATAATCATCCAAGATCAGTGCATTTTTATTTCTTAACTTTTGGTTCCAGATTTTCTAGGGCTTACCTGATGCTCTGGGGTCAGGGCTGCCCTGTAACCGTAGTCCCCCGCTCAATATTGTGTTTCTGGAGACTCCTCAAGGAGATGAGTCATATTGGTTGGATGAATTCTGCAGCATATTTGTTGTGCATGAAGCTGCATTTCAAAGAGAAGATAGGCTGGGGAAGAAATAAGGCTTATTTCGTTAAGAATTTTAGAGTGGAGCTTTCTGTTTGTGGCTTTTCAAAGGCTCCATCTCTCTTGGCAGGGCTGTTGCTTTGTGTAATTTGTGCTGCTGTTTTCCTTTTTTGATCGTTTTGGCCTTTCCCATGAGAATTATTTCCCTGTATATTGGTCTTTTAATGGAGGAGAGGTAGGAATTAGCCTTTGAAAGGTAACCTTTTGTAATACCACTCAAACCAGAATTGGTATTGGATCTAGAAATAAGATGATATAGGTGTATTGATCTCTGCTTTTTTACCGAGAATGTTACACTGTGTCAGTATTGTACCTTCTCTGTGTCTTACTTGTTTTGATTTTACAGGAGAGAGAAAACAAAAGCTATTTTAGTTCACTAGCACCCCGGAGGCTCAGCAGCACAAGTGACATTGAAGAAAAGGAGAACAGGTAATCCTAATACAGTCCAAAAGATGGTCCTCTGTAACTTTCCTAGGCATAGTGATGCCTTGGCCATCGCTCTGCAGCCATCTCTCTGCAGGTGCCCTTAGCACATTATGAATTGTTTATTCCTTCTGCTTAGAGCTCCTCCCAGCCCTTGCTCTCTTGCTTTGCCCTTCGCCCTTCAGGCTCTCATTTTAGCTTGGGTATTTAGGAAGTCTTTAGGAAGTCTTCCCCGGCCCTTCCAAGGGTGAATTTGTTTTAGTACACCAGCAGGCTCTGTAAAGGTAGGGTCTATGTCTGGTTTCTCAGGGACCCCTAGTGCCTAGCACACGACCTATTCCATGGTAAACACTAAAGGTATTGTTATTTAATTAGTGATCAACTTCTAATGTGTATGTACATAAAATTTCAAGTCTTCCTCATCAGTTAAAATGAATGTGAGGATTTTGAGGTATTGCTGCATCTCAGAACAGAACCTGATCGAGAACCTTGCTTTTTAAGGTGTGGTCTTCCCAACCAGCAGCATTGGTTTCACCTGGAAGCATGTTAAAAATGCAGAATCTCAGGCCCCACCTCAGACCTGCTGAATTAGAACTTGGATTTTAACAAAAATTCTCTAGGTCATTCAAATGCACATTGAAGTTTGAGAAGGACTGCTCTGGAGAGCCGCAGCTTTGGTCGCAAAGGCCCTGAGTGAACAGTTGTGAATTAGAAATCCTACTACAGCCCTTTCCTGGACGACTTTTATTTATAACACTAAGTAGACTTCTAGCAGGTTCTTCTCTTTTCCTCCTCTGTGGTAGTTACCTCTTTCCCTTGTGACAGACTTCCTCATCTTCCCCATCATCCTCTTCTCTGCTTACTTATGAACAACCTGTTGGCTTTGTAAAGCCCTTTAAAGGAGAAACAAAAGTGAGTTCTCATTACCAAAGAATTGGAGACCTTTGATATAAGGATTTGGTACCTGTTGAAGTTAGTTGGCTTTGAAGTTGATAAAAGAAAGCAGGCAGTAGTAATACTTGACCCATTCTCTATGTATACAGAAAACAGGTTTATATAAAACCAAGTATCACTTGAAAAGTGTGTCTATTTCTTTAGCCATCATATTACAGTTTCCGTCCCTGGCTCTTCTCTCCCAACCCCCCCCCCCCCCCCGAGGGAGAAGCAGACTCCCCGCTGAGCAGGGAGCCTGATGTGGGGCTTGATTCTAGGACCCTGAGATCATGACCTGAGCCAAAGGCAGATGCTTAACCAACTGAGCCTCCCAGGCACCCCTCCCAGTTTGCATTGTATCGTGGACAAAACTGGTGGTAGGAATCAGTGCTTTGTTTTATTTTTCTTTCATGCCTCTACAGAGAATCAGCTGTTAATCTAGTGAGGAGTGGTTCGTATACACGGCAGCTGTGGAGGGATGAAGCAAAGGGAAGTGAAACTCCACAGACAGTTGCTCCTTCTACCTATGTATCAACCTACTTGAAAAGGTACCAGGTTCCATGGGGTGGGAGATGATTTTTCTTCACTCTGGTCATGGGTGGATGGGTAATAATTGCATGCCGTTTTATATCCAATTAGCACCACGAAAATGAATCAAAAAATGAATTACTTTTAGATTTCTTGGGAGTAACATCTTGACTAATTTTAAATTAACATTAATTTATTTTCCTAACTGAATTAAAGTAAGCTAATTCCAAATTCTCACCACAGACAGATCTGAATTTATACTCTCTCCTCTCAGTCCTATTAAAATCTTCAACTGGAAGTGACTTCTAGTAATCCCTGAGCAGGACTGAATTTAAATCACCTTTGTCCAGTAGCTAGCTTTCCTTTTTCTAAAACTAGAGTAGTTCCCATCTCAAGTTACATTTTTATGGGGAGGAAGGGAGGGACCCTATAGGGTGGTGAGGGGGGTGGGTAACGGGGATAGTTTTGAATTGCATTAAAGAAGTTTCATATTGAAGCCTGTTAATTTAGGGACTTGAGTTGTTGTTTTTTTTTATGACTTTAATGGCCCTCAGATCCATCAAGATGTGAAACTCGCAAGTTTGGTGCAGAGAAGGTACATGGGTTTCCTTCCCCTTTTCTCATCTATATTCTCTTTTCTGCAATTATTTTCTTTGCCATGTACCAGCCAGCAAGCAAAGCACCTTTGCCAGAGCCATTAAACTATAAGATATACTTAATTAGTATTTTAATTTGAACTTTGCTGCTGATGTCAAGAGTCTGATTCTCATTTCTTACCTTGAATTCTTTCTTCACTTTTATTTACTCAACCCCTCCAACTGCCTCTTCATGCCATGGGCTTCATCATTAGGTCTTATAGGATTGGTTGGCTGCCCAAGAAACAGCCTTTTGCCATAAATTATGTGTTTGGGTTCAAAACTTATTTCCACTTGATTAGAGGAATCTTGTCAACTAGTTAATATCAGAACATGGGAACTAGTAAGCTATAAAACAAACAGCCAATGTAGCCTTTTGATGGTCTTCAGTTCTGCAGAGATAATTCAGTGTTCTCACTGAAGCTTCATTATATATACAAACTCAGTGTTTTTGGCTTAATGAAGCTATCACTTATTTGTCTTCAGGACTAAGGTCTTAGTCTATCTAGATACATCATTACTCCTTGTGGTTGCATCCAAGACCAAGAAAACTTTTCTAAGAAAATAACGTTCTAGTACTAGGAAAGAGAGAAAGCTGCATTTAATTTCCAAGCATGTTGTTACATTGTGGTGGGGTTGTTCTTTTTCGTGATCCAAATCATTAACAAATGGGTTGAGTGGGTAGCATCTGGATAGATAGGTATAGTTGGCACAATTATGGTAAACAGAGGAGAAAGGGACTGCTTCTATTTAGGGTGGAAAGCTTGCTTAATTATGTGAGTGCTTTTTGAAAGAAGATCCACAACTTGCTTCATGCTTTGGATTTCCAAACTTATGTCACCCTTAAAGCATTTTTTGATTATACAAAATCTCATTTTATGATCTTTTCAAAAGGGAATTGTATGCTATCACTATTTAAAAAAGAAAATGCGAGAAGACATTTGGCCCTCTTGGGCTCCGCCAGGCCTCAGCATACTTTCCATTTTCTAGTTCATCTCTTGTCCTTAGGCAGAAATTCCTTTCCTGTGTCCCAGTAAAATGCATCTTAAAGTAAAAGGCTTCATAGCTTGTTTTGGTCACCCCTGCTCGTGTCTCATTACTATAATAGTAAAAATGTTTTTTTTAAAATTCTAATCCAAATAATTTTTTGCTTCAATTGAGATGGTTCTTACTTATCTTCATTTGAAACAAAGGAAAGTTGCCTTCTGCTGCCCATGCAATATTATTTTCTAGACTTAAAACTTTGAATCCTCCCAAGACTAGGCTAAATAACCACAGTTCTCAGACATTTTTTTTCCCACAGAGCTTTTTTATTCTTCTCCACTCTTTAATTTTAAATTTCTACTCCAAAACCTCCAAGTTCTTGGTCTTACTTTAGCTTCTGCAGTGCTACTTGTGTATCAGGTAGACGTTTGGGATTGCATGATTTTTTTGCCTTGGGGTTTGTTGGGAATTACTTTTTCTAATAAAATTATTCTATTTGCTAATATTTCTTAGCCCCTATTCTGTTCCTATATACTATTCTTCTGCTTTCTCTTATTGCATATCATCTCTCCTCCATGTTCCTTCACTCTTTTGGATGATTGACAGATGCCTGCTTGCTGCCGGTGACCCAGCTCTAGCTGGAGTTGATCACTCACTCCACTTCCCAGTTGCCATACCCTCTCTTTGGTCTACATTCCTTTTAAATGCACAATCTGGGGGGGAAGGTGGTGCTGGGAAATGGTGGGTGAGCAGCATGTCCTGAAGAAAGTGACTGTGTGCTGTTTTGCAGTGCTTCCTTTGGTAGAAGTAGTGACCCCACAAGTCCCTACATTTCAGCCAATCGCAATTCATCTGCTACCTCACCCATTACCATTGGTTCATCTACCTCTCGGGGCAGCAAGTGGCAACCTGCCTCTTCTTGCCCTGCACCAATCAGTGCAAACACTACTGCATCTGCACACCATGGCAGGTAAGGCTTCTTGGGGCCATTTGAGTTACAGTCATCAAAACTCATGCCTCTGGATGCACATATGAGATTCAAACCAAAGAGACTTTGGCACTGGGGAAGCAAGTTTGAATTCTTGTGAAAATGTCCATGATTTAACGAGGAGGTTTTGTTTGGACTTGTATTAGCCACTCAGCAGTTGCTCATTGAAAAATCATAGGGTATATATCTTGGTACTTGGTGTTTAGGCATCAACTTAAAATGACTGCTTTTGTGTGATTACTGTGTAAGGGTCTCATCCTATTATGGGAAAGCACATATTAAAAATATCCCCACACTTCACTTACATTAATTTCCCAGTGAGTAGGAATCTCTTCTACTTACTCTTTTTTTCAGAGAATGGCATACAAACCCAAATCAGAAGAAAAGCTAGCTCTTATTCCAAAAGCTTCCTATAGCTTTCTGAAAATTCCCAGCCAATGAGAGCATTTTGCTGGAAATACGCGGGAGGGAAGAGATTTATGTTTGTATAAATTTGTCTAGATTTGTGGTATTCCTGGGGCCGTGGTGTCCAGTCTGCCTAAGGGGTAGCATGGGGGTAGCCTGGCCGGGGCTTCATCATGAAAGCACGATAGGACTTCAGCTGTGGTTTTGGTTATGGCTTTCAACCCTGTATGTGTGCGCAGAGACCTTTCTACTTTGGGGTATGGCAAAGGGACTTCTTTTTGAGGGCTTGTTTCTAGAACTGACACAAAGAAAATGAAAAACATTAATGATGATAGTGTTGCATGTTGCTGCAAGAACACTGTTGATGGTAGTACTTGATTGATTTTTGTCCATTTATTAGATTTCTTTCCTTAAAATAAGTGGTGATCATTTGTTCCAGGAGGGATAGGCTTAAGATGGATTATTAATAATAATACTGATAATTATGTAGAAATTTATTAGGTCCTCATAATAATTCATCTGCACAGGCATAGTAAATATTATACCATAGATGAAGAAACTGAAACACAGGTTACTTGCTTAAGTATTAAGAGCTGAGACTAGGGAAAAATAGTAACGGCTGCCATTTGTTGAACCCTATCACGTGCCAAGCATTGGCTTAGGTACTTACAAAAATTACATGAGCAATTGGTTTACTCACATGTAACAGTAAATCTAAATAATTGAGGCCAAAATATGATAAAGGTTTATTTTTTTTCCCTCTCACTTAAGAAAATCCAGAAATAGGCAGGGCTGGCACGACAGCTTCAAAGTCCTTAAAGAATCTTGGATCCTTCTGTCTTTCTGCCTCACAATCCTTAGATCATGCTTCCATTTCCACAGGTTGCCTCATGACAGAAAATAGCTGCTGAAGCTCTAGCTGACATGACTGCATTCTAGGCAGGAAGAAGAAAGAAAGGGGGAAATACAAAAAGAGAAAAGGCCTCTGAACTGAGGTTTTCCCCCAAAGCACTAATTTTCTACTTATGCCTCACTGGCTACCTCTAGCAGCCAGGGAGACGTTGGAAAATGTGAATTTTTAACTAGGTGCAATGCTGCCCTCAATAATTTACGGGTTCTGTTAGGAAGAAAAGGAAAATGAATATAGGTTGGGCAACTTGCTATCTCAGGCACACATATATTGTTTATAAAGAGGCCTCCAGCGTATGAAGTACCATTTTTATTTTATGGATGTAGAAACTGAGACCCAAAACTTAATCATCTACCCAAGGTCACATATCTAGTAAGGAACTGAGGCAGGGTTTGAACCTAGATTTGTCCATGTCAGAGATCCTATTTCACTATTTTGTTTCCACTGAGCTTGTGTTTTATTCTGAGCTCAATACTAATGTTCTTCATACATTATTTTATTTAGTTATCACAAGACCCCTGCATTTTAAGGTATCATTATTCCCGTTTTACAGATGAAGAGACTGGAGAGGTTAACTTGGCTGAAATGTAGCCCCACATGGTTCCAGAGCCTCTGACCCCTGCTCTGCAGCTTTTCCTATTTTTTTTTTTTAAGATTTTATTTATTTATTAGAGAGAGAGAGAGTGAGAGAGAGAGCATAAGCAGGGGGAGCAGAGGCAGAGGGAGAAGCAGACTTCCCGCTGAGCAGGGAGCCTGATGTGGGACTCGATCCCAGGACCCTAGGATCATAACCTGAGCTGAAGGCAGACGCTTAACCAGCTGAGCCACCCAGGCGTCCCTTCCTATTCTGCTCTTAACATTCTACTTATAAAATTATACCACATATCAAAATAATAGTACAAGTTCTATTCTGTAATTCAATAAAATAAAAATCCTTGGCATTTCCATAGCAGAAAAAGTCTCAGGGAGAACAAAACATGTTATTAACCTAAAAAGAATGTCAGGTAAGGTTTTTTTTTGTTGTTTTTTTATGTTATGTTAATCACCATACATTACATCATTAGTTTTTGATGTAGTGTTCCATAATTCATTGTTTGCGTGTAACACCCAGTGCTCCATGCAGTACGTGCCCATCCCCCCACCCCCCTCCCCTCTAGAACCCTCAGTTTGTTTCTCAGAGTCCATAGTCTCTCATGGTTCATCTCCCCCTCTGATTCCCCCCCTTCATTCTTCCCCTCCTTCTGTCTTCTTCTTTTTTTTTTTTTTTTTTAACATATAATGTATTTGTTTCAGAGGTACAGGTCTGTGATTCAACAGTCTTACACAATTCACAGCGCTCACCATAGCACATACCCTCCCCAATGTCTATCACCCAGCCACCAATTTTTTATAGTTTGGTTCTGGCTAATTTTATTCGTGTGTCCTATAGACTCATACATTTTATAAGTCTGAGGAATTTAATTTCACCTTTTTTCTGAGTCATTAATTGCTTCTGGAGAAGTGGCTTGTGTTTTTTAGATACCACTTCAAAACTGTTCTATATTTATAATTGCATCTAGGTACCATATTTAGATTTTTTACAATCTGATTATTGCTTTCAAGCTTATTCTAATGATGTGATTATTTGAAAATGAGCTTATAGCTACTTATAAGCATTTCTGGTAATTGTGAGTAGGTGAAAAAAAACAAACAGATTTTTAGCATTCCTTATCTTCATTGCTTTTCCCATCTCTGTGAATATCAATTTTGGATCTCTGTTACCCCAGCAACAAGCTGTGACATCACAAATGATAGCTTTTTGGGTGGAGAGCCAATGGTTGCTCTCAACTCTTTGTTAAGAAACAAAGATCTTGTTTTCATGTAAATGAGTTTAATTATACAGCTTGCTGTTGGAAAGTCTGCAGTTAAGGTTACATATAGAATCTTACTAGTTTTTGTTTCTGTTGCTCATGTATGCACTTAAGAATACAGGCTATCAGGCATTTGGTTAAATAGAAAGAGAGCAGTTGCTGAGCTAGGTGGGAAAGAACTAAACATATGAGGTTGTATTTATCAAATATCTCTGGAATCCAAGAAGATGGTCATCTAATCCAGGCTGAGGACTACCAAAGACTCTCACTGCCAAGAATTAAGGGGCAGGTGGAGAATAATATCGTAAGTGACTTTAGCGTTGTTTTCATGTGTGTGGAGAGGCCCTGCCTCTGTGTGTGTGTGTGGAGACCAGATGGTGCTCAGGAGTCATTTAAAGCATTCTTGCATATGTTACTATCTTCCTTGTGCCATAGCTCATTTTTAAAAAAATTTTTAATCTCAAGCAAAAAAAAATTTTTTTCATGAAATATAACTCTTTGGGCAGAGGATATCAAACTAAATGTATAATCATACTGTTGTAAGAATTAAGAGCTCAGAATTTAAAAAACCAGTCAACCAGCCAACAAAATTGGAGCAAGAAGATTCTCTAGTTAAACTTATCTCGAACCCTCTGTCTGTGTGCTAGTGCTTTGTTATGTAGCATGCTTAACCATTCTCTTTCTGCTTGTGTTTTTGTGTGTCTGTGTTTTTGATTTCAGGACTCCTTACAAATCCCAGGCTGACTCAACAGCAGAGAAAACAGCAGACAATGTCTCTTCTAGCACCCCGCTCTGTGTGATCACTAATCGCCCTCCACCTAACACTGCCAATGGGGTTACAACTGCCACTCTGCTCTCCACTCCTGGAACAGACTCCTCTGTGGAAGCCAGGGACAAGAGGAGGTATGTTCTGTACTGATTTCATTTGCGGGGTTCTGCTTTGAGGTAGGAGATAAAGGAGTGTGTGTGAAGTCTTTCCCCCAATCCCAGATACATTTATGAAAATCGATCTTTATATTACAGTTTGGGTTTTCTATTTTGCCTCTGGGAGATTTTTGACAGAGATCTTAATTATTTCTGATAATATTTAACATAGATACTTATTCTGTTATGAATATAGGCATATCTTTTTTCTATTTGTCTTATAAAAGAAATCAGGATCAGGCATTATTTCCCCATTTTGTGATGGAGAACCTGAAGCACAGAGAAGGATCTTTTCTTTTGTTCTGAGGAGTCCGTGAAGATTTCTCTGGCAGGAAAGAAAAGCAGTATCATGAAAAAGGCTCAGAGAAATAAAGCTAGGATATCATTTTAATTAATTTAAGAATACCGGAAAAAGAACTGAATAGTATATGATGATATGGTAGAAGGATAGTGACTAGTTACTGTACAGTTTCTTTAGAGAAAAATTATGAGAGAGCAGTCATGAATTGGCACAGGAGAGATTTAAGGTAGAAGCTAAGAAGAACTTTTTGATTGTCATTATTAGGAGATGTTCCAAGATGTGACCAAGAAGAATGGGACATTTTCTCCCACTTGAAAAAGTGTAAAAAATAGAATGCACTCTATTTGGCTGTTTCAGATCTACTTAAAAACTGAAGCCATACTTATCCCTTTTTTAAGACTATAAAAGGAAATGAAATCTTATCAAAATTTAGATTTCAGTTTGGCTTCATTTTCTTTTGACTATCCAAAGGAAGAAGATTTTATGTTTGTGAGTGTGTATGTATGTGTAATAAGTCAAGAAGTCTTATCATCTACAAGATACAACGAGTTAAACTTTTTAGATGTTTGTTTATTATAAAGACAGTTCTAAAATTAAAATTTTGAGAAGTGGAAGGGAGATGTTAAGTGAGTTGAAAAATAGTGGTTTTTTTCTTCCTTTCTTTTTTCATTTCTTTGTATAAAAATAGAAGAAAGTCAGTTTTCTGGGCTAACAGGTTGCAGAGCATCATCTTTTCATTGGTTTCCAGCCAAGGAAATTTTAATAAATTGATCTTGAATATTTAATGTTTATATATTTAATAGCTCAGATGGAATTTAGGTATTATTAGTTTCATCTACGAACTAAATGCAAAAGTAATATTTTCTGAATATTAGCTGAAAAAAACTCCCTTTAAAAATTCCTTCTGGGCTGAGACAAGTAAAATGAGTTAAATTCATCATTAAGATTATGATCCCTGTAAGGATGTGTAAATCAGGCTTTTTATCAAACTGCATTATTAAATATTTAGTTGCATGCACCATTATTTAGAGAAACCTAGAAAGACAGTTACTGTCTTCTGGGATTTTTATAACCTATGAACAATAAGATAGCACCTGCTACAGATTTTAATTTTGTTTTAGAAGTTTTACTTAAGCCACAAATAGTTATTGATTATATACTGTGTACCATGTATTATCACTAGGACATAATTCCTCAAGAAGCAGCAAATATAAGAAGAATTAAATCAAAATATCACTGAATTATGTGAATTTGGTGTATCAAGATAAGTGAATTTTTAGGATGGCACAAGATAATAAACGGGGATATTAGATATTTATTAGATAATAAATAATCTTAGACAAGTTAAATAGGGTGATGGCACAAGATAAATAAATAAGAAGATATTACATAAAGAGCTGTTGGACTCAGTCACTAGCATTCATTCTTTTCAAAATATTTGAACATTTGCCATTGCAAAGTACTATGATGAACCCAGGTAATACAGCAGTGAACAAGGAAAACAATCTCAGCCCTTGGGGAATGTATGTGATAGTGAAGAAAAACAAACACTAAATAATTGTGATATATACTATGAAGAAGTAGTGTGAGTTGTTATGACAGAAGATCTGCCTACAGAAGACTTCCCTTCTCCTGCAGAAGGTTATCTTAAGGGTATGATCCTCTTGTGGACAAATAATAGCTAGGAAAAGGGGATAAGCATTCCTGGCAGAAAATATGGCTGTTGAAAAGCCACTAAGGTGGGAAGGTGCTTGATCCTTTGGAGAATTTGAGAGAAGATGTTGTGGCTCTGGGGTAGAGTTAGGGAAAGAGCAGTCTAAGGTGAGGCTTGAGGAATAAATAGGAGCTATATCATGTAAAGTCTTACAGCTGAGGACAAAGATTTTGGATATATATGTTAAGAACCATGATGAGCTACTGGAAGCATTTTTTTTTTTTTGAACAGCTTTATAAAGATATAATTTATATATACCATATAATTTAAGGTGTACAGTTCAGTCATTTTTTGGTATATTCACAGATACGTGCAATGATTACCACAGTCAATTTTTGGACATTTTCATCATCTTAAAAAGAAATCCCATACCTTTAATTATTGTCCCCCCTACTCCCACCCCATCTTCCCATTCCCTAGACCTCAGCAACTACTGATCTATTTTCTGTTTCTGTAGAGTTGCCTATTCTGGACATTTCATGTAAATGGAATCAATATGTGGTCTTTTGTGACTGACTTCTTTCACTTAGAATAATGTTTTCAAGGTTCATCCATGTTGTCGCATGTATCAGCACTTTATTCTTTTTAATGGCCAAACACTATTCCATTGTGTGGATATACTGCATTTTGTTTGCCACTCGTAAGTTGGTGGACATTTGGGTTCTTTCCACCTTTTGGCTATTTTGAATAATGTTACTATAAACATTCATGTACGAGTTTTTGTGTGGACATATGTTTTTCTTTCTTTTGGATATATATGTAGGAGTAGAATTGCTGGGTCATACAGAAAATATGCAAAAAGCAAAAGGATAACATGATCTGGTTTACATTTTTTAGAATTCTGGCCTTTAAACTCTGGGTACAATATTCCATATGAATTGGACAGGGGAAGGATGGACAGGAATAGATGTGAGATGACCAGTAAGGACACCATTGCAAAAGAAGGGTGCATGAGAGAGAACATTGGCTTGCACAGAGGTAGTAGTAAAAGAGATGGAGAAAAGTGAATGGACTCAAAATTTATTTAGGAAAAGGTTCTAGCAACATGGTAGGTGGATTTATAAGGACCCCTTTCCCATTATAAACGTAGGAAAATGTAGTTGAGTTCAGAAAAGTGAAAGGGAACTGCTAGGTGACAAAAATGAAGAGAATCCAAAGGCCAGAATGGTTTGAGTGGCCCAGGGTTGGTATAGGACGTCTAGAGTAGATGTTAGCGTCTGGAGGCTCAGATTTTAATGCCATGCCTGGGTGTAGGAAGCATGGCTTTGGACCTGACTAGGCTAGGATCTGTAAGTAAGAACCTGTATAAAGCTGGAGTTCTCAAAAGACTGCCCAGTTCATGAAAAGGGTACTTTGTCTATGGCCCCAAAAAATGTCAAGGATGGCGCCTATTCAAGGGTCTGAGCAGGGACAGAAAAATCTTTTGTGGGAAATTTTTACTACACATATAGTGTGGAAATCCCAAGCCAAGAATTTTTTTTTTTTTTTTTAAGATTTATTTATTTAGGGGCGCCTGGGTGGCTCAGTCATTAAGCGTCTGCCTTTGGCTCCGGTCATGATCTCAGGGTCCTGGGATCGAGCCCCTCATCGGGCTCCCTGCTCAGCAGGAGGCCTGCGTCTCCCTCTCCCACTCCCCCTGCTTGTGTTTCCTCTCTCTCTGTCTCTCTGTCAAATTAAATAAAAATCTTTTAAAAAAAAAAAAGATTTATTTATTTATTTGAGAGAGAGAAAGCGCACGGTGGGAGGGACAGAAGGAGGGAGAGAGAATCTCAGGCAGACTCCATGCTGAGTGCGGAGCCTAATGCTGGCCTTGATCTCATGGCCCTGAGATCATGACCTGAGCTGAAACCAAGGGTCGGATGCTTAACCCATTGTGCCACCCAGGCTCCCCGCCCCCTGCCCCAGAAACCAAGAATTTAACATAGAAACTAAGTCGGCACTCTTGAAACTCTGGGGCCATTGGCACAGGCAATTTAAAACCACCATGAAGAAACACATCGACAACCCAGGGTACAAAGGATTTCTATAAAACAGTTGCCTACCAAAGACAAACTCACATAGGAAATGAACCACTCTGAGAAAAAGTTAACAGATGCAGCTTCTTAAATACTTGATACTTTTAGAAGTATTACATGCAGATTACTATGTAGTAGAATTTTTGGATGCAAAACAGAAACCTCAAACTATTATTTAATTTGGTAACAATAATTAGAAGTGACCAGTTGTACTGAAGATAGACTAGCATCTATAAAAATGGCAAATTAATCAGAAGTGGTTCCTAGAATAAAATATTTTGGAAATGTGTTGTTTCTATATAGAGTCCTATATATGGGAACCTGCATATATAAAGCATCTAACAACCATTTATTGAGAGACTGCCATGTGCCAGGCACAGTTATTAAAGATACAAGGTCAAAGAACATCTTTCCTGCCCTTGAGAGCTTAAATTTATCTGTTGTGGGAAGGCAAACAAGCAAATCAAATAATATAGTCAGTTGTTAAGTGCTCTGATAAAGATATGTATAGATTGCTATGGGGGCACAGAGGAGGGGAATCTAAATTAGCCTGAGTAGGGTGACAGAGAAGGTGTGCCAGAGGAGGTAACTGGAGCTGAATTTTGAAGGCAACTAGAAGTGAACTATAAGTAGTAATAGGAGGCTGATATTTTAGAGGGAACACAAGAAATTCAAGAAACAAGTTTAATATGCCTGAAGCTGGGAGAAGGCAAGGCCAGTGTTGTATTTCTGAAAGTGTCTTTGTGAAATAGATTTAGATGAATTAAAAAAAAAAAAAATAACAGCCTGTGGGCAAATGAGTTTGTGAAAGAATGGGTTAAAGGAAGTTAAACAGGATTACTCCAAAACCTTCTCGGGATCATTCCTCTCAGGGGGGTGTGGTGGGGAGGGGGGGAGTTGGGTGTAGAGAGGGGAGTGTGGGTGTGGTTAGAATTTGCAGCATTTTCCAAATTTCTGTGTCCATCGAATAGTTTTGTTTTGTTTTTTTTCACAGAAACCCAAGACTGGTATTCCACTGGGTATACTTTGGAAATTGTGGAGCTAGAGAGGTAGGCAGGAACCAAATCATGGAGATTTTTGTTGTGCTATGCTAAGAAACTTGAACTTCTGTTTTCAAAGCTATGGAATACCACTGAAGTATTTTCAGCTGGGGAATGACTTGATCAAATAAAACCTATCATTTAAGCCTTTACAGAATTAAAGCCATTTAGAATTTCTCCCTCTAGACAAACATAAGCTGAAAGAAAAAAAATATCACATGTTTTGAAAACAGCTAAATTTTCCTTCTGAAAGAGCATGCCGGGTGCTAATTCTTCTCTTGAAGCTGCAGCTTTCTCTGTAATCAGCTCATTGTGGAAGTATTTGGACTCCTGCTGGGAACCATGATGGCGGCCTGAAGCTCACATTCACAGGTCCAATTTGAAACAATTAGTGAGCACTGGGATAAATGGGGCTTTAAAATGGGCCACAGCGAGACCTACCCAGTGGAAAAGCCATCTCTCAGAAAGAATCTCCATTTGCAGTGTAATCAGAGCATGTGGACTGGGGAGTGGGTCTTACCATGAAAGCTGCACAGCTGGCTTTTCTTTTCTGAGAATGTTTGGTCCTAAGAAGGGTGTGTGCATACCGATTGGCTCATGATGAGTCTCAGCTTTACTCCCTGTGTGCTTTATTCAGTTCGTTAACTACAGATACATTATTAAATGGACAGAGCTAGATACAAAAAAATAGATTATGATACCAAACAATAATAAACATGGAAATCTTAACACTAGATTTTTTGGAGGGGGGCGGATTACGGGTAATTTTTTATTTTCTTTTGGGTTTTTTTCTGTATATTCCAAAATTCCAGAGTGATAAAGTATTACCCTTATAAGCAAGGCAGGGGAAGGAGAGCTTGAAAAAAAAATTTAACTCTAGGAACAACAGTCTTTCTTATGATGTCAGTCTGTGAAGATGGCCATAGGCACTGAAGAGTAAACACAAGAGTCAAGAGATTCAAGGTTTGCAGGATTTTAGATAATTTATGATTTTGCTACATAAGCTCAGGGCAGGACTTCTGAAATAGTTTATTACTTTTAAGAAAGGCATGATCTTGAATTTACAAAGTTCCTTTTGTTTTCTTTCCTGAAAAGCTCAAGTATGCTCAAAGTATTCTCTTTACCTGATGGAAAGAATAGGAGTTAAACTCCCTGTCTTACAAATGGAAATGCTGAGGCCCTCAGAGCATGGAGTGACTTGCCTAATAGCATACCTTGAGTCAGAGGCACAGTGGAGATCGTCACCCAAGCCTCTTTTGCCCTTGTCATTGAACTCAGTAACCATTTCTTCTTTTGGATTTGAGAAGAAAGGTTCTGATTCGGGGACCCGTCCGTCTTAGTCGGTAGCCCAGCATGCGGTGGTCTACCTTCATGGCACCGTGATCACCGCCACCCAGTCTTTGGAGTGTCCCTGAGGCTTACAGAAACCAGCAGGGTCATGTGATTGTACGGGGGTTGATTTGACTGGCGGACAGCAGGACAGAAATGGCAAGTGGCAGGCAGGTGGCAGATAGCCCTGCAAGGGCATCAGAGCCAAGCAGCAGCTGTCGCAAGAGTGTCGTGGCTGGTTCATTTTCCAAAGCGCCAAGTTTTCCTTAGCAACAAAATGTAAACAATTCCCTTGGCTAATATTAGAGTCTGATACTGTATGCCTTTGATCCTCTTGCTCTGTTTCTCCTCTAGCTTTTTCCCTCTCAACCCAACCCTGAATTTTACATCTTTCTTTCTTTAATGTATTCAACTTCAGTAAGAAATGAACTCTAGATTACAAAATATTACCACTTAATTCTGAATCTTACATCTCTTTTATTCGTGCCCTTTCTTTTCTTTATAGAAACGGCTAAAATAGTTTTTCTCCAAAAGAAGCTAAAATTATTTCTCTTTCCCAGATAGCCCACATGCGACTGTGCTTGGTCAAGATATGGTCAGTATTGGCTGAGTAATATATACCACACTTATTGACCTTCGGTCCTTATAAGCTAGCTAGTTATTCGTGCTAATGTGAAGCTGTCAGCAAATTAATTTGGCATCGTCTTTGGAATGTTAGAAATTTAAACCGAGTAATTAAACTCTGAGTCATGGTTTTTTGAAGTCATTTGACTCATCTCACTGTCTCCAAGCTAAAGACAGGCAGTTGTCAATTGGAAAAGGCACTCTAGAAAGGAGATTCCGCAGCTCCTCCACTCTCTCCATTTTGGTTCTAAAATAAGTATTTTCTGGGGTGCTTGGGTGGCTCAGTCATTAAGCGTCTGCCTTAGGCTCAGGTCATGATCCCGGGGTCCTGGGATCGAGCCCCGCATCGGGCTCCCTGCTCAGCGGGGAGCCTCCTTCTCCCTCTCCCACTCCCCCTGCTTGTGTTCCCTCTCTCGCTGTATCACTCTCTGTCAAACAAATAAATAAATTCTTAAAAAAACAAAATAAGTATTTTCTTTCCCTATCTAAAAGACTGCAAAAAAGCTGAACTTATTACTACATTTTTCTCTACTGAGAGAGATAGTTCTCTCTCTTCCTAACTGTGACCATGGAGCAGGAAGAGAGTGAAATGTACATAGCAGTAGATACATTTTCTGCCCCCATTCTGGGGGTTTCTGGGTTGCTTAGATGATGAGTTATTATGTTAGCTTATTAGCTTATATAGATTATGCTTGTGTGATTCCTTTCCTGCCTAGTTAGTGAGGTCAGTTTCTGTTGTTTTGTAACCAAGGACACTCCATACCATGCGTGCGATATTTGATACTGTTGATTCTAGAGTGAACATTTTTCACATTTCAATGTCTCTAAAGCCAGGATGTCTTACTGCTGGTGGTCATTCTTGCACAGGTGTGAATTTGGTCATAAGTGTTCTGTTACTGCCACTGAGATACGTGCGTTGCTGGTACAAAATATGTCTAAATCTAAAAGATCCCTTTCAATAACTATTAAATCAAGTGCTGAAAAGGTGATGAAAAACATGTGTGATTGGCACTGCTTTTTCTTTCTTGGTGGTAAAGTGACGGTGTATCTTGCAGTGGATGATGGTTTAGATTTGATGCAATGTGGTCCCATTTAGCCAGTGGGAATGATGCTGTTGATCTATATTTAAAAACCTGAACTGGAAAGTGACTGCTAATGCATATGTGGTTTCTTTTTGGGGTGATGAAAATGTTTCAAAATTGATGATGGTGATAATTACGTAACTGTAAATGTACTAAAAACCACTGAATGGTACACTTAACTGGGGATGTGAATTGTATCTCAGTAAAGCTGTTTACAAATAACACTAAGACCATTTAGGTCCACTGAACTGTTCTGGGAAAGAAGACCTGGATGGTGCCTGCTAAGAATTACTACAATAAGATTTAAGGGTCTTGAATTTACATGTCTGTCATCTTTTTCCTGTATTCCTATTGCTAAACACAGCTATTGAGACACAAACTCACTTCGTTTTCCAGAGACAATGGCGTTCGTCACGTAATTCCTCAGTACACCACTTAACAGTTCAGGAGTGGAGGTTTAAAACGTTTCCCCCACCCGTTCGGGACACATGCATTCCAAAGAAAGAACAAGAATCCATTCCCCGATGCAGCAGAGCCTCTGGTGGTTCTATGCCAATTCCCCAACCACTTCAGAGTAAAGTGAGAAGTCACCCAACACCTGCTACTCAAAGCCCTTATCAGCTATGTTTTTACAGTTAATCTCCTTCTGATAAAGTGGTTCTTTTTTCAGAGCTGTGAGTATTGGTGACATATGGGAGGGACGAAAATGTTATGCCCTCTCTCAAACCCCCCCTCCCCTTTCTCTCCTACCAGTTGATTTTCCCATGTCAGAAAAAGACGGTCACTTGTAACAATCTCATAAAATGAGCTCTGGTGTTTACTAGGTTACTAGGGAAGGACAGTCCGAGGAGTGGCCACCTGTTTGTTGAAAATTGGGCTTCTGGGAAGCTGCTGCACAGGTGTGTGGCAAGCTGTGTCTGAGGTAGCTTGACCTGCTCTCACCTAGAATGATTTGATCTGGCAGTGGAGTTCCTTACTGTTCCTGGTTTTATGGAAATCCAAGGCACAGGAAGTTGATCTTTGTGTTCTGGGGAATTGAATCAAGCCCCTGCCATAATTTACTAGCGCCTTCTGTGTTTGGGAGCTAACTCGGTGTGCTGAGTTGCGACATCAGGAACGGGCATGGAATAGCGGAAGCAGCAGGTAAAATTTCTTTGCTTGATGGCTTTGATATCCTAGATGTGTGTTTCCACTCTCAGTCCTCTTCTCTTCCTGATGGTCCTTTGGGAAGCTGACTTGATTGCATACATTGTTTTGGTGGTGGTGTGTTTGAGAGAAGGGGGAGGGTGGATGTTTTAAGAATAAGATGTACAGTGTTCAGAACAACCGGTTTAGATCTTCTCTGGTGCTTCTTCATATTCCTAAAGAATTTAAACATGTGCACTGACTTAAGGATCCCACCCAAGAGGTTAGAGTGGCAGAGGACAATTAAGAATTTCAAGACATAGAAACATGCTTCTCTTTTCAAGAGGAAACTGATACCAGTAACGTATTCTTAAGTTGGATGATAGGTGGTGGTTGTATTCCTTTTTTTTTTTTTTAAGATATATTTATTTTAGAGAGGAGGGAGGGGTAGAGAGAGAGTCTTAAGCAGACTCCTCGCTGAGCGCCGAGCCTGACACGGGGCTCGATCCCACGACCCTAAGAGCATGGCCTGAGCGGAAACCAAGAGCTGGACGCTTAACCAACTACGCCATCCAGGCGCCCCTGGTGGTGGTATTCTGTATATCTTTTTAAATCTTAAATATTATATATTTTAAGTAAATGAAACAAAAAATTGTTGGATATGTAGGGCAATTGCAGAGAGAAGCTGGTTTAGGTAAGTGAAAGGTTAGACTGCTCCTTGAATTGGCCTTTGAACAGGAAATTACAACATGCAGAGACTAGTTACATGCTACAAACTATACAGTCACATTGAATCTTCATAGAAGTAAATGTTTTCCCATACCTACAAGAGAAGTTCCCTAAGTGATCTTTTATGTTCAGAGGACCAGTTTCTAGACAAAATTCGAAATTGTGCTGCGTCAGGCAGTGCAGAGGATTCTGTGGATGGGTAGTCATTTCAGTCCTGTATGTAGAGAGATCGCTCACTAGACTCTGAGCTCAGCTTGTCCAGAACTAAACTTCTACTCTTCTCATCTGTCCCTCTCTACTTTTCTTCTTGTGCTTTATGTCTTTGGCATCACATCCCTTTATGTACTCAGGTAGAAAACTCTGGCTATTTCCTGAACATGTTTTACTTTTATGACCCTCTTTGTCTGTGCTCCACCTTCTTTCTTGAATGGCCTTCTGTCACCTTCCCTGCTGAACAAAATTCTATTCATACTGTAAGAACTCCTGCAGGTGAAACCCCACCACTGGCTACCTGCTTCCCCAGCTCCAGGCTGCCATCAGTATACTCTCCTCAGTGTTCTTTGGTAGCACTTTTCTTAGGACTGGTTTAGTTAATTAAAGCAGGTGTTGCCCCTCCTCATTACTACATTGTGAGCTTCTTGAGAGTGCATTTTTTATTAGGTTTTCTTCATACCACAGAGCCTAATACATAGTAGGGGTTGGGTACGTATGTATTGAAGAAAATTCTCAGTGAAAAATGAGCCCCCATGTAGTAATATACTCTGTCCAGAAGGTGGCAGCAGAAGAACGTCAGTCGATCTACTTCGCGTCAGGTGCCCAAAGACCCTATTTTGTGTTTGGGTCAGTTTGCAGACAAGCATATTTACCCCATTCCGTGTGAAGTGTTTTAACATATGGAGTGCAGGTGTTTTCTGGCCTGGGGAGGCCCTCTGTGGACATTGCCGGGGTGCTGCTTCACAACAGTGTGGCAGGCTCCCTGGTGGCAGGGCAGGAGACCCAGTGTCCTCTTCAGCTGAACACACAGTGTATGCCCTCTCAAGCAAGCCATTTAACTTCTTTAGTCTCAGTGTCTTCACTGGTTAATCAGTGGAGATAGGAGATTTGTAGGTAGTATTGGATTCTAAAATCACTGGATTCTAAGCCTTTGATGACCATCTGACCGTTTCTGTGCTCAGTATTGTGCTGAATATAATAAGAAAGGGATATGTCCTAGGTGGTGCCCTGAAGATCAGGGACACCACATATACACATAGTAAACCAAGAGTATACATTAAGGAACTGTATATCCTTGAGTGCAAAATTGTGTTCAGGTGTATTAGGAGTTCAGAGAAGAAGATGAATGAATGATGTAGGATGGAGAGATTAGAAAGGGCTTCATGAAGCCAGTGAAGATAGAATTTGAGTTGGCTTTCAAACATATGGAAGGTTTAAATGGGGTAAGAGAATTCATATTTTTGGAAGCTTGTTATACACTGGTACTCTCCTAGATGCATTTAATCCTCACAGCTTTGTGAGATAAGTAATATTGTTTTCTTAAATGATATAAGAAAATTAAGGCTCAGCTAGATTATGGAACCTGCCCACAATCACAGAGCTAGTCAACAGCAAAACCAGGATTCAAAACCAGATCTTTTGTACTTTAAAGTCCATTCTTGCTGTGCACCACTGAGCAGATGTGTGCCAGGGCCAAGTCTTAGTTGGACCATTCTATACCATAAGCTAGCAATGAGCACAGTAGTTAAAATCTCTTGATATTTTTTTGAAGGGAAGACAGAACTTCTAGGAAATGAGTATTTGTCTTGGGAGATACCACTTCTGAAAATAAAGCAAATCGAACACTTTCTATCCCATCTGAAATCGAAATAGGAAATAAGGGTTTTTGGGAAACAAATGAGAAGTTGTTTTGTAGGTCCACTGGCTTATTCAGTGTTTTGTGAGGATGCTGGATATGAGAAGTTTAGTTTTGGGAGAATTCCAGAGCCATGGGCAGGCTTATTTCTATTTTAAGAAATATTAAAAAATTGGGATTGGATGACAACAATTACCTGAATGATTCATTGTTTCTGGTTTGTCTTTAAACCATTTTTTCCCTTCTTCCCCAGAGTCTCTTAGCTAATCCTGGGTAGTATAATGACCCAGCTCTGTAAATTGTTTCCTCTGAATAAATCTTAGTCTTCTAACCTGAAAAGGAAATTGAATGTGATTCTCAAATCTGGTGTCCTTGTGCTGAAAGTGGCTTGCTGCTCATTTGCCATGTAAATAAAATATAGTAATAGCTCAAGGATCCTTCAAGAACTATGTTCCTTTTTAATGAAGCTTAGAGTATTTAAAAGAAAGAACGTTTGGCACAAAATTCATAAGTAATGGGAACCAGAGCTGCAAGCTTAGCTATATCTATGACAAAAATACTTCTGCACAAAGATTTTGTTTGTCCTTGACAGGTGCTTGTCTCTCCTGTCTTAATAGACTTACCTTTGGTGCTGCACTGCCCTCTGGGGTCACCATGTCTCACTCTGTCTTCGCTGTTACTCTTGGAAAAGCCCTTATGTCATTTTATTTACTTCCTAGCCTCCTATTCTCTCCTCAGCCGATTAAAGTAGAAATTCTGCCCCACTTGCCTGTCCAGTGAAATTGCTCTAGCACAGGGCCCTGTGGTGTTCCTAATGATCAGATTCCTTAGTCACTTCACCTATTACCTTGAACTCCCAGCAGCACATTATGATGTTGACGGCTGCCTTCTTAAATCTTTGTTCTACCTTGACCCCTGAGATACCATTCTTCCTTGGCTCACTTCTGTCCTTTCTGACCGCTCTTTCTTTGTGTCCTTTTTAGCTTGTTTTCTTCTGCAAACACCTTACGTATTGTTCCTCAGGCTTCCTTCTTTTCTTTTCTCAGGACTCTCTAGTTGATCTTGTCTACTCCAGTCACCTCAGCTATCACTCTATATTTCTAGCCCCGACTTCTCTGCTGAGCTTCATGGTACTGTGTGGAAAGGACTTACGTAGAATAGTGCCTGACTTCCAGTAGCCACACCTAACGACAGCCATTTCTGGCCGTTGTTTTCCTTTCCCCGATATTCATAATTTTAAGTGTTATTACAAGTGCACGTTTCTAAGGATTCTCTAGTCCTCCGTAGAAAGAGAGTGTAAACAAACCAAACCATTTCCTTCTCTCTGACCCAGAAAGGCTGAAAAAGAGAGAGAAAAGTCTGTTGGTTTTCATGTATTTCTTTAAGATTTATTTATTTATTTGAGAGAGAGAGAGATTGAACGTGAGTGGGTGGGGAGGGGCAGAGTGAGAGGGAGAGAGTCTCTAAGCAGACTCCCCGCTGAGCGAGGGGCCCTACACAGGGCTGGATCCCAGGACCCTGAGATCATGACCTGAGCCAAAATCAAGAGTCAGACACTTCAACCAACCAAGCCACCCAAGCATGCCCCAGTTTTCACGTATTTTAAAAAGTCTTTGTTAATGGTCCTGCGTGTCACCCAGTTGAGAAACATAGAAATCAAACTAGAAGCCTTCTCTTTTACTTCCCACCGAGAAGTGATGTACTCCTCACTGAGTCCTGTCTTTCATTGTCAAGAATCCTTCAATTCCACTCTCTCCATCCGCACTGCCCTCTGTTAACGTGGGCCTTCCCAGCTGGACCCTTGGCCTTCTTCTCCCCTGCCCCATCCCACCAGTCCATCATCCTCTGCAGTGCAGGTCTGATCGGCTCACTCTCCTGCTTGAAATCCAAGAATAGTGCCATAAACAATGTTGTCTCCGGTCTTGGTTTAGGAAGCCTCTTCCCAGTCTTTCTAGGTTCTGTTCACATCACCTCCTCTGTTTTTCTTTCTCACCCCTCAGGTAGTACTGGGTTTCCTATCCAGAGCACGATCTCTTTATGGCATGGCATTTCTTATCTTAAATTTAATTATCACTCCTTTATATGTACAACTTCCTCACAAGGTCCTGCTAGAAATCAGGCCTTCTTTATTTTGAAATACAGTATCTGGAGTAGGTAAAAAAAAGTGTAGGATGGGGCAGTGGTTGGTTAAATGGAATGAAGAAAATGAATGAATGGATAAACACCCTGTTGATGAAACTTTTAAAATGGTAAATAAACAAACGAGTAGGTAATTGGGACCAATCCTAAGACAAAACTATAATAACTTGGATTCTAAATTTCCTCCATAACCTTAATGGAGTCCAGTAACCATGTTGGAGCACCTACTATAAGCTAGGCACAGTGCTAAATGTTAATGATGTAATGACAAAAAATAGCTCCCATCTTCCTAAAACTTGGAGAATGGTGGGTAGTGGTGCATAGAATATAAGGAATTTTATTTCACGAGATCGTAGGCTCATTTTTGTTACAATCTATGGGATAGTGGCTAACACCTAATTTAGTGGGCTAGGGCCGTTGATCTGTTACTTTTTATTTTATTTTATTTATTTATTTTTAAGATTTTATTTATTTATTCATAAGAGACAGAGAGAGAGAGAGGGAGAGGGAGAAGCAGGCTCCCGCTGAGCAGGGAGCCCGATGCGGGACTCGATCCCAGGACCCTGGGATCATGACCTGAGCCAAAGGCAGACGCTTAACCATCTGAGCCACCCAGGCGCCCCTGTCTATCACTTTTTAGTGTGATTGAAAAAGTCAATGCATTCCTTCAGTATTGAGTTTTAAAACTTTTTGTGTAATTACAAAAAATTCCCCTTAGGCTGGGACTTGGCGAAGATTGACTACAAAGGGGCATGAGAATTTTGGGGGGTGATGGAACTGTTCTGTATCTTGATTTGTGGTGATGGTTATGGGATTATACACACTTGTCAAAACTTATCACTCATTGGCCTGTATACTTTTTAGGGCAAATTTTACTGTGTGTAAATTATATCTCAGGAAACCTGACTTTTAAAAAGTGTCACTGAGGCTTAATTAAAGGAATCTGAGTCATCTGAAAAGTGGGGTGATTAGATAGAGAAGATAATAGATCTGTTTTATAGGCCTTCTCTGAAGAGAAATCTGATCTAGGTCCTTGAAGGAGTTCTTCCGTTCTAGACCCTTCTCTTCTTAACCCAAGCTTCAGGAAAGTCTAGAAATCCCTGAAATTGTTAGCAAAATTTTGTTAGATGTAATTGCTTTTTTTTTTTTTTTCTGGGAAGAGATGACAGCTTAAATCTGGTTGTCATAAGTAGGTTACTGTTAGTAGAGGTTAAAAAGCACAGGTTTGGGTGCTTTCCTACTTTCCAGGTGCCCCCTTTTTCCTAAGGAAGACCATGCTAGTGATTACAGCAGCTGCAGACCAGTTTCTGGAGTGGGTGAGAGGAGTCTGTGAGTCCACTGACCTTAGGCCTTAGAGCCCACCTGGTGCTAACATAGGCCTTTCCTAATTTCCCTACTTACAGGGGTTAAGCCCCTATTTCTACCTTCTTAAACCTAAACTCTCACTGCTTCTTTGTCCTAAGGCTGACCAAAGGGCATTTTTTTCCTGAAATATTTATATTACTTTAGTATATCCTAGAAAGTACCTGTGTTTTCTATGTCACTGCCAAATATGATAATAAAGGATTTTTCTAAGTGTGGAATATAACTACATCCTACTCTTTGAAACAGTCCTTTGAATATTAATGATCAGGGTTTTTTTGTTTTGTTTTTGTTTTTTTTTTAGATTTTATTTATTTATTTGACAGAGAGAGACACAGTGAGAGAGGGAACACAAGCAGGGGGAGTGGGAGAGGGAGAAGCAGGCTTCCCGCGGAGCAGGGAGCCTGATGCGGGGCTCGATCCCAGAACCCTGGGATCATGAACCGAGCCAAAGGCAGATGCTTAACGACTGAGCCACCCAGGCGCCCCTAATGATCAGTTTTTGAAGTTTGGGGCGCCTGGGTGGCTCAGCGTCCAACTCCTGATTTCGGCTCAGGTCAAGACCTTAGGGTGATGAGATCGAGCCCCCCACATCGGGCTCTGCACTCAGCGCAGTCTGCTTGTCCCTCTCCCTCCCCCCTCCCCCCTACCCCTGCCCCCACTTGCGCATACGCTCGCACGCGCTCTCTCTCTCTCTCTCTCTCTCAAATAAATAAATAAATAAATAAAATCTTTAAAGGTTTTAAAGTTTATAAAGTTTTCCACAATGTGCATATTTTAAGCAGAAAATAATTATTTTTCCATAATCGTACCATTCAGCAATATCCCTGCTAACATCTTTATATGTTGTGTTGATTTTGAGATTATACTGTAGTTTTTTCTTATTTAAATATTATTATTAAATATTACAAATACCCAACATATCGATGTTCTGGCTCACTTAAGTCCTGGGTATATTAGCTTCAGTATTTTTAAAATAAAATACTAAAAATATAGTTGAAGCCCCTATGTATGTCTCAGTCTCATCCCCTTGACTCCCTCCCTAGCTAGAGGTAGTCACTCTACTGAATCTGGTGTTTATCGTTTGCAAATTTTTATTATTATTCTGTTTTGTATACACATATTACTACTTTTACATGTTTTTATTCTTTATATAAATTGTTTCATTCTGCACACATCATTCTCAAACCTTCTGTTTTTACTTAGCATTCTTTTGTTCATTTTGAATGCTCATTTTAGTCCACTGTGTAGATATACCATAGTTTGGTTTTGGACATTTAGGTCATTTTCTCTCTCTCTCTCTTTTGCTAATACTAATTATTCTGCTGTGTTGCTGTGTACATTCTTGTTCATGTTTCCTTATCTAAATGTGTAACAGTTTCTCAAGGGTATTTATTTTCAAATGGAATTTCTGGATCTAAAGAGTGAGTACCTCTTTACTTGAGATGCCACATTGCTCTCCTGTTTACACTCTCACCAGCAATGTATGAGAGTTTCTACGTCTTTACAACTAATGTTATTCTTGATAACGTCAGTGGTTTTTGCTTTTGCGAATCTAAGGAAGATGAAGTGGTTTCTCCTTGTTTTAATTTGCATTTCATGATCATTAAGTGAAACTGAACATTTTCTCTTATGTTTATAGGCTTTTTGGGTTTCCTGTCTTGTAAATTCCCTGATTATATGCTTTGTTATTATTTTCTCTTGGGTTTTTGGTCCTTCTTTAATTGGTATATGTTCTTTACATATTCAAAATACTAATATTTTGCAAGTTATGTATCGGTAGTAGTTTGTGGTTTGTCTTCTAATGTCTAAATAGACTCTGTCATATGAATGTTCCATAATCTATTCAATTGTTCCCCCTGTTGTTTCATATTTAGATTATTTCCATGAATATTTTGTGTGTTGACTTTTTGTATTTTCTTCTTAAAAAAAAAAATTAAGTGGTGGTGCTGAATTTGACCTGGTCTATTTTGTAGTTAGTGATAAATGTTGGAGACAGTTGGCCAAGTCCAGTTGGTACAGCCTGTGGGTATGAAATAAAGCAGCACTTGCGCTTTTGGCGCCTGAATCTGCCATTCTTGGCATCCCTAACACCTGTTCTGACCGATGAACTAACTGTAGAGTGACCTAAATAAGTAAAACGTTGTCATTTGTGAAAGTGGCTTTGGCACTTGAAGCTGGAGTGTTTTGAATGGAACAAATGTTCAGAGGTACAAGAATTCGAGGCAATATAGTACTTATCAAAGGTAGGTCACAGAAACACCAGACTCGCATTGTTTGTAAAGCAAAAGGAGTTCTCTAAGCTGTCCTATGGTGCCATATAACTTAAGAGGTTAGAGCAGGGATTGGCAGACTTTTTCTGTAAAGGGCCAGACAGTAAATGTTTTGGGCTTTATGGGCCACATGGTCTCTGTTGCACCTGCTCGGCCCTGCCCCTGCAGGACAGCGAGCCGTAGGCACACAGCCTCGCCCATTCGTTTCTGTATTGTCCGTGATGCTTTGGCACTACAGTGGAGGTGTTCTGTAGCCTTGCAGACCCTGGAAGATATGTTGTCTGGCCCTTTACAGAAAAAGTTTGCAAACTTGGCAGTATTGATGTTTGGGGCCAGATAATTCTTTGTCGTTGCCCCCAGGGGCATTGTTCCCTGTTGAGAACTACTGATCTAGAGTATTCAGGAAATGCTTCGTTTAGCTGAGGGAAATCCTCCCTGCTTTTTAAATAATTATTCTGTGTAGTGGAGATGTAGCTCTGATTCCTTGCTTAAACTTTCGCTCTGATCTCAGTGTTGAATTAGAGAGGAGTATATGTCAAATGAGCACTTGAATACAGTTGTCCTAAACTATGAAATCAGATCATATCCTGATATGTGACATACATCCTCTCTAGAAGTCTTTCTGATCTGTAGGTAGCTTATCAAATTGAGCAGTACTTACAGTCTCCCTGTATTTAGCTTTAACCCACTTATGCCAGATCTGAAATTTGTCCCTGCATTTGTCTGTCGTGTGTTCTTTTTTTGTCTCTCTCTTTACCGCTGTTGACCTTGCCAGTTGGCTGGGCCTGAGCCTCTAGAGAGGCAGTATTTACAGCTCACTTGGATAGATGCAGCAACTAGGATAGCCCAAGGGCAGATGAAATAATATCCAGAATAAGAATATGGCATCTCTCTTGCTCTGTCGTCTTTCACACGAAGGAGAGTTCCTCCCCTCTTCCCTCTCTATGAAATGAGAAGTGGTATTGATTGGTTTGGTACAGTGTATAAAATATGCATCTAATGGAGTGGTATTTTGGGCGCTATTAGCAGCACTGGCTCTGCCGAGCCCCAAGATTTTGCCTTCCTCGCCTTTTCTCCTCCCCTTCCTTTTCCTCCTCCTTCTTAGTAGCAGGTTCTTAGCAAATTGCAAGCTTTGCCTCTGGCTTGCTGTAGAGCAGTGGAAGTGCAAGCCTTTTCTAGTTTCCAAGGGAGACCGGGTGCTGAGACTGCAGTCTTGCCCAGCATCCACTTACCTCTCATGCCATTCGTCTCCACACATCTTTTGACCTTCATTCTGCTATGCAGGCCTGCGCAAGGAGGTAACAGTCTGTTTTCTTGGCGCTCTCTTTGTAAAGGGGGCAGAGGGAAAGTATGGTGGTACGGGGTAAGGCCTATGGGGTTAGCAGAGAATAAATGCTGCCATTAGGGAAAAAGTATCTCTGAGGTGTGCTGTATCTGTGAGCTTATTCCTATTTGCTGTATCTATAAATATCTTAAAGAGAGGAGCCCCAGCACTAGGACTTAAAAGCACCACGTGTAAAAACGCAAAATTAATGTAATAATGTCTCTGAGAGGCACAGAAGAAAAATGGGAAATTAATCTTTGGAAATCAAGTCAATTAATTGGTTTTAAACTTAGCTGGCTGACAAACTGCATTCTCTTAGGCTGATGTTTTATGAGCTGAATCTGGTTTTCAGGTTTAAGGAGAGAGCTTGGTGATAATGTCTCTTAATTGGATTCTCAGGACTTCTGGAGCTGTGCTTTCCAATATGGTAGCCAGTAGCCATGAGCGGCTATTTAAATTTAAGTTAACTAAAAATTAGATAAGATTAAAAATTCATTTCCTCTGTCACACTAGCACATTTTAGGTGCTCAGATGTCACATGTGACCAGCAGCTACCGTACTGGACCATGCAGGTGTACAGCTTTTCCATTATCATACAAAGTTCTGTTGGACTATACTCAAACAAGTGACCCATAGAACATAGGAAATTTAGTATTTGACCAGAACCAATGAACAGGCATTTTAGTGAGAAGACTTAGAGACTGTTTGTCCAGAATCAGCATAAATATGGATTCACTAGAGTTTAAAGCTACATGGGACCTTAAAACTATAGACTTACTCTTTATTTTGTAAGTGAAGAAACTAAGGTACCAAGAAATTACATGATTCTCTTAAGGTCAAACAAGTAGTTAATGGAAGAACTGACACTAGAACCCAGGTCCGTGTTCTTTCTGCCGTACCACAGTGTTAGCATCCCATACGCAATTAGAAATAACAAGGGAAATTGAACTCAAGCCTACCTGCTGGGGCTCTGGCAGCTGTAGGGTCAACTACATCCTCTGAAGGAGACTTTAGGCCTTCATATCACCTGTCACTTGTACTTTGTTCATGACAGTTTTATAGCATGTTGGTGGCAACCTCTGAAAATGTAAAAATCATTCTTTCCCAAGATAGAGTGTTGATATTGGCATACGTTTGGGAAACATCAGGGGAAGATAGGAAAAGTCTAATGCAAGACATCTTTATCCACTAATTCCTGATATTGCTAGATTGGAAAAAAGAAACGTCCTGCTCCATAAATCCACATAATTAGGGTACCATCCACAGTGCTGGGTGGAAGAAACAGTTTTCATTTCAGTGGTGTAATCTAAGAAAAGCTATACTCGAAGCAGGAGACCACGGTTATAGTCCCTTTAGGCCTGTGGCTGAACAACATTGTGAGCTTCGGCAAGTATGTTAATGTTTCCTTAGGCTTATATCCACTCATCTCTAAAACAGGAATTTGTCTTCTCTAGCTGAAGTCTTGGAATTAGATGACTCCTTGAAGATCAGATGACTCCTTGAAGTCATAAAGTCTTTAGCCATGGGTTTATGAGCCTGTTAATCCTCTAAGTTGTCCCCCTCCCCTATAGCTGTCTATATGTGCTTCCAGATTGATATCGAAGCGGTTCTTTTTGGCCTTTCTGGAATACCTTTGTCTCCATATCCTTATACACAGGATATAGTCCAAGGAATGGCAAGCTGTCTTATAAGACTGTTTAGATATTCTGTAATTAATGACCACGGCCTCATGAGTGCTATAAAAAAACACATACTAAACGTGGTCATTCCCTATTTGAAGCGAACCAGGTAAGTACCCTCTCTTTTGAGTACAGATTTTAAATACAGGACTCTTTAAAGCTATTTCAAAAACCAATTTCCTATTGGTAGATTCCAGACAAAAATTTTACTCTCTCATCATTCTAGGGAAAACAGCTTTGTTCTTGCCTTGGAGATCATGAAAATTTCTCTTTCATTCTTTGACTTACAGTAGTTTCATTTTACTTAGATAGCCCTTTGAACCTTCCTAGGGCACATTTTCAAGGGAATCAAGACCTCTTCCAAGTGAATTATCCATTTCTGGTAAAAATAGTTAAGGGGAACTCTTTTATTAGATTAGATGGGTTGCCTGTTATGGTACACGCAGCCTTTCTTTTCCAATGACCACAGCTGAGCTTTTACTGTGGCGGTGAAAATAATGTAGTTGGCGGTGTGGTGGTGCTCTGCTGAGTACTTACTACGTACCAGCTCGTGGTCTAGGCACTTTATGTGTTTCTGTATTTAATCTTCACGAGAACCCGACCTACACCTGCTAATATCTAGCCCAGCTGTTAATATCTACATCGTATAAGAAGGTTGGGTTTGGAGTACTTAAATATTTTATCCAAGATTATCATCTAGCAAGGACGTTGAAGAGCCAGGGTTCAAACCCAGGCAGTTTGATTCCCACACCAGGGCATTTTATCACTACACTGTCCTTGTCAGAAGATATTTTAGGTCTTCTATTTTTATTTATTGTGACTTTCTTCAGGTTCACTGGTGATTCGCTAGGCATTTTTCACAGCTTCTTAAGATAAAATTAGTCCATCTGTAGTATATAAAGGGGCACCATGAATTTTAGATGCAGAGAACAAATTATTTTTGTGAGGTCATGCTAATTATTTGTAATTATTTGAATTCCACTGATTATATGACCTCAAAGTCATAGCAAACGCAAAGAAAAATGCTTCCTGCCCCCTAGGAAACATAGTAGACAAACACGGTAATCAAAGGACTTTCGCACTGCAATTCCTTTCTATACCACTGAATTGGGGGTGTTAGCCTAGTTTTAGCTGGATGTCAGAAAGCCAGAGATAGATGTAAAGCCATGGCTTCTCTTATATTTTCTATCGTACTATTTAGTGAACATAGACCCATCTTCTTTTCATAGCAATAAGGAATTGTGTAGTACTCAGATTTCGTGGATGGCTCAAATGCTTCTCAGAAAGAGCAAGGTGTGTTGAGCATAGGTTTGGTGTAGGAGTCACAAATTTTTTCTGTAAAGGGCCAGATAGTGAATATTTTAGGCTTTGCAGGCTACTTTGTCTCCATTCTACGTAGATATTAAACTCTGTTGCTGTAGTTAGGTAAAACTTTATTTTATTTATAAAAATATGGCAGGCCAGATTTGGCTCAGGACCAGAGTTTGTTCACCACCTAGTCTAGATTTTAGAAAGTGCAAGGGCCTGGACTCTACTTAAAACTTTGAACGTCCTCAAGGCAACCATAAGTTAGGTGTGTCACTTTTGTGAACCTTGGAATCCACATCTAGGTAAAGGAAAATGAATGAAAATGTTGCTTCCTTCCTCAAAATATTTACAAATTTAAGTACTGGAGTTTTCTGGGTTTTGTCTTTAGATTTTTTTTTTTACAGTTTAAATCATAAACATCTCATATTGACATAGGTAACAAAATAGTCTACATGATATTCACTAAAAAAATTGTATACTAAATACATAGATACGTACATAGATAATAATCTAGACATAGATGTAGTAGAATGCAAATGGGTTATTTTCATATGATGGAATTTTAGTTTATTTTTGTTTTTACATTTTTGTCTTCTAATTTTTCTATGAAAAATTAGATGTATGACTTCAAATATTTAAGACTTCTTACCTACCAGGCCTGTTTTTACTATTTCTCTCATTCAGTAAAACTCTAGAGTATGAAGTGGGGATAAGCCAGTTTGAAGCTCTTTTCTTTCACTATGGCTCCTATCTAGTATGCAAAGAAAGGTTTAACAGTCAAGAATTAAGTATAAGAGTGATGCTCTATATATTTTGCAGGTAGAAATGCACCTGTGTGTAGGCCGGTTGGTAACCCAGACAGAATTTCATGGGGAGTTAGTCCTCAAGGGTCACCAATTCCAGGGTTTGGTCCAGGGAGCTGGATGTGGGGCCCCATTCATTCATCTGGGACCACTGAAGGGCTACATTCTAGAAGTGAGAGCTTACCAGAAATAGACCAGCCCTTGCAAAGACTGAAGGCTAGCTTCCATTCAGCTCAATGTAGATGAAGGTCAAAGTAGAGGAAAAGAATATACTCTCATTAAAAATGTTTGGCAGTTGGACCCTTGCTGGACGCCCAGTCTCTGTTAAATGTGATAAATACTGTATTTTGTATTGTTTAAATTGGATCTGTAATTGAAAGTGGTCCAGGAGAAGGTAGCTTCCTGTATGCAGTGTGCTTTTTTTTTTTTCAAACAAGTTACAACTCCATTTAAGAAACAATTATTTCTACTTTGAAGTCATATCAATGAGAAGATGTATATGCACTTACAGTTTTCCTAATGAAGACATTTATTCAATGTAAAAAAAAAATGTGGGTTTTTTTTTTTCCCCAGAAATTAGCAGACATACCAAGAAATAAGACTGATTTACCAAAAGACTAAGAAAACAAATCAATAAGAACAGAGCCAGATATTGATGTTATCAAACATGGACTTAAACTAATCATGGTTAATATGTTTAAGAAAATAGAAGGTGGAGAATTTCAACAGAGAACTGCAATCTATTTTAAAAAGAATCAAATGAAAATTCTAGAACCAAAACTTTAAATAACTGTAATTAGAAACTCAACTGGTGAGTTTATAGTAGACCAGCTGAAGAGAGGAATAGTGAACTAATTATATGGATAGTAGAAAATACCTAGAATGAAGTGCCCAGCTGGCTCAGTTGGAAGAGCGTGCAACTCTCAATCTCAGGGTTGTGAATTCAAGCCTCACACTGAGTGTAGAGATTACTTAAATAAATAAAACTTAAAAAGGAAAGAAAAAGAAAATAATCCAGAATGAAACCCAGAGTGAGAAAAGGAAGGGGAAGTACAGAAAAAGCATAATAAATAAATAGAATATGACCGATAAGGTCTAATATAAGTAGAATTGAAATGCAGAGGAAGAAAAAAGAAGAATTAGCTGCTTTTTTCCTGGAACACCATTTTTACTTGAAAGAATGGGCAGACTATGGTCCTTTAGACTTGGGTATTTGGCAGACATTTTCTTGAAAATGAACAAAGTGAGCTTGTCACAAAGTATTTGTTGCCAATTATAAAATTTTAAATTTCAAACAGAAATTAGAATTTTGGAAAACTTGTATCTGCCATTATGAGTGGTTTTATTGACTGCTTCCCAATATTTAAAGACTGCCCTACTATCAAAGGTGATATTAAAGAATGTAATTTTTTTGTTTTATTTTTCTATTATTTTTTATTGAGATATAATAGACATATCATTGTATTAGTTTTAGGTGTACAACTTAGTGATTTAGTAAATATATTACAAAATGATTACTACAATAAGTTTAGTTAACATCCATCATCACACATAGTTACAATTTTTTTTCCTCATGATAAGAACTTTTAAAATTACTCTCTTAGCAACTTTCAAGTATATAATACAGCATTGTTAATTATAGTCACCGTACTGTACATTATATACCCAGGACTTACTAATCTTATAAATGACATTTTGTACCTTTTGAGCACCTTCACCTACTTTGCCCACCCTCTACTCCCTGCCTCCATTAACCACAAATCAGTTCTCTGTATCTATGAGTTTGTGTTTTTTTAAGATTTCATATATAAGTGAGATCAGATTTTTTTTCCTATTATTTTGTATGAGTTCTTTATCTGTTTGGATATTAACCCCTTACCAGATACATGATTTGCCAATATTTTCTTCCATTCTGTAGGTTGCCTTTTCATCTTGTTGATAGTTTACTTTGCAATGCAGAAGGTTTTTAGTTTGATATAGTCCCACTTATTTATTTTTGCTTTTGTTGCCTTTGCTTTTGGTGTCAAATCCAAAACAATCATTACCAGGGCCATGTCAAGGAGCTTACGCCCTATGTTACAGAATGTGATTTATAAAATTATTAGTCTATAATGCAGTGTGTCAACATTTGGAAGATCTGCACCAGTGTTTTCCAAATGACCAATGTGTAATGACCCAAATTCTTTCATGGGTAAGAAGGTCCATTCAAAGTGCAAGATAGACCAATAGATTTCAATGTAACAGAATATGAATAGTCTATTAACATGGTTTCAGATTCCACTTGCTATTAACCTTTAAGAAACTACCACTTGTATTTTAGTATATAGTATCAAAGAAGAATATCCATAATTATCTAAAAAAGCTATTATAGGGGCGCCTGGGTGGCTCAGTCATTAAGCGGCTGCCTTTGGCTCAGGTCATGATCCCAGGGTCCTGGGATCGAGCCCCACATCGGGCTCCCTGCTCAGCAGGAAGCCTGCTTCTCCCTCTCCCACTCCCCCTGCTTGTTTTCCCTCTCTCGCTGTGTCTCTCTCTGTCAAATAAATAAATAAAATCTTTATTTTTTTTATTTTTATTTTTATAAAGATTTTATTTATTCATTTGAGACACAGAGATATGGAGAGAGAGAGAGCATGAGCAGGGGGGAGACAGGCTCCCCGCTGAGCAGAAAGCCCGATGCGGGGCTCGATCCCAGGACCCTGGAATCATGACCTGAGCCGAAGGCAGACGCCTAACCATCTGAGCCACCCAGGCGCCCCAAATAAAATCTTTAAAAAAAAAAAAAAGCTATTATAATGCTACTGGCTTTTCCAACTATAAACCTGTGAAAGATTGTATATTCTTTATATATTTTATTTAATTAATTAATTCATTTATTTATTTTTTGCATTGCAATCACATGTTTATTTAATACTTTGGAGGTAGATTAAAATACATCATACCTTTCAAATGCTCAATATAAAAGCACTTCCTTGTAAAAGTTACTAGAAGTGGTGCCTGGAGAGTTTCTTACCCATGTAGCTTAAAACCATATCCTTACATCCTAGTAAAGTAGAATTGGAAGTGTTTGGCTTAATATTCCTTTTTTTTTTTTTCCCTCTCTCTCTCTCTTCTTATAGAATAGAATATATACTAGTGAGACCCTAAATTTTAACATTTTAAAAATTTAGGTCTTTATATATTTTAACTGAAACACTGTTATACAACATATTAAATAAAGTGTGTATGAAAATCTGGTTATCTTCTACTAAGCCAGTGTTAAAGAAAATTATAAAAATGTAATACAACACCCTTACTAAATTATTTCGTTTTAGATAATAGTTATTTTCATAAAAGATAAGTTATTGATGTAACTTTTTATAATAGGGCTCTTATTTTTAAATGCATTAGTGCATATTTTTTAAATTTCTCAGTTTTAATTTCTGCTAAGGTAAACATTAATAGATATACATAAACGAAAGCCCTTTGAGGGTCCTCAGTAATTTTTAAAAATGTAAGAGAGGGGCGCCTGGATGGCTCAGTAGGTTAAGCGTCTGCCTTTGGCTCAGGTCATGATCCCAGGGTCTTGGGATCAAGTCTCACATTGGGCTCCCTGCTCAGTGGGGAGTCTGCTTCTCCCTCTGCCCTTCACCCTGCTCTTGCTCACTCTCTCTCTCTCAAATAAATAAATAAAATCTTTTTAAAAAAAATGTAGGGGCACCTGGGTGGCTTAGTTGGTTAAGCATCTGCCTTCAGCTCAGGTCATGATCTCAGGGTCCTGGGATCGAGCCCCACATAGTGCTCCCTGCTGAGCGGGGAGCCTGCTTCTTCCTCTGCCTGCTGTCCCCCCTGCTTGTGCTCTCTCTCTGTCAAATAAATAAAATCTTAAATGTATATATATATAAAACGTAAAGGGCCCTGAGACCAAAAAATTGAGAATCATTGCTACAGATACTAAAATGACAATTAAAATATACAAGAGTAAAAAAATAAATAAAATAAAATATACAAGAGTATTATGAACAATTTTGTGCCACTAAATATAAGAATATTAAGTTCTTTGAAAAACAAATATTACCAAAACAGAAAATCTGACTAGGCCTAAATCAGTTAAAGAAATTGAACCCCTTATTTAAAACCTTCCCATAAAGAACACTTTAAATCCAGATGGCTTCATTGGTGCACTTTACTAATTTATTTAAGAAGGAAACAATCTTAATCTTGTACAAATTCTTATAGAAAATAGACAAAGAGAAAACACTTCTCAACTTGTATGATCTTAATTCTAGACCTGACCAGGTTATTATAAGAAGGGAAAAATATAGGCCATTTTCTCTAATAAACGTGGATGGAGAAATCCTAAACTAAATAATACTGAATCTATATAAAAGTAAGTCTATATAGGGGTGGCTGGCTGGCTCAGTCAGTAGAGCATGCAACTCTTGATCTCAGGGTTGTGAGTTCAAACCTCATGTTGGGTATAGAGCTTACTTAAAAAAAATAATAAAATAATATTTCTTTAAAAAAAGTTGATACATCATAGCCAAGTTGAGCTTATCCTAAGAATCCAGTGTTATTTTATCATTCAAAAATTATTCAATGTGATTCACCATATTAACAGAAAAAAGAAGGAAAATGATAATATGGGGAAGAAAAGCATGTGATAAGTTTGACACACACTAATGATTAAAAAAACAGAACCAATAACAACAAAATCCTCTTAGCCTACTTCCTACTGGAATGGAAAGGAATTGATTGAACTTGAGAAGCAGCATCTACAGAAATCTTGCAGTAGACATCACAGTGATAAAATGCTGAATGCTTTGTCTCTGAAGGCAGGAACAAAGCATGAAAACTTGCTATCATCACTCCTTTTCAACATGTCCTAGAGGTTCTAGCCAGAGCATTAAAGCAAGAAAAGAAAGAAAGAAAAATTTTAAGGATGGAAAGAAGAAATGAAAGTCTCATTTTACAGACGACATGATTCTGCATGAACAGTAATAAATTTATAAGTAATGTCTTGGATTATGCAATTTTCACTGATAGCATTTCTATCATTTTGATTCTGCCTAAGTTCATTCTTAGAGTGTAGAAATCACTGCAGTGTGTGGAAGTACCTTGTCATTCCTCAAGTACATGCAGCAAAGGTCTCTTACTTCTGGTATTACTTTTTTTCTCTACAGGTCGTATCTGACTCCTGTACGGGATGAGGAAGCAGAGTCTTTACGGAAAGCACGCTCCAGACAAGCTCGGCAGACTCGAAGGTCTACTCAAGTGAGTGTGACCTTCTTTTTTATGTCATTTTGTCTATCTTCCTTTCTGTTGGAGGTACAATTAAAAAATCGTTAAGATGAGTTCCTTACTCCAGCCACTGTTGTAAAAGTTTTCACCTGTGTTAAATCTTATACTACATAGTATCAGATGAATTTATAGCTACATCTGCCCACTCTCACTTTTATTTCTCCAGGCTCAGAGCAGGTTTATCTCCTTTCCTTCACAAGACTAATCATTCCATTTGTGTTTAAGAGGCCACATCTTAAGAGTCCCTAAAGGAGAAGAGTTTGGCAGTTCCCCAAAATGTTATATATACAGTTACCATATGACCTAGCAATTCTACTCTTAGGTATATAGTCAAGAGAAATGAAAACATATGTCCACACAAAAACTTGCACATAGATGTTTATAACAGCATTATGCACAATAGCCCACATCCCAAATTCAGTGTCATTTCTGAACTCTGGCCAGAGTTTACTTGCTATATAGATCATATTTATGTGTGGAGTTGGCAAGCTTGCTATAGAGTTGAGTCCTGGGCTCCCGGCGGCAGCAAGGTTTAGCATTGTGTGGCTGGGCGTGCCTCAGCTATCCTCTGCAGCTGTAGGAGTCGTGGGCACAGGCTGAGCCATCAAGCAGACCAAATAAATTAAGCAGTTAGCATAACTGGGGAAAAAAGAAAACAAATATCCATTAACAAAGGAATGGATAAATAAGTATTATATAGCCATACAATAGAGTATTATTTGGCAATAAAGAGATACATGCTAATGCTACAATGTGCAGGAAACTTAAGAAAACATTATGTTAAGTGAAAGAAACCAGACATGATTCCATTTATATGAAAATATCCAGAATAGGCAAAGCCAGAGAAATAGAAAATAGATTAGTGGAGCACCTGGTGGCTCAGTCAGTTGTGTCGAACTCTTGATTTCGGCTCAGGTCATGATCCCAGGGTCGTGCGTCAGGCTCCGTGCTGGGCATGGAGCCTGCTTAAGATTCTCTCCCTCTCCCACTGGTCCTCCCCCACCTCACTCTCGCTCTCTGTCTCTCTAAAAAAAAAAGAAAGAAAGAAAAAAGAAAGAGAGAGAGAGAGAAAGAAAGAAAAGAAAGAAAGAAAATAGATTGGTGGTTGCCAGGGTGGGAGAGAGGAAGGAATGGGAGTGACTGCTGATGGATATCGAGTTTCTTTTTGGGGTGATGAAATGTTCTGAAATGAGATGGTGATGATGGTTGCAGAACTCTGTGAATATGCTAAAACCACTGAATTGTATACAGGGATACCTCATTTAATTAAGTAGGCTCCCTGCCCAGTGTAGAGCCCAACATGGGGCTTGAACTCACAACCCTGAAATCAAGCCTGAGCTGAGATCAAGAGTCGGAGGCTATGGAGTGCCTGGGTGACTCAGTCGCACTCTTGCTCTCTCTCCCTCTAAAAAAAAAAAAAAGAGTCGACGCTTAACCAACTGAGCCACCCAGGCACCCCAATCTGTATAATATTGCAAAAATCACTGCGCAGAGAATTGATGGGAGTGGTCGGCAAAAATATGTTTATAAAAGCAGGAAACAAGAAGACGTGTTAGGAAGCTGTCACAGCAGTCCAAGCTGGAAGTAACAAGACCATGAACTCAGTCAGGATGTACTGGCAAGGAGAAGGGAGAGAAAGCTGTGACTTGGCATTAAGGAGGCAGAGGACGATGAGCTGATGAAGCACAATTAAAAGGAGCAGCCGGAGAGATGAAAGGTAAACCAGGAAATAGGAGTGGCATAGAAGTAAATGAAAAGTCAGTTGAAGGTAACAGTTGTAAATTCTACAGAGGTCAGGCAGGAAAGCTGAGGACTGAAGAAAGGGACTTTATTTTTTTTAAGATTTTATTTATGGGGCGCCTGGGTGGCTCAGTCGTTAAGCGTCTGCCTTCAGCTCAGGTCATGATCCCGGGGTCCTGGGATCGAGCCCCCCATCAGGCTCCCTGCTCTGTGGGGAACCTGCTTCTCCCTCTCCCTCTGCCTGCCACTCCCCCTGTTTGTACTCTCTCTCTCACTGTCAAATAAATAAATAAATAAATCTTGAAAGAAAGAGAGCGAGTGAGAGAGAGAGAGAGAGAGAGGGAGGGAGGAAGGAAGGAAGGAAGGAAGGAAGAAAAGGGCTGTGCTTTCTCTTTGTAAAAAAAGAAAAAAAAAGACCAAGACTTACCTATAGTTTTTTTTGTGTTAGTTTGGTTTATTGTGGTAAAAAATACATAACATGCAGTTTATCACTTTAACCATTTTTTTAAGTGTCATTAAGTTCATTCACATTATTTTGTAACTATTACCACCATCCATCTCCAGAACATTTTTGATCTTCCCAAACTGAAACTCTGTATATATTCAACAATAATTCCCTCTCCGCCCTCCTCTAGCTTCTGACAACCACCATTCTACTTCTTGTCTCTATGAATTTGATCACTCTAAGTACTTCACACAAGCGGAATCATACATTATTTGTCCTTTTGGTGCCTGGCTTATTTCACTTAGCATAATGTACTTCAAGGTTCATCTGCATTATAGCCTGTGTCCGTACTTCATTCTTTTTTAGGGATGAATGATATTATACTAAATGGTTAGATCGCATTTTATTTATTCATTTACCTGCTAATAGACACCTTTTGTCTATTGTGAATAATACTGCTGTGAGCATGGGTATACAAATGATCTCTTTGAGACCCTGCTTTCAGTTCTTTTGGGTAAATACTCAGAAGTGGAATTTGCTGGATCATATGTTTCTGTCTTAATTATTTACATTCTATCATACTCAAGGTTTTCTTATGTCTTTTCCATTAGATCAAAAGGTTCTTGAGTGCAGGAATCATTTGATTTGTCTTTGTAGTTCCAGTGCTTAAAGACACTTAATAATTTATTAAGAGAATGAGTGAATAAATTCAGGAATAGTTAAAAAAAAAAAAAAAAAAACAGGTTATAGTACTTGCTTAACTCCCTCTAACTTTAGAACTTCCTTCTCATGAGGACTTGAGCACATAACTGCTTGAGTTAGAATCAGCTCACTCTAGTCCTAACTCTCTTTCTCGCTTCTTCTTGCAGATGATTCCTACTTGTTTTTCTTCTGTACTGCTGCTCCTGAGAGCCTGGGGGAAATATCAATTGTTGGATTGTCTCTGTGTGACATTCCTAGAGTCACTTAGGAAATCATCTTAGAATAAAGCTAGTTTAGGTGGTGTCGTTTTTGTTGGTTGGTTTTTGTTGTTGTTCTAGCCTGGCTCTGAATTTTCACCTTTTTGAGCCTGGTTTTTCTTTCTATAAGTAAAATCAAGTTTTTCTTACTATCCACTATTCAGAGAATTTCTCTTGGTAACCATTTGCTCTTGGGAGGTATGGAGCTTTCAAATAAAGGTACTGAGAACTAAGAGTATGAGAGAAGTACATCTACAACAGGCAGCCATCAATGTTGCCCTATTTTCTGGAACTCAAACTGGAAAAGCTAAAGTATTACATTTGAAATATACCTGGGCTCAGGCTGGGGCTCTTTGCACACTGAGGTGTTTATTTTAAGTATATCTTGCTTGTAATGGCCTCATACATTTTGAGAGCTTCATTTGGAATTTGATACTATTAGATCTTTAAGGCAGTCTCCCTGCTTATTTATCAACAGTTATTCCATGGTTAGGGTGAAACTTCCTGACCTTGTGTCATTTTCCCAGGGCGTGACACTAACAGACCTTCAGGAAGCAGAAAGGACTTTCAGCCGGTCGAGAGCAGAACGGCAAGCTCAGGAGCAGCCTAGCCAGAAGTCCACAGGCACTGAAGGGCTTGAAGGAAGCTCGGAGAAGCATGAGCCCTCAGCGGTCCCGGCAAAGGAAGCTGGCGAGGGCCGTCAACCCTGGGGTGGGAGTCTGGATGAAGAAGTAAGTCACTGACATGTACTGTGCTAAAAGCAGGGTCACTAATGTGGGGAATCCCTCCTCACTGATAACTCAAGCACGGTGCTACTTTGCAGGAGACAACTCATAGAAAACACTGGTAACGTCCGTCTGTCATTGGCAAACCTGTATGACTGAAAGAACTCAGAGGATGTCCGTCCTTCAGTCATCATTTTGTGCTCGGATTTAACTAATGCTTATTTTTTATCCAGTTTTATTGAGATGTTGAGATATAACATTGAATTGACATACAACATTTTATTAACTTTAGACTGTACAATATGGTGATTTGATATATGTATATATTGTGAAATGATTACCACAATAAGTTCCATTAACTAAATTTATTCTTTAACTAAAGATGTTTTTCTATTCTAAAGAGAGAGGTTATAGTATAGTAAAAATACAAATAGAAATGTGAGGATTTATTGAGTGTCTACTTTATACCAGGCATTATTTCAACTATTTCGTATGTATTAATTTGTTTAATCCTCTGAGGTAGATATTATTTGTATTGTAAATGTAAGGAAATCAGGTCACAAAGAGGTTAAGTAGCTTGCCCAGCATTTCACACAGATGAGAAGTGGTTAAGCAAGAACTTGACATAGGCAGCTGAGCTCCACAGAGCGCTCTCTCAACCATGATTATATTGTTCTCTAAACCCCTGCAAACCTAGGAGTTTACAGAGCACCCCTTAATCACATGCCACAAGATGTCATTATTGAGGTGGGCATTTTTAACTTATGTTTCCTTTCTCAAGTGGAGTTGGTAGTCAAAGGCATAGGATTCTATTTAGGGTGAACATAACTCCTAGTTTAAATTAGGAGTTCAAATTACACCTGTTATCTTAGTGTAATTATTGATACCATTCATCTTCACTCTCAGAAGTGTCTCAGTTGGGATGATAAATTTTCCCATCACCATAGTTAGAGGAGAAAGGAATCTCCTTGCTCCAACTCTGGCTAGGTTACATAAACTAACTGAGGTTTTTTTGTTTATTTTGTTCTGTCAGCTACTGTTTATTGATTACTTACTACTAGCTACTGTTCCAAGCATCTACCATACATTCTCTTGTATAAACCTCACAACCCTCTCTGAGGAAGCTATTATCCCTACTTTACATAGGAGAAAGCAGAGGCTCAGAGAAGTTAAGTAACTTATGGAAGGCCACACAGCTAGTAAGTGCTGAAGCTAGAATTTGAACCAAGTTCTGTCTGATTCCAAAGCTTACTATATTTTATTGCCACTGTCTTTATAAACAAAAAAGTATACAATCTCTACATGTATTAAGAATTTATCTGTGCATCTTCAAAAACCCAAGTTAAGGCTTATTGTCAGTCTCTTTCTCCTTGGGGAAAAATTTCAAAGTGGAAAATGGGAAGTTTTTTTAAGTTTCAGTAAGCCTGGTTATGGCAGGCTGGTAGAATATTCAGAAATTGGTTGATTGCTCAGATTTGGCCTCTGTTCTCAGATAACTCTGTATTGTTTCTTCATATTCCCAAGCTTTTTATTTTTCTATGTAAATCTTGCCTTTCAGTGCTCCGTCTAAAAAGGCCATCACCCTTCTTATTTTCATTCCAAAATCAAAGGAATTTTTATTAACAAGGTTAGTGCTACCTAGTGCCCTTTGGTCAATTTAGGAAAAATTTTCCTGGGCTGCTGTCAACCTGATGGTATTATCAGAATAGGAATCCAGAAGCTGTTTCCTTTCTGGCTAATTAACTAACTAACTTTAGTTCAGCTCAGTAGCTATTTACTGAGCATCAACTATTAATAAGCCTCTTTGTATAGGAAAAGCCCATTTTTAATAAGCCTGCTATCCTTATCCTTTGGTTGGACTTGACCTCTAACGTCTTACCCTGTGGATTATTTCCAGCCTGTCTATCGTCGCCTGAGGTACCCAGTCCAGCCAGACAAACCCACAACACCAGTATCTCCTTCTGCATCAAGATCCTCTCTCTACACCAGTTCCCATCTGCTGCGGACAAGCAGGTCTCCAGTCCCTGACTCGGAGAGTCCAGAGACCACCACAAACGCTGCAGTTGCAAAGGAAATGGACAAAAATGGTATGTAGAGCTTCAGAATAGGTGGCGTCCCCCCGTCGTGTACATGCCCCCATTTCCTAAGGTCACACTTTGTTTTATCTCTGGCCAGAGAGTGAAGAAGCAGATGTGGATGATCAGTCCTCTACTAGACTGTCCATCCGTGAGAGGAGGCGGCCCAAGGAACGACGACGAGGCACGGGCATCAATTTCTGGACAAAGGATGTAAGTGGATTGGTCCGTGCTGGGACATATCACATCACCCATGGCTGCCGTCCTTTCTGCTGAGTTCAAAAAAAAGAAAGGGTCCCACCTGGTCTGATGAATCTTGCAGATTATCAAGAAATATTACTGAGGAAAGAGAAGACGACCTACCTAGTGTGGGACTCCTTTGGTATATCCTTGGCCAGACGCCCAGTACCTAGAGCAGTGCCAGGCACGTAGTAGGCACTCAATTCTCCCTAATATTCCCAGAAAGTCATGTAGTTAGTCAATAGTATTATCACATATAAGCAGAGATTCTAATGAAATATTTTAGGAGTGTTACAAGAATTTCAAGGAACCTAAAATCTTAGTAATATAAGTTCATCTGACTCAATTTTACTCTTTTAGAGGAAAAAAGAAAAAAAAAATATAAAACAGATTAACTTTGGCTTTAAAATAAAGACAGGTGCACCAGGGCTTACTAACTGCAAGCACACATTCAGGACTTTAATTCACCCTCCTGTTCTCTACCGGTGTCACTCAACTTTTGTTATTGGCATTTTAAAAATTAAGTGACCAAGAATCAAGAGGTCCCTGGTTACCAGTGACTCATCTGAAAACTAGATGAACCATTCAGTGAGACAAGGAATGAAACAGTAATAGTCATCTATTAGAAACTATTCTTTAAGATAAAAGTATCTCATTTTTATAGGACCAAATAGACTATTGACAGACAATAACTATTGACAGAGATGGAATAAAGTCTGTCCTTTCTAAAGATACCCCTTTTCCTGCTATGGTTTATTTGACGTTTTTGATGACAGGCAGTGTTTCTGAGCTGTCTGCCTATGGCGGCTGTTAAAAGGCAGTAACAGAGCATCACTTGGCAGTCAGTTCTCACTGCCTATGTTTGAAATGCCAAGATGCATAATTGATGGGAGCTGACCTTGTTGCTTTCAAGGATGTCTGTGACTATGGTCCTCTTGTTTTTCTTCTTCCTTTTCAGGAAGATGAAACTGACGTCTCTGAAGAGGTAAAAGCAGCACTGGTAAGTGGCAAGCCAGTGAGGTATGTCCCTCTTGGTTCAGCCCTTCTCGTGTGCATACAATTTCATTAGAAAAGAGCAGGCCCTATGTAGATTTGAGTTGAGGGAGAGTTTGGAGATAGACATTGCTCTGAGAGATGTGGCAGGTGTTAGTTGGTGGTACATTGTCTTCAGATGCTCTTGAGCAAGTTTCCTGCACTTCTCTATGCCTTCTGCTGATCCCTAACACAGTTCTAGGATCTGTCTATCTGCTTTTTCTCTCTTGTGAATACGTTATTGGATTGTAGAAAGTACTTTGAAATCTTCGGAAGAAAAGTGAAGAGTGATACTATTTCTTTTATGGGTCTATACTTATATAGAGAAAGGAACATAAATGTGAAGAATGTAAACATCACACAATCCAAAAGTCACATATTTGACTTTGAAATAAGGTTAAACCCTTGACTCTTATACAACTCAGGCCTGGCATCAACTTTTCTCTGCAGTGGATGACCTGGGCCCAGCCTTCCTGACACTCCAGGTTCCTGAAAGCCACTCAAACATGACAGAAAGTTAGTGGTTTCCTTATCAGTACTATTTTTCAGGAAGGAAGGAATTTGGTTTTGACTACATGATTTGAGACTACATGTACATCTCTACTGGAAATTATGTAAAAAAGATGGACTTTTTGTATCCTGCAGTTAGTTGAAAGTAGGTTTTCAGAATATATTTGAGAGGCGCCTGGGTGGCTCCGTTGGTTAAGCCTCCGACTCTTTTTTTTTTTTTAAGAGGTAGGGGCAGGGCAGAATGCAAGGGAGAGAGAATGTTAACTGGGCTTCACACCCAGCATGGTGCCTACTTAAAAAAAAAGAATGTATTTGATAAACCATACTGAAAATCAACAACTAACTTGTTCTTAGCAGAGGAAATAGAAATACTCTATTATGTCATTGACCTGCCTGTATTTTAGTCAAGATCCAAAGCAATCAGTAGGGCCTTCCAAAAAGCAATGCCAAGATGACTAGTGGTGACATAGGTGAGAACTGCTTACCGTTGGTTGAAGCTAGGTGACTTCACAAAGATGAGCCATGTCAAGTGGAAATACCACAAAGAGGTTCATGCACATGCATAAATAACAGCAACCCTTCAGTTCTTCAATGGGCTGGGAAAGGCTTTTGGAGACAAAGAGTGAATGTAGGAAGGTTGCTTTAGGGAATTATAAGATACCTAAAGAGAGAATCTGAATAATAGATACAGAGCACTGAAATGGACTACAAATCCCTAGAGAGTTATAGAGGACATTAAATCCGTAAAGGGAATGACAACAAGGATGGCTTTGTCGTGACAGAATGTCTTTTGTCGGTGAAAATCTGTGTCTCCACCTTTCCAAACCACTTGCCATGGGAAAATCCTAACATAGGGCACCAGGTAAGGAAAGCTAAGATGTTCCTGATGCAGTGCGTCCCAGAGAATTTCATCTTAGGACTTGAATGAAATGGAATGAAAATTACAGAAAAGATTTTCTGATTCTTTTCTGGTGAGGAAGAGCAGAGACTATTGAGGTTTGACGAGAAAGTCATTTGTCAGACTGAAAAACATTTCACTCATCCAACTGCTTGAGGCATCTGTTAGTGTCTGCCATGTGTCAAGCAGACTCCAACGTGAATCCTAATAGAAGAATGAACAGTCTGTTATCTCTAGAAGGTAGTTTAACTGAAGAGGGAAAACAAAAAGCCAAAAACACTTACCTGTTTTTCTCCCAAGTACTGTCTTCTAACACTAGCAGACATGATGCCGTTATCATCATATGGACCTGCAGAGCAACATGCCTGGCCATGTAAGCTGCAGTTCTACTTCAAGACAATCAGTAATCTCTTAGGACCAATCTTTCTCCCCCACCTCCATGTCCTTCCATCAGGCGGCAGAATTGAGCCAGCCAGAGGAGGGGGCATTCCGTTGAATTGGCACTGTTAGCTAGTGAGCATGGATACTGCTGAGAAGCCAGGGCAGTTTTCTTTTCTTGGTTTTTGGTTCAGTAAGACTATATATGCTATTGAGGTCATGACAGTTCCCTTCTCTTTCTGAGCCTGTTCTTAAAGAGTAGTGGTGGTATTTTTAAAGTTCATTCTTCCCAAGACTCTGGCATATATATTTTTTTGAGATAAAATTTACAATCAATAAACTGCACGGATCTTAAGTGTATTATCTGATGAGTTTTGACAACTGTATACACCAGTGTAAACACCACTCAAAATACAAAATTTTTCCATCACCTTGAAAAGTTCCCTCATGCCCCCTTCCCTGTCCCAAGAGACAACCTCTCTTCTGATTTCTGTCACTATGGATTAATATTGCCTGTTCTTGAACTTCATATATATGAAGCATACAGTCATATTTCATTTTAAGAGTAGAAAGGAAACTTCAGTGGTTATTATTCCTATCTTACGTCCCAGTTAAGGTTAGAATTAAAATGACTCCAAATAAGTACAGATTTTGTTTCCTCCTCTTAAAAGATTTCAAAAGAAGATTCTTTAACCTCTCGCCCTTGTATCAGTAACAACAGCATGGTTAAGAAGACCTCTCTATTGTTTAACTTAAATCTCTGTTTGGTATCACTGAAATCCATTTCTTCTTTTTGTGCACCTGTGCTAGAAAAATGTTATCAGCATTTATATACAGATATGATTTATTGCCAGGAAAGGCCCTGATGTTTGTTTTCAATTATGTGATAGGAGAAAGACCAGTTGTGCATTTCTATGGTGGTGACACCAAGGAATGATACTTAGAAGGCTGGGGACTTTGCTTAAGCCCAACATACTACATGATTTTAGTCAGAACCCATTCCCATTGGTAAATCCATGAACAGGTGAGACTGGCAATGAATATATAATTTGATGTCTTAGCACCTCCTTGACAGGTTGCGTTCAAAGCACATCTGTTAATTATCCACATTACGTATGTAATAGATATTTTCCAGAAGTCTTAATATATCTTTTATCTTGCTAAGTGAAAAAGAAACTGTATCTAGATCTTCATGTGAGGAAGAAAGGTATTCCAGTCATACCCGAAAAAACTTTTATATTCAGGAGCATGTTTGTTTTCTTTACTAGTTAGTGGTAATTACTAGAGGTAATTTCTTTACAGTGTTCTGGAAGGCGCAGTCATAGGCACACTGCAGAAAGTGATGGCCATTTGGTTTCTTTCCATCTTTTTTTTACCTACATCTTTGGCCTGCCTACATCTTTGGCCTGCCTCTTTTGCTTTACATTGATTTTATCTACTGCGTTTTTGCTGTTTGCCCCATTTACTCCTCTGGAACAGACTGTTTCCCTAGCCAATTCTGTTGTATAATTAAGTTTATCACTAGAGGGCACAAGTGGTCAACAGAAAAGATGCTGGTAGTGCCCTAAAGAATTTGAACAGAAGACAGATTCTTTAGTTTTAAAGGAATTGTTAAAGAACCCAGTTAAGTGTAATGAAGTTACTTGCCTCCCAACTTTTGGGAAGTTAGAGATAACTTGGGTTAGGGACTTCAATTTACAGTTAAGAAAACTGAGGCCCAAAGAAGTTAAGAAGTATTCAGGCATATGAAAGCTCTGCTAGTTGATCACCCTGTGCCTGCATCGGGGAACCTTTTTATTTGACTTTAGTGAAACAGACCTGAAATCAGGGCTTATATCCTCTGCATTCCCTATTTACCCATTTGGTTTTTTACTCAACAGATTTTATGTTCAAATTGACTTGCTAGTAGCATCTCAGTTCCTTAAGTGAAGGAATGTCTTCTCGAAGGACAACTGAAAAGCCTACTCTGAGTATCAAGATTCAGTCAGTGGGTAGAATATCAGCATTCTTCTGTTGTCCTTGACATAGGTAGGTACTTATGTCTTTCAGGAAGTAAGAATTTCCATACAAAATGCTTCCCTCCCATCCCCACCCTCCCTCCATCCCTGTTGCTTTTAGGCAAATCGGGTAGCACTTAGTCTGAACAAAATCACTGAAACCTCACTCTCAAACTTAGCAATGTCATTTTCCCAGTCCAGAATGGAACCAGTAGATCTGGATTGCTAATCACTCCTCAAAATGCATTGGTGAAGGAGATATTGTTAAGGAATTACTAATTCACGGGCATTAAGGTATCTGTCTTAGATAAATGATGGCCTGCTAGTGGAGAGATGTGTTGGTAAAGTGCTCCAAAAGAAGTAAGCCATTAAACGTAATATTTTCAAATTACATAAAAGAGAACCATACAGAGAATTGCTGGCAAAGTTTGGTTTTGAACTAAGCTTTAATAGAAAATAAAACTTGCCTTGGGAGCCACTTGGCCCCAGAAATGTCTCTACTACCTAAAGTCACTAAACGCATTTCCCATTTTGTCCTGCCTTCTCCTTTATAACCTTCTTCTCATTTATTCACTGAACAACTACTTTTAAGTAACCTACTATAATCAGGCAATTTTTTAGATACTGGAGATGCAACAATGAATAAAAAGCCCTGCTTTTATGGAATTTATATTCTAGTGGAGGAGATGGACAATAAATAAAATAAATGTGTGAAGGAAATAGTTTGTGAAAAGGTGATAAGTGTTTTTGGAAAACCCATGTAGAGTGGGATAGGAAGGAATCAGAAATGCCTGAGTGGGATAGGAAGTTGACATTAGAATTATAAGTAGGGTGGTCAGGATAGACCTTGCAGAGAAAGCATCATCTGAGCCTAGACTTAAAGGAAGTAAGATGGGGAGCTATGTGGACATATGGGAGTAGAGAGTTTAGGCAGGGGGAACAGCACCTGCAAAGATTCTGAGGCAGAAGTGTGCCTGACGTGCTTGAGGACAGGTGAAAAGACCAATGTGATAGAGCCAAATGAGCAAAAGGCCCCAATGGCATGGACTGACAAGTCATCTTAAGGGCTCTGGCTTTTGATCTGAATGAGCAGGTAGCCGTTGTAGAGGTTTGAGCAGAAGAGTGACATGATTATACTTATATTTTAAGGAGTTACTCTGCCTGCTATTTTGAGGATATACTCTAACGGGATTTGGGTGGAAGCAGGGACGTCAGTTAGGAGGCTGCTTATAATTATCCAGGGAAAAACTGATAGTGGTTTGGACCAAAGTGATCATGGGTAGTAAAGATACTGAGAAGTTTTCAGATTCAGGATATAGTTTGAAATTGGAACCAATAAATTTTGCTGCTGGATTGGATATAGGGTGAAAAAAAGTCCGGGGGCGGGGGGGGTGGCACTTGATCAAGGTTGACACTGATGCTTTTAACTAAGGCAACTGAAAGTATGGAGTTTTCATTAACTGAGATATAGAAGACTGTGGAAGGAATGAATTTAGTGGGGGGCGAGCAGGCATGTAGTTTTGTTTTTGTTTTTTGTTTTTTTTTAAAGATTTTATTTATTTATTTGACACAGAGAGAGACAGTGAGAGAGGGAACACAAGCAGGGGGAACAGCAGAGGGCGAGGGAGAAGCAGGATCCCCACTGAGCAGGGAGCCCGATGCGGGACTCGATCCCAGGACCCTGGGATCATGACCTGAGCCGAAGGCAGACGCTTATCGACTGAGCCACCCAGGCGCCCCTGTAGTTTTGGTTTTAGGAGTGTTAAATTTAATATGTCTGATTGACATCCACCTGGAAATGTCAAGAGAAGACTTAGCAGTAGGAGTCTGGAGTTCAAGTGAGTGGTCCAGACTGGACATACGAACTTGAATGTCAGCAAATGTATAGATTGTATTTAAAACCATGAGATTGAATGAGATCACCAAGAGAATGAAAGTAGACAGAGAAGAAATCCAAAGATAGAGCCCTGGGGCACTCCAAAATTCAAAGTGAAAAGGGGAAGAACCACAAAGGAAACTGATGAATCCTAGCACTTAGCTCTGAGAATATGGATATGACTGTTTTTGGTTAAATCAGAAGAATTCTATTGATTAACCATATTTGCAGGTGATCTTTTAAGTTGACTCAGCTTTTGGTCCCCTTTGCTTTGCCTAATCTCCCTTAGCTTTATTACATCTTTGAATAACTAGCACTTCCATTCCACTTAAGAATAAGAAGCGTTCTTTGAAAACCTTATTTCTGAGGGCTGTCGTATGCTAAACTCTGAGTTAGCTCCGTGATGGCTAGAATGGCAATTATAGACTGAATTTTAGAACTGAAAGAGACTTAAACTTCTAGTTAACTAGTTAAACTTCTCATTTTAAAGATAACAGCTGAAGCCCAGAGAGATTAAGTAACTTGCCAGGATCACATAGCTGAGTTCCTAGTCCATGGCTATTGTACTACCTTCAGGAGAATCTTTCTATCTATTATGTATCGCATAGTCGTTAAGAGTGCAGACCCAGGAGCTAGATGGACTCCCCGGGCCACTTAGCTATTTTGGATAAGTTGAAACTGATAAAGCTTCAGTTTCCTCATCTGTACAGTAGAGATAATCATAGTAGCTACCTCTTAAAGTTGTAAAGTGAAAATGAAGAAATACATTTAAATAGTTAGAGATAATTGAGATTCATTCATGCTGTCTTCCAAACTGTAGGTTCCTAAGTCTGCATGAGTGTAAGGCTTTTGGAATACTTTCGTTGACCTTAGAATCATGTGATCTTGAAGTTATTTATTAATTTATCCATAAAGAATGGATTCTTTGGAGAGTCAGAGAAGTAGCCCGGGCTCCTCTCTAACTCCAGTATATGTCTGTGTTCTGAAAATGTACCTGATGAATTTTGAGAAATAAGTTTTAAAGGGGGTTGCTGAAGCAGGAGAAATGAGTAATGAGTAGAAAGGGAAGAAACAAGAACTCAATGTTTCCAATTTTGCTGGGAACTCTTTGAGCACCTGGTCAAATCAAGTCCCTGCAGATTTCTCTGTCAATCAAGCAGACTTTCATTTCTATGCCTCAGTTACCCCTCCCATTTATCTTTCTCTGCCAGTGTTTCCAATAGTTAGTTCCTACTTTTATAGATCTTTAATCTCCCCCACACTCCACCCCCCAACACACACACACACTCTTTCTTTGAGTAAATAATAGCGCCTTTGCCTATTTGCTCTAATTTTTTCACAGCTTTGCTTCTGGCTATTTGCTGGATCTTTTCCTCTCTCTCAAGCAGTATTTTTTAATCTTGTTACTTAATCTTGTGAAGCCCCTTAATCTGCTGGAAGGCATCCAGTGATCTTCTGTCTGCTCTCCGCCACTAGGCAGTATCCTTGCCATTCTCCTTTTAGGTAAAATCCTAGGACTGTTTTGCTTTCTCCTCTCTCTGGGGCTTGATTACCTAATATGGTAAGGTATGTCCCAGACAAGACTGCACTGTTGAGATAGAACAACAGTTTGACTAAGTTTAAAGACACCGTAGGTGAGCTGTCAGAGCTATCAGGGTTAGTTATTTATGTAGTAAAGTAATATTTTTCACAGTATACCATATAACAACCACAATCTTGTGTTTTGGTTTTTTTTTTTTTTTAAGTAAGCCTCTCTTCCTTTTAATCAAGTGAAAGGATAAGAAAATATAGATTTTCCTCCCTCAGCCTCTTTATCTTTAGCCAGATAAGAAAAAAAAAAAAAAATGACAAGAATGGGGTAGTTTGTCCCCAAATTGAGAGGGTTTTGAGAAGTCTGAGAAATTTGGTTATATAAAAATGCTTATAAGGATATTAAAAATAAAGATAGATTTAATAAGTGATGGCTGTTATAAACAGTCTTGTCGTAGCCAGCCTGTGGGAGTTGGCAAGCATTCACATGAAGAAAAGCAAGCTGTCCTGGATTTGTACAATTGATGACAATAGGCAGTCCCAAGGAAGGAGATGGAGATTGAGACATGGCAGCCAATGAGGTCTGTGTGTGGGAAGCTGCCTTCTATCCAGTGTGCACTAAAGAATCTTCTCTAGTGGTTGACTCCATATTAGCCTGGAAGGATCTTTCCTTTCACTATACATTTGCTCTTGCTTTGCAACTGTAGTTTCTTAAAATACTGCAGACGCTATGATTTTCTATATATGGGTCATACTGTGCCTTGCTTTAGCTCAAGCTATATAAATCAACAAAGTTTCTTTTGGCATCTTCCTTTTAAGGACTCTATTAATTTTAGGTCGTGCTGTTGCCAAGGAAATCTCAGTAATCAAAGCTCACATGTATTCCTTTGAGACCCTGTAATTTTTGGACCCACTGTCCCATTACATCAGTGAATTCTGCTGTAGTCAGAAATCTTTTTCAAGACAGAATAAATTGCCCTTCAAGGTATCTGTTTGGGCTTTGCTCAAACTTCTTATCCAAAGATGTGCAAGGTTTATCAACTAGTAAGGATAGTACAGTTAACCCCTTGACCTTTTACTTTCTTCCAATTTCTTCTGCCTCAGATTGCCTTCAAGGTATTAGTTTGTGTTAGTGACCTGTGACCTTCTGTCTCTTTGTTGAGCTTGAAACTCTGCTGGAACTTTTTTTATGATTATAAAGGTAACATATGTCATTATAGAAAATATATGAAGTATAGAAAAGTGTAAAGCAGTGGTTCTTAAAAGCAGTGGGAGCATTTCTAGAGGTTACAAACATTCACAGAGGTATTTTTAAGGGTCACAGTGATGGGGGATGTTCTACATGCATTTAGTGGACAGGGGCCAGAGTTGCTAGCTGTCCTAGTATGTCCCATGTAAAGCTTACTTGACTTTTGACTCTCTTCCTGGACATTCATAGGTGAAAACTTATGCTCTGTTATCTGAGTCTAAAAGCAAACTTGATTTTATGTATAAACTCACATTTTATGGCAGAGGGAATCTAAAAATTCAACCACCATGTAAACTGAGGAAAAACTGTAGTTTTAGTTTTATCATTCCTGATAGCACTCCCACTTGCATAAGTGGCATTGTTATAAAACATTCTACAGATCTGCATCTGACTTCGATCTTCATGGTGATCTATAATGGGTCCAAGCCTCTGATTATTTCATTATACCTTCTAGTATTATTGGCCCAAGAGTTTATACTTTGAAATACATATTTCATTATAGATTTCTTTTGTTTTTCTTCATAGTTTTTTAAATAATTTAAGCTACGTTTTGTATCTATGAGTTTTATTTCAGAATAGTAAAGATTGGGGGGGGTTGCTGTTAGAAAATATTTGTTATAAAAGGGGATTCTTTGTATTATAAAGAATAAGAAAATATTGTCCAAAGTTATACCACTCAGAGGAAATTACTGTTTAACATTCTGATGAATTTTCTGCTGGTATTTTCCCTAAGTTTTTTTTTTTTTAAACATATTCAAGACTGACTAATGACATTTTTAAGAAAAGGATCATTTCCAATCTGAGCATTCTTGGGACCCCATCATTACCATGATGACAATCTCATAACATTGTCTTCAAAGCAGTTGGGTCCAACTCTTTTATCAAAGTAGTCAGTCCTGTGATGGCTTTGATTATAGAGAGCCTCCAGGAATAATTCTCTTTCAGTTGGAATCTAAGGGTTACCTTAGTTATGAAAGTATTTATTTCTTCTGTTGATAGCATGGCTAGAGAGCTTTAACCATAGCTTAGGCTTAGCTAGTGTCAGAGTTCTAGCCCCATGATTGAGGTAAAAAGCTTAATGTGGGATTTGCATCTCTTTTTCAGCAAAGGGAGTGTTTATAGATTTGCCCCAGCAGGAATGTTGCCCTCAAGGCACTAACAAATGTTGCCTTTAAAGGTCTTATTCATGTAGGACCTAAAATGTAGGATAGTTGGGGTGAAAATGTAAAGATAAATGGTTACAATCTACCAGTCTTAATTTTCTGTATACTATCTCAGTTTTCGATGAAACAAGTTTAAGAATCAGCAGCCATTTAGTTGACATGAATTTCTTTCATAGAAAACCCATAGTTTTATATCCAAATATGATTTTTCAAGATAATGTTCATACAGGTGTGATTTACCAGTATGTGCTTTTGAAAATACTTGGCTTTTTTAATGCTTTAAAAATGTTTAAAAAAAAAAAAAATAAAAAATAAAAAAAAAATAAAAATGTTTTCTTATACCCTGAACTCTTACACCTTAAACTATACCAATGTTTTGACTACTGAGAAGAAAGGAGGGACATTTTTAAGACCCATTGGCATAAGTCATGGGGACTTAATGAACAGTATGGCAACTGTAGTTTAAAATGCTGTGTTTCATGTTTGAAAGTTGCCAAGAGAATAAATCTTAAAAGTTTTCATGATAAGAAAAAAAATTCTGTAACTATGGTGAGGGATTTTAACTAGACTTATCATCATGGTGTTTATTTTGCACTATATACAAATACTTAATCATCATATTGTACATGTGAAACTAATATGTATCATATACACCTCAATTTAAAAAACATTGGCAAGTTAATAGCTCAGACTAAAACTTAACTTAGCTCTTGGGGGACTTTCAAAAGTGATATACCAAATTAGTGAGTCATGGGGCTGTCTATGGTTGCTGAATGCTTAGTGTCTCATTTCTCCAAGTGTCTAGTATAGCTGCTTGCTGGCTCTCGTGGAGGGTGAACACTGCCTTCCTGAGGTCCACGGGGAGGGCAGATGTCTCTGCCTGTTCTCCAGTAGTGTGGGAGGGGGGAGGACAATGGCGGCAGGGCCAGCCTAGTTTTCATCTTTGGTACATTACACTCTCTAGGTCAGGGCTTAGCAAAGCCTTTATATAAAGGGCCTGTTGTAAATATTTTCTACTTTGTGGTCCGTGTAGTCTGTTGCCACTACTCAACTCCTCTATTTTTTTTTTTTTTTTAAAGATTTTATTTATTTATTTGACAGAGAGAGGCACAGCGAGAGAGGGAGCACAAGCAGGGGGAGTGGGAGAGGGAGAAGCAGGCTTCCCGCCGAGCAGGGAGCCCAATGTGGGGCTCGATCCCAGGACCCTGAGATCATGACCTGAGCCGAAGGCAGACGCTTAACGACTGAGCCACCCAGGCACCCCACTCAACTCCTCTATTATAGTGGGAAAGTAACCATAGACAATATGTCAATATATGCAGTGTCTGTGTTCCAATAAAACTTTACTTATAAAAACAAGTTGGTGGGCTGGAGTTGGCTTACGGCCCAGGCCACAGTTTGCTACCCTCTGGTCTTGGTTACAGACTCAGAAATGTTTGCTGATGTAAACATGGCTCCAAATGTCAATTTGTTCTCATCCAAGCGGTTTTCTGGTAATTCAGCATTTTTCCAATTCCTCTGATTCTTTAGTATCATTGACACTTTGTGGGGCAGGGGAAGTCATTTGGAGTGATACGTGTTGTTTGTCCTCGCTTGGAAAAGCATCAGTTCTGGTCATGCTGCAGAAAACAAGCCATAAAGATTCCTGAGTGAAGGAGTAAAGGAGGGAGAATTTCTTCCATGTCATTTTAAATGTAGTTTCTCTGTTCTGTCTTAGTTCATTACCTTTTATCTTTCTTAAACATGTTTTTATCTTTTTAATGAAGTATAGTTGAACACCATGTTACATTACTTTCAGGTCTACAACATCGTGATTCAGCAAGTCTATAGGTTATGCTACGCTTACTACAGTATAGCTACCGTCTGGTCGTTCATTACCTTTTGAGGAGAAAGTCTGAAATGGTTGATTCTCCTAATTAATGTCCCTATCTGCTTTTTTCATCTGATCCTATCCCTTCTTCCCTCCCAAAGACCTGACTTTGAGGTTAGCTAAAATTACAGTTTGGGGATATATAATCACTTGACACTTGAGAAATTCTGCTTTTTTAGGCTATGGCCATAAATAAGTTTGCCTTTAAGGCTCACAGATTCTTGGAAGGGTACCTGTCATTCACTTTAATTGCTGGTTGTCATTGAATTCCTTAGTCAGGAGTAGGTTATGGAGTTTATTAGTTTTTTTGCCTTGTTAACTTTCAGTTTGCAGAATATATACAGGAAGAATTTGGGGGAGACTTACAGAGGGGGGTGACAGAAATCTTTAAAGCTTTGACCTAGGGGCACCTGGGTGGCTCAGTCATTAAGCGTCTGCCTTCGGTTCAGGTCATGATCCCAGGGTCCTGGGATCGAGCCCTGCGTTGGGCATCAGACTCCCTGCTCAGCCAGAAGCCTGCTTCTCCCTCTCCCACTCCCCCTGCTTGTGTTCCCTCTCTAGCTGTCTCTCTCTCTCTGTGTCAAATAAATAATAAAATCTTTAAAAAATAAATAAATAAAGCTTTGACCTTGGGCTTACTTGAAATGATCATTAAGAGGAGTGGATTTTTGGAAAGAGAAACTAAAATTCTGGTTCTTGAACAGCTTTAAGGAAAAAAGTGATGAGAGCTGACAGTGATATGTCACAGTAAAGACTCATATCACATATCGGAATCAATGATGTGTTGGCACAATTAATTTTGTGCCAAGTAAACAAAACCAGATCCTTTCTATAGAATAAAGGTCTGCCTAATGTATGACATGTTGTCTAAGAAGTCTCTCCAGTCACTGGTGACCTCTGGTTCTCGAATGAAATGAACTCATGAAATATTGTTTGGACAACTTATAAATCATTTCTGGGGTGTTCGACTTAGAGCTAAGGGCAAGTTTGGATACTGCTATCTGGCAAGCTGAGCCATTTTCAATAATTATGTAATAGGTGAAGCTTCTGTAGTAGTCTTCCTCAAACTTGTCAATAAGAATCATTGGGGTCATTTGTTTATAATACGGAATTTCAGGCCTCTCCCTGTTGAGATTCTGAATTAGGAAAGGATGTCGTGGTGGAGGGTGGAAAACCTGGGAATCTGTATTATAATAGAAGTCTCCTAGGTGATTCTTAACAGGCAGATTTGACAAACACTGTTCCTACAGGTATAATATTTAGGGATTGCTAATATCCCAGGTAGGTCATTATTAAAAAGTAGGATTAACTACGGCACACTGAGGGGACTTAGAGCCAATCTCTACTCCTTGCTCTACTCCAAAAATGCCCATTTAACCCAAAGAGAATCAAATTCTTAAAGGCCCCCTAGGACAGTCCGGTCCCATTCAGGAAGTCTTTGGCTCACATAGCAGCATGCATTTATTCAATCAAGAAATAGTTATTGGTTACCTAGTATGTGTCAAGTATTATGCATTAAGGATACAGAAATGTATAAGGTAGACAATGTTTCTGCCCCTCATAATATTCACATTTTAATGGGGCAGGTGGTATTCCTAACAGACATATAAGTTGAGATATCACGTAGGCAGTTGCACATAGGAATCTGGTGTTCGTGGGAGTTATTAGAGCTGGAGATAAAGATATTTGGGATTCATTGCCTTAGAGATGATACTCAGAGGTGGTGAACTGGGAGAGATCTCTCAGGAAAAGGTTGTAAAGAAAACAGGAGTCCATGACCATGCCCTAGATTACTCCAGGGCCGGCTCTAGACAGAAACAGGAATATTTCTTCCATTGGAACAGGAGAACATATATAAGTTGGTGGATCTCATATGGGGAAAATGAAGTAGTTCTGATCTGACTTTCTGCTACACACAACACACACCACACACACACACACACAGGTTTTTTTATACCTAAAGAGCAATGAGAGTCTATTAGTGTCCAAATGAAAGATAATGAATGAGATTTCTAACGTTAAGTATGGTTTGAATGGAAGAAACTTAAGAAATATGAAAACTCAACAGGATTTGATATTTTACTGGATGTGGACAGTAAACATAAAGAAGAGTCTAGAGTGGTTGAGAAGATACATGGATTGGTAGAAACAGTATTGGCTTTGGAGCCAGAAAACCTAGGTCCAAAGCTAGTTCCATCTCTTACTAGCTGTATGGTCTTGGAAAAGTAATTTAACCTCTCTGATCTGAAAGTGCTTTAATTGACTGTAAAAATGAGACTGTTATTCCTATCTTGTAGGCCTGATGTAAGGACAGCAATAATAATGTATTTCACTTTAAATAGTGCCTAGCTTTAGCAAGTTTTTAATTAACAAAAGCTGCTAGTATAATAATACTAAATCAGTCTTTTTCCCCCATATCTTTGAGCTTTCACACTTTATTCCCATTTCCTGGAATGCTCTTCCTCCTACTTTACTGCCTCTTTCTCTCCCCACTCCCTTTTTTAACACCCATTCATGATTTAGGTTAGGCCCCACCTAGGGCCTCCAAGATTGCTTCCTTTGACCCCTCCTCAGAGTAGACTAGGTTCTCCTCAGTATCTTGAATTAATCTTTAATACACAGTGATAATTATTACTGTGTGGTATTCGTCAGTTAAACTAAAATCCTTAAAAGCAGGTCTGTTTCTTGTTCATTATTTTAGCTCCCCCAGGGTCTAGCAGAATATCTAGTATTTAGGTATGTCTTCTATGAAGATTTGTAGAACAGTCCAATTAATGACATTCGTGTTTCCAATTTTGATGACTGCATGGATAATATGCCGTTAATGAGATTGGGAATTCAGAAAGAAGAACGTGTTTGCCATGAAGATCGTGTGTTTGCTTTTGGACTTGCTGACTTTGAGGTACCTATCAGACACATGAAATTACATATCCTACAGGCAGTTAGATACATAGGCCTGAAGTGTGGGGAAGGAAGGGGCCAGAAATAAAGAGTTAGAGGGTATCAGCCTGCTGGTAATAGTTTTGAACTATGAAAAGGATGATATTTTCCAAGAATAAGTTAGAGAGCAGTTGGTTCTCAACTTTTTTTCTTCCCCATTGCTGTGAGGGATGCACTTGTGGGAGTAACTGGTTCGGTATCACAATGATTCTAAAGCAGGGTGGGCAAAAGGAGTACATGCCCAAGGGGAGGCCTCTCAGAAGGTTTATGGGGTGCTAAGGGGGACCACTGCTGTGAGAAAGGAGGAATAGACAGTTTAGAACAGAGGCCGGCCACACCAGTGCTTACGGGATAAGCCGAGGAGGAGAGGTGCTCATGAAAGAGACCAGGGAGGAAATGGTCAGAGAAGAAGGAAAAGAGCCAGGAAAGAATTTGTTCCATCAAACAACGGAGTGAAAAGTTTCAAGGACTTGAGGTGACCAAAACTTAACTTCGTATAGCTCAAGCAAAAGGCTTACGTAACTGGGAAATCTGTACATTGATCCAGGCTGGTGTGAGGCATAGCGAAATGCAGGAGGCTAAAACTTGGTCCTCAGAGTCCTGCCTCCTTCTCTGTGTAGACCACAGAGGAAAAATATCTTCTCTGTCTTAGTGTCATCTATCCAGCTGACCCTGCCTGGGTCAGGTAAACTTCCCTGAACCAGTTTCTGTAGCCAGAGATTAGACGGTTAGAGGGGCAGTGAAGCATAGTGGTTAAGAGCCAGCACTTTGGGGGCGCCTGGGTGGCTCAGTTGGTTAAGCATCTGCCTTCGGCTCAGGTCATGATCCCAGGGTCCTGGGATCGAGCCCCGCATCGGGCTCCCTGCTCGGCGGAAAGCCTGCTTCTCCCTCTGCCTCTGTCTGCCGCTCTGCCTACTTGTGCTCTCTCTCTATCTCTGTTAATAAATAAAAATCTTTAAAAAAAAAAATTTATAAAAAAAATAAAAATAAAAGAGCCAGCACTTTGGAACCAAGGTATCGGAGTTCAGATCCCTGCTCTGCTACTTACTGTGCAACCTTGGGCAAAGTGCATACTCCTTCTGTGTCTGAGTTTCCTCAACTCTAACATGTAAGAAATAACAGTAGCTATCACATAGGTCATTTCTTTAAATGAGATAATACAGATAAAGCTTACAGTGCTGGACATGGTAAGTGTTCCATAAGTGTTAGCTACCATGGTGATGGTAATGATGACAATGGTAGTGATGGTTGCTAATGAGGAGGCGGAAGCAGCTACCACTCGTTGCAGGGGTAGGGTTAGGAGAAGGTCAACCACATGGATGGCTCTCCACGGGATGAAAGGATCCTGTTACCAAAAGAAGAGAAAGGGATAAAGTGCTGGAAAAACAAACTGTAGCTACCACAGTCCTCTGTAATCATATCCAGTTTGATTCTGTAATCCACATAGAGTCTGAGAACCCCAAAGTACCCAGTGGATTTGGCAATAAGGAGATCTTGCTGGCGTGTGAGAGCAGTTTGGTGGTCTGGGTGACAAAGCAGTGGTCCCTTCTCTCTGTGACTGTCTGCAATAAGGATCTTGATGAGTTAATAGTATCTGGTTAGTAGCCATTTGCTCTGTGGGCAAAGCTCCAAGATGGTTTGCTGGGAAGGAAGGAAGGAAGGAAGGAAGGAAGGAAGGAAGGAAGAGGAAGGGAAAGGGGGGAAGGGGAAGGAAGGAAAGGAGGAAAGAAAGAGAGAAAGAGGGAAGAAGGAAGGGAGAGAAAGAGAGGGAGAGAGAGAAAGAAAGTCTTCGTAAAACTTGGAAGAGTTCAAACACATCTAATTATCATCCAAGATGGTTTGCTGGGAAGGAAGGAAGGAAGGAAGGAAGGAAGGAAGAGGAAGGGAAAGGGGGGAAGGGAAAGGAAAGGAGGAAAGAAAGAAAGAGAAAGAGGGAAGAAGGAAGGGAGAGAAAGAGAGGGAGAGAAAGAAAGAAAGTCTTCGTAAAACTTGGAAGAGTTCAAACACATCTAATTATCATTTCATTTGGCAGATTGTGGTGACTGTCTGATTCCATGCTTTACTCTGAATTGGGCTTCCTCCTAACCGTCCTTATTCCACATTTCTGCTTCCTCTCCTTGTTGAGAACAGATGGTAGATCAACATTCTTGCCTGCTCCTGCAAGCATATTTTGAAGGAACGAAAAGCAAATATTCCTCTACCCCAAAGGAGCATTTTCCATGTTATGCTAGCAATTATGAAAGGAGCTAGTTATTGGATTAGCTGGTGAGATGTGATTGTCAGTCATTGTCAGGTTCTCATTACTGGTAATGTTGTCCAGACCTACCATGTTTTCTCTGACCATTTTTTTTACCTTTTTTTATGTTTCACTTACTTGTTTACAGAGCGCCTTCAGAGAGAAAGCCTAATTCAGGATTGACAAAGTTCTGCTAAGCCATCCCAAGATTATCGTAACTAAAGAAGTTCAATAGAGTGCATTTGTGGAAAACAGCCCTTAGAGGTTCTGGATTAATCTGGAATGGCTTCCTGAAAGAAAAATTCTGGAAGAATTATATGGGAACCTTTTCCTCCCAGCATTCCCCCTCCTAGGTTACATCATCACCCCAGAAAAATGACACAAATAAAACAGAGCTATATAACAAGTATTAGGGAAAAGTCAAGAACTGAGAGTTCTAGCTTCCAACTTGACCATTAATAAAAGCACATTGCAGTGTAATAATGAATAAGCTATGAATAAGCTGTTCCCAGCTATGCATTTAGCTTAGTCCCTTAAAGTTTCTTCCAGAATTTACTTCCTAAAAATGTTTTTTTACTGCAACCTACCACTGAGCTTCAAGGAATAAATTTAATTTAGATAGTCATGATTATTAGAAAACTATTTCAAGACGGACAACTGGTTAACATCTATAAGGGAAAGTATATAACCTCACTAGTATTCAAAACTATAAATTAGTATTGTAAGTAGGGCTTTTTTTTTTTTCACCGACCAAAATAGGCAAAGATTTTGAAAAGATAATGCCCTATTTAGGTGAGAGTATAGTGAAATGGGCCTCTTCGTATTTTACTGTTGAGAACGCAAGTTAATACTTCCTTTTCGGAAAGCAAATTGTCAAACTATGAAAAGCCCCAAATTGATACAGAATTTCCACTTATGGAAATCTTTCTCTAAGAAACAGTCCTAAATATAAGAGGGTCGGGGAAGCTTTATATACAGAGATTTTCATCACAGGGTATATTATTGTATGTAGCTCTGTAAACATTTATTCATTCCATAAATACTTGAGTACCTATTATGTGAAAAGCTGTTTGCTAAGTACTATTGAACAAAACAGATTGAGTCCATTTAGCTGTTTGTAATAGTGGAAAAATTGGAAACAACCTAAATGTCCAGTATTCTGGCAGCAGTTAAGTAAACTATGATTCATCCATGCAATGGAATACTATGAATCATAGTTTGTTTTACTGTTCCCTGACTACTAGCCATTTAGGGGTGTTTCCTTGGAACAGATTAGAGTATGAGGCAGCCATTTAAAAATGAGTTACAAAGATAGTGTAATAACCTGGATAAATGCTTATGATAAAAAGATTACTGAATGAACTAGATGCACAGTTATGTACGTAATAGGAGTACAACTGTGAAGGGATAGAGGATACCCAGGCCCAGGGAAAAAGACTGGGGGGGGATGTCTCCAGAGTGTTACCAGTGATTGTTTTTCTAAGGTGCAACTAAATATGACTGGCTTTTTTCTATTTTTTTCTATTTTTCCTCGTTTTCTTTAATGCTCCCCTGTTACTTGTTTTTTTTTTTTTTTTTCTTAAATGCTTTGGCCCCACAAACTTCCCAAAAGTGAAGGCTTGCCTGAGAGTGAAGACTGCTTGAACCAAGTGGGAATTTTGTCAGAGCACTTTTTCCCTCTCTGGTGACGGGTTGCGTGTTTCTGATAGAGTGGAGGTATTGCATAGTGGAGTCGAGAAGTCTGCTGGGCACCCACCCCATCCCTAATATCATCTGCGTCCACGTATACAGCAGTGTAGAAGCGTGTACTGTGCCTCACGTGTAGCAGTGTGGATGGTAAGGTGCCTTTCAATGAATGTTGGCTTGTGTTTTTGTTTTTAAAAAATGTCTTTAGAATGTTATCTGAAGACTGCTTGGGAGTGGGGCTGGTTATATGCTAATTCTCCATCTTCACACCTATGAAGTTGGAATCTACTTGACTTTTAGTGCAATGTGGTGAAATTAAGTAGTTCATATAAATTCCCACTGTGACCATAGTCAAAGCGCTGAGAAGCTCTAAGATTTATTGAGTATTCCTTGCCACCTTAACCTAATTTTTTAATCCACTCTTCCTTCTTTTCAGTAGAACTCCAACTTTACACTTTCCTTCTTCATTCTCTTCCCTACATTTCTATTCACATGAAATTTCTGGTTGTGCAGATTTTCCAGTGTGCAGAGTCAGACCCCTCACATCCTGTGACTGTGGCAGGATGCTCACTTTTGCCCCTCTCTGCACTTTGATGTGATCAGTGTGAGATTTATTTTCATTTTCTTCTCAACTATCAGTGACAGACATGTTTGTAGAAAAGACCTGTTTTCCTCTGTGGTGTCTGAGACTGTGTGTAGGGGTTTTGTTTTGGTCTGGCTTGGTTTGCTTTTCTCTATTTAAAACTTGGATTGTGTCTACACCCACATAGAAACTTCATCCAGTCACCAGGGACCAGTAGGCTGTTCCTTCGCAGAGTGGTGATCAGAAAAAGCCATACCTCTGGTGATTGTGAGTTTCAGTTTGAAGACTGATTTCAGGAATGCATGGTTTTCTTCCTTTACCTGCCAAGTTATTTACTCAGCAAACTGAAGAGTGGAAGACTCGGCATACTTATGAAGTACCAAACTGTTGAGATCACAGAAAATTATTTCTGGAAGGTACTTTAGAAGCTATTCTAGCCCAACTCCCTTATTTTACAGATAAAACACCTGGGGCCCCAAAAGGGATCATGGCTTAACCTATGCTGTACAATAGCTTAGTGGCAGAGAATGAACTAGAACAGTTCTGAATTCCCAGATCAGCATTCTTTCCACTGTGCTGATGGCTGTCTTCCAGGTGCAGGAGTGCAGGTGGTGCTTATTACAAAGACTCTGCTGGCTGCAATGCTGTGCCTAGGGCTGTGGAAAGCACCCTCTTCTTTTGCTCAGTCCAATTCCATTTATGGTAGAGTTTATACACCGAGGTCTACAACAAAGTCTGCTGCTGTCCCAAGTTTCGTACCTTTTTAAAATCATCTTCCCTCCATTTCTGATTTTTCAGTCTGTTATGTAGTTCAATCCAAACTACTTCCAAGTAACCAGAATATTCCTCCACTACAGTTGATTTTGATTTCGAACCTTGGATATATTTGCTAATGTTTACAGACTGGTGTGGTTAGGAGAATTGAACTGTTATTATTTCAAAAATAAAAGCTACTCCTAGGACTTCCAGGTCAGGATGGCAAAGTAAGGACACTGAATCCTTTTCCTCTCATTACAAAGTTAAGAAGTAATGGGTATATATTTTTGAAAGATTTTTAAAAATACACAATCATACTTAAAAACAAGAAAGTAAGTCTCTTTAGAGGGCCAATAATGGAGAGAAAAGCCACTGTGGTAGGGGAGCTATAAATGGATATAGGCAATTGGGTCAGGGTTTTTTGTAAGGATTCTGCCTCCTCAGAGCATGAGCCAGGAACACACTATGCTGTCTGCAGATGTGGGCTGGGTTAGTTCAGCTCATCCCAGTAGCATCACAGAAATACACCGCTCGCACCTGACCAGAAATCAGGAAGGACAGCCAGAGGCAGCAAGCACAAGGACCCACTGAAGATAGAACCCAGAGCTGTCAACTTAAGATCAGGTTCAAGGCCAGCATCTTACCAGGTCTAAGCTGAGGCAACTTGAAACCACCCTGTAGAGACAGGTACTCATATTTTTTTTTTTTTTTTTTAAAGATTTTATTTATTTATTTGGGAGAGAGAGAATGAGAGAGAGCCCATGAGAGGGGGGAGGGTCAGAGGGAGAAGCAGACTCCCTGCCGAGCAGGGAGCCCGATGCGGGACTCGATCCAGGGACTCCAGGATCATGACCTGAGCCGAAGGCAGTCGCTTAACCGACTGAGCCACCCAGGCGCCCCGACAGGTACTCATATTTTAACACTGTCATAGAAATTGAGTCCTCAAAATACTACAAAGAATTCATAAAATTTAAGACCATGAAAAGCAGTCAGGAGACCCAACAAATGAGAGGATTGATACCTGAGAGAAAAAGATAATAGAACAATCTAAAGAGGGTTTTAAAATAAGTTAAAATTCTCAAGAAACAGGTTAGATCCCACAAAATAAGAATAACGGGTAATGAAACAAGAACAGAAAGGTGTGAGAAAGAACCACTTCGAAGTCTTGGAAGTGAAAATGTAACATTGAACTGAAAACAACATCTAATGTTGAAGTGACAGAAGAGAGAGACTGCACAGCGTACTGCTTCCAGCTTCAGAGAAAAACCAATGACCTGGAAATAGGGCAAAGAAGATGTCTCAGTGCAGTGTCGAGATGGAGGTAGGAGACATGGAGAATTGGGACACAGAACACGGCCTGAGGAGCTCAAGCACAGGTCTGCCAGGAGGCACAAAAGAGCGGAGAAAGGGAATGAATAAAGAGGGGATAATAATAATGAAGATTGCAGTTGAGTGTTAATCCATGAAGGCAGGAGTCCTCAGAATAGAAAAACCTCACCCTTAAAGCACGATAAATAAACCTATAGCTACTAATCCTATCCATAATGAATCTATTGTAGGATATTAGTGATGAGGGGAAAAATTTTTTTTAAAGATTTTATTTATTTATTTGAGAGAGAGAAAGAGAGAGAGTGAGCATGAGCAGGAGGAGGGGCAGAGGGGAAGGGAGAGAAAGAATCCAAAGCAGGCTCCGTGTTTGGAGCCTGACATGGGGCTCGATCCCATGACCCTGAGATCACAACCTGAGCTGAAACCAAGAGTCAGACACCCAACTGACTGAGCCACCCAGGCGCTCTGAGAAAAATTTTAAATGCAAAGAAAAGATACAGATAATGTTTCTACAAAATGGTAGTCAAATCGGCATTAGGCTCTGGCAGCAGTAGGTAACAATATCTTCAAAGTGCTGTGGAAAAACAATTATAAACCTACAATTCTAGGCAGTGATTTCTGTATACTAGAGTGAAATAAAGGCATTTGCAGATTCACAAGGGCTAACTTCTCAACCCCCAAACTCTTGCTGATGAAAGAACCAAAGAATGTTCTTCAGCAAAAAGAAAAGTACATGCAGAAAACAGTGGAATACTAGAAGCAGAAGTATTGAAATATGGTGATAAAGCTATTTTTTTTCTTCTATGTGTAAAAAACAATCTAAAATTCTAGCAACAACAATGTGTTAAAGATATAAAAGTATGGTAAGGTCCTTATTTTGAGTAGAGAGGATACTGATTAAGTTTATAAACTTGTAAAGAAAAAATATATTTAAATAATTGTGTGTTCAATGTAGGAATAACCACTAAAGTAATAGGAATATAGAAGTAGAAGGTACAACTCCTAAATCAGTAGTGGAAAAATCGGTAATTTTTAAAAAATTTTTAAAAGTTTATTTATTTACTTATTTAAATAATCTCTCTACCCAGCGTGGGGCTCGAACTCATGACCTTGAGATCAGGAGTCACATACTCTTTCAGTTGAGCCAGCCAGGCACCCCTGGAAAAATAGGTAATTTAAAAAATTTATTTACTCGATTCAATAGAAGGCAAGAAAGGAGATAAAAAGAAGCAAAGGGAAAACATAGTAAATAGGAAATATAAAATAAAATATGTAAGCAATCATAATAAATATAAATTCATCTACAAAGCCAGAGAGGCACTCAGATTATTCTACTTACTTTATGCTGTCTTCAAAATGATACTGAAGGGGGTAAAAAAATATGGGGGAAAATATATGCAGATACTCATGAAGAAAAAAACTGATATGGCGACATTAATATCCATCAAAAGATAATTTCCTGCCACCTGCTCAATGCCAACCCAACACAGCTTCACCTCAGATTGACAGGGACTCAAACTGACACTCTTCCCCTCAGATTCCAGCCCCTGTGCTCAAGTTTGTGCACAAAAGTGGGCATAATTATAACAGCAGAATGAAGGATCCCAAATAGTGACACTAATTCTGTGGAATATATAATGGATAAAAGGAGTGTGCTAGGCTGAGAACATCGCCAGCAAGCACATCAAAGAACAATACAGCATGATTCTGGTTACTATAAGAAACAAACCCAGGAAAAATGAAATACAATGAAAACAGAGAGGGAGACAAACCATAAGAGACTCTTAACTATAGGAAACAGACTGAGGGTTGCTGGAGGGGAGGGGTATAGGGGGATGGGGTAACTGGATGATGGACATTAAGGAGGGCACATGATGGAATGAGCCCTGGGTGTTATATGCAACTGATGAATCACTGACCTGTACCTCTGAAACTAATAATACACTATATGTTAACTAATTGAATTTATATTAAAAAAAGAAACCCCCCCAAAAAAAGATAATTTCAAGCAAAAAGCATCAGATTATAGGAAGATATTTCTTACTTGTAAAAAAGGAACAATCCACAAACAAGATATAAAATAATGGAAATTTTAAAACAAAAGCTGACAGAGTAGCAAGGAAATAGTATATCGACATTCAGAGTTGCAGATTTTAACACACCTCTATCAGAAACTAATGTCAAACAGACAAAAATACATAAGGACATAAAGGATTTGAACAACACAATTAACCCGCTTGATCCAATAGATATAAAGCATACATGGAATGTGTATACCATGAGGGTCACACTAAATTTAAAATCAACATTCACTCATTCATTCATCAAATATTTATCGAGCACCTGGTATTTGCCGTACATTGCTCTAGGCACTTGCAATACTTATTAGTCAGCAAGACAGATCCTGGCCTCATGAAACTTAACATTCTAGCAGGCAGGAGGAGGAGGCAGACAGTGAGCAATAAACATAATAAAGTATATAGCATGTTAGACAGTGATAGATGCAGTTTGAAAGAAAAAGAGTTGGAATAAGGAGGATTGGTGGAAAGAGGACAGCTTGTAGTATCCGGTAGGTTGCCTGAGTAAACCTTGTTGACAGACTGAGATTTGAACAAAGATTTGAAGAAGCTGAGGGAGTTAACCACAAAGATATCTGGAGGAAGGGTGTTCCCGGCAGGGGAAACAGCTAGAGCAAAGGCCATAGGGTGGGCAAGTTCTGGCACATATAAGAAATTATAGAGACGGGGGGCGCCTGGGTGGCTCAGTTGGTTAAGCGACTGCCTTCGGCTCAGGTCATGATCCTGGAGACCCAGGATCGAGTCCCGCATCGGGCTCCCTGCTCAGCAGGGAGTCTGCTTCTCCCTCTGACCCTCCCCCCTCTCGTGTGCTCTCTCTCTCTCAAATAAATAAATAAAATCTTAAAAAAAAAAAAAATTATAGAGACGAATAGTAGGGAAGAGAATCAGATCATGTAGGTATAGGGTGTTGTAAACCTTTGTGTTTTACTCTGAGTAAAATGAAGAGCCATTTCAGGATTTTGAGTAGAGGAGTGCCATGATCTGACTTAAGTTTTAAAAGAATCATTCTAGCTGCTACATTGAGATTAGGCTTGAGACAAGAGTAGAAACTGGGGGACTATTACAGTAATCCATGCAAGAGATGATGGGAACTTGGATCATGTGGCAGCAGTAGAGGTGTTGAGGGTTGATAGATTCTGGATATGTGGGATGTGAGGGAAAGTGGAGGCTTGGATGACTTCAGGGTCTATTGGCCTGAGCAATTGGAAAGATAGAGTTGCTGTCAAATGACTTTGTGAAGTCTCCAGATGTTGAAGGTTGGGGAGGAAAATCAGGAATCCAGCTTTACATATATTAAGTTTAAGATATCTATTAGATATCCAGCTGGAAAAATGACAGATCTGTTGCATCTTTGGAGCATTTAGATGTTATTTAAAGCCATGAGACTATATGACATGATGGAAAGACAATATAGAAAGAGGATTAAGGACCAGAACAATAAGGATATTTGACTAATTAAAATGGATTAAAAACCTAAATGTGAGATCTGAAACCATAAAAATCGTAGAACACAGGCAGTAATTTCTCTGACATTAGCCGTAATAACATTTTTCTAGATTTGTCTCCTAAGGCAAGGTAAACAAAAGTAAAAATAATCAATTGGGACTACATCAAAATAAAAAGCTTTTGCACCTCAAAGGAAACCCACTGAGTGGGAGATGTTTGCAAATGATATCTCCAAAAAGGGCTTAATACCCAAAATATCTAAAGAACCTATACAACTCAACACACATACAAACACACAAAAATCAGATTAAAAAATGGTCAGAGGACCTGAACAGACATTTTTCCAAGAAGACATACGATGGCCAAAGACACAGGAAAAGATGTTCAGCATTACTAATCATGAGGAAAATGCAAATCAAAACCATAGTGAGATATCACCTTATACCTGTTAGAATGGCTAAAGTCAAAAATACAAGAAATAACAAGTGCTGACAAGGATATAGAGAAAAAGGAGCCCTGTACACTGCTGATGAGAATGTTAGTTGGTATAGCCACTATGGAAAATAGTATGGAAGTTCCTCAAAAAATTAAAAATAGAAATACCATATGATTCAGTAATTCTGCTATTGGGGTATTTACCCAAAGAAAACAAAAATACTAATTTGAAAAGATGTATGCACCTCTTTGTTCATTGCAGCATTATTTACAATAGCCAAGGTATGGAAGCAGCCTAAGTGTCCATCGATAGATGAACAGGGAAGGAAGATGTGGGGTGTGTGTGTGTGTGTGTGTGTGTGTGTGTGTGTGTATACAATGGAATATTATGCAACCATAAGAAAGGATGAGATTGTACCATTTGAAACAACATGGATGAACTGGACCTAGAGGGTATTATGCTAAGTGAAATAAGTCAGACAGATGAAAGACAAATACCATATGGTTTCACTGGTTAGTAGAATCTAAAAACAAAACAAAACAAAACACCCAAATGAATAAAAAAACAAAAAGCAGAATCAGATCCATAAACACTAAGAACAAATTGATGGTTGCCAGAGGGGAAAGGGGTAGAAGATACAGGCTCTCAGTTATGAAACAACTATGCCATGGGAATAAACGGCACAGCATAAGGAATATAGTCTATGATACTGTAATAGTGACGTGTCAGGATAGATGGGGGCTGCACTTGTGGTGAACATAGCATAATGTATGAACTTGTCAAATCACTATGTTATATACCTGAAACCGCTGTAACATTGTGTATCAACTGTATCAAAATATTTAAAATTTAACAAAAAAAAGACATTCGACTAATTATACCTAGGTAGTATAAGTTTCTCTGGTTGGAACATCAGACTTTGTGATCATCCTTCTGAGTGGTTAAAAAGAGATTCACTTTCGGGGCACCTGGGTGGCACAGTCAGGAGTCTGACTCTTGGTTTTGGCTCAGGTCGTGGTCTCAGGGTCGTGAGGTCGAGCCCTGCACTGGGCTCTGTGCTCCGCACGGAGTCTGCTTAAGAATCTCTGCCTCTGGGGTGCCTGGGTGGCTCAGTCGTTGGGCGTCTGCCTTCGGCTCAGGTCATGGTCCCAGGGTCCTGGGATCAAGCCCCGCATCAGGCTCCCTGCTCAGCGGGAAGCCTGCTTCTCCCTCTCCCACTCCCCCTGCTTGTGTTCCCTCTCTCGCTGTGTCTCTCTCTGTCAAATAAATAAATAAAATCTTAAAAAAAAAAAAAAGAAAAAAAAGTCTCTGCCTCTGCCCCTCCCCCCACTTGCCCTCTCTTTCTCTCTCTCTCTTTAGAATAAACAAAATTTTTTAAAAACAGATTTGCTTTGCTCTTGGAGTTTTGATTCCAGCTTTAATGATAGGTTTTGTATACTGTCACTCAGTCTGTATTAGGACCAGTAGTGTATATTTGTAAGATAGCTAGGTCACCAGTAGTCTGTGGTATGGAAAAGGTATTTTAATTTTTGGTTTGTTTGTTTAAATATGTGTTTACTAGGGACGCTTGCGTGGCACAATCGGTTAAGCGTCTGCCTTCAGCTCAGGCCATGATCCTGGGGTCCTGGGATCGAGCCCCACATTGGCCTTCTTGCTCAGCAGGGAGCCTGCTTCTCCCTCTGCCTGCCCCTCCCCTTGCTTGTGCTCTCTCTCTCCTCTCTCTCTGACAAATAAATAAGTAAGTAAGTAAGTAAGTGTTAATTAAACATATAGAGACTATGACCTTAACTCCCATAAAGCATTGTTATCACCCCCCAAATTGACTCGCCCAGATAGTAACATTACATGCAGCATCTTGCAAACTGATTAGAACAGTGCCCAGGGCACTCAGATTAGTTCTTATATGCCCTTTGTGCTCAAACAAAGCAATATGTGGTTCTATGTATGCCAGTCAGTCAGTCGGTCATCGTGGAACTTAGTTCTTTCTGGAATTGCATGCTAAGCAACAGACTCCAGGAATCTAATTAATTTGATCCCCACGTTGGTCCTGTTTGCCACAAACATTGCCATGCCTCATGAGCCTCACAAGCTGTGTTTCTTAGAGAAATGCATATGTAGCTCTTACACTCTGCAACAGTGTTTGCCTCCGTATAATTGTGTTTATGTGGAATTACATTGGCATTGCAATGTGGGAATGACAGGGTTGACAGGACCATTAACTTAAGTACCCTGAGAATTGTTCACCCCCTCCCCCATGGCTGACTGAAAGAGCTGTGTTTCTGAATTATATTATGGTGTGGGAGTTTGAAATGGATTTCTTATTAAACAGTATGTAGACCGTTCTTTACCTGCCATGGGCAAAAATAATTTGGACAGAAAATAGTACTCTCCCTATGAAATGTTTTGTCTTTCAACTTCTTCTCTGTATGAATGGCCTTTTTTTAAATCGCTGTATCTTTTAGGTATAGGGAGAAACTTTTATGTTATCTTCAGAGTTGTAGGTATACTTTTTAGCCAGAACCAAAGCTCAAACTTCCTCTGGCAGATCCCTAGTGAAAGGGCAAACTTATGTCCAGTGGAAACTGGAAAGACAGAGAAAGGAAAAATTGGATATTGAGAGATTCACTTGGCACAGAAGAAAATAATTTGAGCATAAGAGAAATGAGAGCATTAGAAACTAAACCTAGCAGTGCAGTGGCATCTTCCATTTTCAACTGTTTTGAAGTATTTTTAACTGAGAGCATGGACATAGAGGATATATATAGATAGCACAGAGACAACTCATAAAGCATATGGACAGACTGACGCTGGGTGTGTCAACAGTATCTGCAAAGCAGAAGGGGTGCATGCCAGTTCATTGTAGCCTAGGAAGGTTCTTTCATGACTTTTCCAGGATCTGTACTATTACAAGAAAATTAAGTGTTGAGTTTCTAACTACATTTTTAATGCTAGGGAGGTAGTATTCTTAGTAAACCTAGATGAATGGAGCAGATTTTATATCTGGACCAACTATAAATTCATAATTATGAAAGATTTAAAATTTCTACATGAACCATACATAGATTGCTTTTCTTAGTAATGGCCCTTTTCCTTAAAAGTCTGCAATTACTAATAATGGGAAATATTGTTCCTTTTCTTACCACCTAATGGAGCATTCAGCCAAATTTATAGACTTTAAAGAAAATTACCAAAATATTACAAAAAATAATAAATCAGGTTGATGACAGTTAAAAAAACTTGAACTTAAAGTAGAATTTCTGAACCTTTGTGTTTATAATTTATTTTTATAGATTTCTATTACTCATAGCTTATGATGGTTCTCTGATTTTATACTTTTAAGTGGTAGGTTACATTGTCAAGAAGCTCATTATTACCAAATACTGAGCCTAAGTTTAAGGCATGTTACCACCAGCTGGTAGTACATTTTGCCTGATATACAGATTATAAGCACAACATAAATATCGAACATATCTTTATGCACTAAACAAATTTATTTATTTTAAAGGCTATTCTAAAATATAATTAAGTATTTTAAGGTATTATAAAAAAAATGTGGTAGTGTTCAGCATCTTTTTCCTTGACTTTTTTTTAAGATTTTATCCATTTATTTGAGGGAGAGCACACATGAGCGGGGGGCAGGGGCAGAGGGAGAGAGAGAAGCAGACTCCCCGCTGAGCAGGGAGCACAATGCAGGGCTCTATCCCAGGAGCCCGGGATCATGACCTGAGCCGAAGGCAGACACTTAACCGACTAAGCCACCCAGGCCCCCCTCTCCTTGACTTTCTTAAGCAACTTTATTAAGATAAACAACTTTTTAAAACAACTCTTGGGTTGCCTGGGTGGCTCAGTCAATTAAGTGGCTGGCTCTTGATTGTGGCTCAGGTCATGATCTCAGGATCATGGGATCGAGCCCCAGGTTGGGCTCCGCACTGGGCGTGGAGCCTGCTTAAGATTCTCTCTCTTCCTCTCTCTGTTCCCTCCCCCGCCACTGGTGTGCATGTTCTCTTTCTCTAAAAAAATAAAAAATAAAAATAAAACAACTCTTTACTGAATATTTATACTTGTAACAAAAGTTTTAGATAAGTCATACTGTTTTAAGCACTTATTCAGTGCTTAACCAGCCATATAACCTATAGAGAGAGCCCTTTGGGCTACTTTTAAGCTAATCGAAAAAGATTTAATTTGCTCTGTTAGTGCTTCTGATCAGTTGAAGCATTTTGACTCATCAAGGTATTGTGAGCATTTTGACAGAGTAATTATTCCTTCCTCATGTGGCTCTGTCTGGAGCAGAGTAGGACACATTTAGCATCCCTGACCCTGTCCTACTAAATTGTGATAGCACTCTGCAGTCACTGTGAGAACCAGTGTCCCCACATGTTTGCACGTGCCCCTGAGGGGGTATTGCCCCCACTGCCACCTCTACCCTTGAAAAAAACCTCTGCTAAGGTTCTGAGTTGCCCCCTCTAACTACTTACTACTCTTGCTATCGGATATGGCCTACAAAGAAAGTGTGAGTAGAGGAAAAACTGCGTTAAGTTATTCACATAAAAAAAGGAGGTAGCTTCGCACTTCAGTTTGTCTTTTTTAGCTGTTACTCAGTTTAAATTTAATTGCAAAACACTAAACCTGTACACTAATTCTGGGACAGGTTTCTTAAAGGACCTCTAATAATCCCTTACCCTTAAGTGCGTTTCTGAGAGTTAAACTTTTATAACACTGCAACATTATTTAAGTATATGAGAGCAAGATGGGAAACATTCTGCAGACTAATAAAAATTGGTAAACTCCATGCTAGGCAACTTGTAGGTCTTAGCTTACTTTGTTTCTGTGTTACTGCCTTGTACCTCAAAATGGCACTATCTCCTGTCCCCTCCCCCCCGCAACCCACCAGAATGTACACAAGCCTTTTAGTGGGTGTGTTTTGTTGGTCTGATTTTTAGCTTTTATTGCCTTTTCATAAAGAACACATGTCAAAAGCCCTGTATTAAATGGAAAGAATTGCATGACTTCCTTCTGCTCTTTATTTCCTTATTATTGGAATGAAGGCCGACTCTTCACTCTGCAATGATTCACTTCAAATGAGAAGTTGAGGGTAAGAGAGTCATTTTGTGGTAAAATCCCTAATATGTCCACCTCACTCAGGAGCATCTCCGCAGGAAAAATCATTAAACATGAGTTAACATCATTGATCTTCCCCATCCTCAAAGAAGGGGGAAGATTTTCATATCACATAAATTAAAAATGAGGATTAAGATGGGAAAATGGAAGGACAAAGGAGTTAAGTGACAAAGAACTTCTGTTCTCTTCAGAACTTCTCATATATCCCCTTTCCCCCAAGTAATGCTTGTGGCCCCTCTAGGTGCCCAGTAATAAAAACAACAGTATAAATAAATACATGGAATAGTAAATGCCGCTCTTATTCACTCTGTCTGCTGTCCTCACTTGGCTGTGTGCTATTGATGGTCTCCTTTAAAAACAGCTTATTTGTTTAGTGTGAAATTAGAAATTACATAAGAACATATGGAAGAGTAGGGCTTGATGGGGTTTTTTGATTTTTGTTTTTTATGTTTACAATTCTTTTTTTTTTTTAAGATTTATTTATTTTGCGAGTGCAAGATCGAGGGAGGGGCGGAGGGAGAAGGAGAGAGAGAGAAGCAGACTCTTCGGAGTGCAGAGCCTGATGCAGGGCTCAATCTTAAGACCCTGAGATCATGACCTGAGGTGAAACCAAGAGTGGGTTACTCAACCGACTGAGCCACCCAGGTGCCCCTACAATTTTTTTTTTTAATTGAAGTATAGTTGACATACAATGTTATATTAGTTTTAGTTGTACAGCATAGTGATTTGACAATTCTATTCATTATGCCATTCTACAGTAAGTATAGTCACCATCTGTCACCATACCGAGTTATTATGGTATTATTAACTATACTCCCTGTGCTGTACTTTTCATCTCTGTGACTTGTTATTTTATAACAAATTTGTACCTCTTAATCCGCTTCACCTATTTTGCCTACCCCTCCAACCCCCTCTCTTCTGGCAACCGCCATTTTGTTCTCTGTATTTATGAATCTGTTTCTGTTTTGTTTGTTGTATTTTTTAGATTCCACATGTAAGTGAAATCGTACAGTATTTGTCTTTCACTGTCTGACTTATTTCACTTAGCATAATACCCTCTAGGTACGTCCATGTTATCACAAATGACAAGAGTTCATTCTTTTTTATGGATGAGTAATATTCCATTGTATATACATACACCACATCTTCTTTATCCATTCATCTATTGATGGACACTTAGGTTGCCTCCATATCTTGGCTATTGTGTGTAATGTTGCAATGAACATAGTGATACACATATCTTTTCAAACTAGTGTTTTCATTTTCTTTGGGTAAATATGCAGCAGTGGAATTACTGGATCGTATGGTATTTTTATTTTTAAGTTTCTGAGGAACCTCTATACTGTTTTCCATAGTAGCTATACCAATTTACATTCCCACCAACAGACATGAGGGTTCCCTTTTCTTCACATTCTCACCAACACTTGTTATTTCTTGTCTTTTTTATAATAGCCATTCTGACTGGTATGAGGTGATATCTCATTGTGGTGCTAATTGTTAATTTTAGCAGTATGGAGCCCTCACTTTGCAGTTATGTAAATCTTGAGATTTCCTATCATCTCTTTAAAGACAATAATCATGTCTTAAAGAACTTTATGTAACCCTAATAGTACCTTGCATGGAGTAAGGACTTAATAGTGTTAGATGGATTGGTGGAAGAAAAGTATCAGTTGATGATTAAAAATAAAAATATTTTCAGGACACCTGGGTAGCTTGGTTAAGTGTCTGCATTCAGCTCAGGTCATGATCCCAGGGTTGGGTCCTGGGATCGAGTCCTGCATCAGGCTCCTTGCTCAGTGGGGAGCCTGCTTCTCCCTCTGGCTGGCGTTCCCCCTGCTTGTGCTCTCTCTCTCTCTGACAAATAAAATCTTTAACAAATAAGTAAGTAAATAAGTAAGTAAATAAATAAATAAATAAATTTTCTTTTGTCCTTATATTCATAAATGGGGCTGAAAACGATTGCTCTATTTCAAACTCTTAGTTCCAAAAGGAGGAACAGGGATCTTAAACTATTTATAGTTCTTAATTGTTAATATTTGACTCATTACCTTCTTCCTTAAATCTAAACTAAAATACTGTATATTGTGGCTACTCAGAAGTTTATAAACTAAGCTACCAAAAAAATTGATTTGCAGGAAGCAGCATAAAAATTTTTGAAAGACGGGGCACCTGGGTTGCTCAGATGGTTAAGCATCTGCCTTCAGCTCAGGTCATGATCCCCAGGTCCTGGGATTGAGCCCCGCGTCGGGCTCCCTAATCAGCGGGGAGTCTGCTTCTTCCTCTCCCACTGCTGTTCCCCCTGCTTGTGCTCTCTCGCTCTCTCTGTCAAATAAATAAAATCTTAAAAAAAAAATTTTTTTTTTTGAAAGACTAGGTAATGTCTGCCAATTTAACAGTGTCCTTTAGGCTTTGAAGACCTTGTGGTTTAGAAGCCATGCTTACCTTCCAAGAGGAACTTTCCTATGCTTTTTTTTTTTAAGAGAGCACAAGCAGGGGGAGGGGCAGAGGAGAGAGAGAAGCAGACCCCCTGCAGAGCGGGGAGTCCTCCATGGGGCTCTATCCCAGGACCCTGGGATCATGACCCCAGCCGAAGGCAGACACTTAACTGACTAAACCACCTAGGCACCCCTACTTTTGCTGTATCTGATGAAATGGATGATGGGGAAGGATTCTTTTGGCCCTATGCCAAAAATACAATTTTAGAGATTACAGTTCTAGATGATTGAGTTTCAGGTTTGGGGCCCCATCAGTAAAGTGTAGGCCTAATGTTTCCGTCTGTAGTTATACAGCATTTATTTATTGACTTAAAACATCTCATAGTTTAGGCTCAATTCTGACTTTCAGAAGTGCTAATAGAGAGGGTCTTTCTGGTCCCCTTAGCCAAAAGCACTTCAGAACTTAATTCTGTTATTGTATTTCCTTTTTTGTAACAAAAGAACTTGAAAGGTATAGATGGGGACCATTTGAGATTGTGAAACCCCTCTGAGATCATTTTAATTTTAAAAGTAACTAATTCCAAGAGATTAGATTTTCTGTGATTTATAGAATGATAAAATAAAGCTTCTATGGGTTTTACAATCTAATAGAATTATGAGGTTTATTTTTAGTAGTTGTTCATAGTTGATATATCATTTTGCAGGTGTACCCACCCCCTTCCTATGCACACACATCCATTTATATTTGTATACTCTGCCCTCAGGAATTTTGAAAAATTAGTTTGGCTCTGAACCAAAGAGCAAATTATGTTCTTTCACCTGTGTCTTCACATCCTGTCTGTCCTTCTATACTCTTAATCCTTGCCCTATTCAGAATCTTTACCAGATAAAGTTTTTAAGAAAATATTTTTAATCTATCTGGATAAATATCAGGACCCCTTCTGCAGGATCCTAGTCTATATGGAATAGCAAATACAGCAAGCAGAGTATCTAAAATGTTTTTTTCTGTGAACTTAATAATACCATGTTTGATACCCAAAATGTGATATGCTTACAAATTCTAACTACAGTTTCCCTCTTCATATGGTAATGAACACTGTTGATCTTGAAGTATTGGTTTATTGGGGGAAAGGGGGAACCGTGTTCTTCAACTAGGGAAAAAAAAAAAAAAGAGTTGGAATTCCAAACATGCCTTTTTGAGATGACAGTCAGTGGTGTACTGGTTCCTCTAGTTAAAGCCCTTCAGTGACATTCAAGGAATCTCCATTCATGCCTTAGACCAACAAAGGATTTGCAGGGTGCATTCGGATAGTGTGTTTGTATGGTGAAACTCTGACAGTTGGACACTAGAGATGATTCTGGGAATTTTATCAACCATAATAAAATCATTCTTTGGTGTTTGTCCACCAAAAAAAATTTTGCTTAGTAAGTAGTGACTTTTTGTAGTATTTTCAGATTTTACTGATCAAGCAATATAATATTGGGTCAGATTTAGTTGAGAGCACATATCTTTTGCCAGTTTGATAACTCAGGGATGAGAAGACTATCCTCCTCTCATGCCAAGTAGAAACTACTCTTTCTCTTCTCCCCAGAGAAGGACTTGTACTAGCTCTTTGTTCTTTGCTTTCGAACTTTTTTGACCATGACTCACAGTAAGAAATGCATTTTACACTGTGACCCAGTATATAGATGTGTTCTAACAGAAACAACGGTTCCATGAAAGCATACCCTTACTCTCTGTGTAATGTACTCTGACATTTGCTATTCTGTTTCACTTTTTATTGACCTGGTTGTGAACCACTAAATTGATTCATGACCACCTAATGAATCTTACTTATTTCATTGTGCCTTTAGCCCAAGTGATTGCTTACTGCCATTAAAAAACCCAATTCTTTGGTGAACACAAAACCTTAATTATATCTGTAATGAGAGACTATCTTTTGAAAGTTCTTTGGGGTTAAAAGAAGTTACCTCATTTGCCCCCATTTCCCACCCTCGTAATATGAAAGAACTGGGTGGGTTTTTTTAACTTTTTATTTTGAAACAATTTCAAACTTACAGAAATATTTTAAGAATAGTACAGGGGTGCCTGGTTGGCTCGGTCGATTAAGCATCTGATTTCAGCTCAGGTCATGATCTCAGGGTCCTGGGATGGAGCCCTGTGTTGGGCTCCCTGCTCAGCCAGGAGTCTACTTGTCCCTCTGCCCCTCCCCCCACTCGTGCTCTCTCTCTCTCTCTCTCTGTCTCTCTCTCTCTCTCAAATAAATAAATAAAATCTAAATAAAAAAGAATAGTACAAAGACCCTTGTATAGTCTTCACCCAGAGGCCACATTCAAATTTCACCAGTTGTCCCAAAATGTTCTTTGTAGCAGAAGAATCCAGTACAGGATCACACATTAAACCTGATTCTCATGTCTCTCTAGTTTGGTCTTTCCTTGCCTTTTGTGATCTTGGGTTGTTTGTTTTTGTTTTGTTTTGTTTTGTTTTAATATTTTATTTATTTATTTGACAGAGAAAGTCCACAAGCAGGGGGAGAGGGAGAAGCAGGCTGCCTGCTTAGTGGGGAACGTGATGCAGGGGCTCGATCCCAGGGCCCTGGGATCATGACCTGAGCTGAAGGCAGAGGCTTAACTGACTGAGCCACCCAGGTGCCCTGACCTTGGTATTTTTTAAGATAACAGGCCTGTCATGTATGTCCCTCAGTTTGGGCCCAGTGTTTCCTCATAAGTATACCCAATTTATGCATTTTTTACAATGTCAAAGAAGTGATCCTTTGCTCTTCTCTTTGTGCCTTAACAATTTGTCCCACTACTTTGTAGTACTTTGATCACTTTGTAAATCAAGTGATCAAAGTAGCTTTGATCACTTGATTAAGATCATGTCTGCTAGGTTTCTCCACAGTAAAGCTTCCTTTTCCTCCTTTAAGTATTTTATGAGGCAGTACTTTGAGATTATGTAAAATCCAGTTCCTCATCCTATTTTTATCTACTAGCTTTGGTATCCACTAATGTTCCTTTCTTGGATTGATTTTACGTTGATGTTTGCCAAGTAGTCATTTTTCTAATTTCATTCCTCCTTCTACATTTATTAGTAGGCATTCTATTGTAAGGAAGAACTTTCTCTCGTTTCTTTTTTTCATTCATTTATTTATATTAATGTGTGCTCATGGGTTCCTATTTTGTTCAGTGGGTTGTAACTTTTCACTATCATTATTTATTTTGATGCTCAGATTGTTTCAGATTTGGCTTTTTAACCTCTCCATGTCCTTTCGTCATGTTCCCATTATTGTTAAAGTGCTTCCTTACTTTCTGACACAAGAGACCGAGGTTTATTTTCTATCCCTGCCCCAACTCTGGAATTAGTCATTTCTCCAGGGAGCCCTGTTCCTTTTAATGGAGAGTGGCACATAGAAACAATGACCTGGGCACTAGGTGTGTGAAATGCTGCTGGAGTGTTGCTCTTCCCACGTCTCTCAGTGCACAGAGCTAGGAAATACATCTATAGATTCATTTACTTAGACATACGTGCACACACACATTCTTGCATCTTTAGTTATTTATGTCTGTATATATTGAAAATCACTAGTTCACACCAATACCTTCGATCCTGCGTATCACAAGGTTTATCCTAGGTTTCCCTTTTTTCTTATTTATACCTGCCTTCTCCAGCATTGAGAAACCTCACTCCCATTAGCCTCAATATGTTTGTTTATTTGCTCAACCCCCCTGTATAAAGCCAATCCCCTAATTAGACTAGGTTACTGCCTCTTGGTATTGAGAGGATCAGATGAGATAATGTATGTTAAAACACTTTTTTTTCTAAGATTTTATTTATTTATTTGAGAGACAGAGTGAGCAAGAGAGCACGAGCGGGGGGGTGGGGGGCTGAGGTGGAGGGAGAAGCAGACTCTCTACTGAGCAGGGAGCCCAATGCGGGGCTCAATCCCTGGACTCTGGGATCATGACCTAAGCCGAAGGCAGATGCCCAACCGACTGAGCCACCCAGGTGCCCCAAAACACTTTAAAATATAAAAAAGTTTACCACTGCCTAGAAGTAGATATAAAAAAGAAGTAAAAAGAGACAAGAATAATAGTTGGGAGTAGTAGGCTTTTACATTTCCTCTTCAATTACCAGTGAGTAATGAAATCGCTGTATAAATCTTACAGAAACAGGTCAGGGAACCGACTGATCATACTTGTTCTTGCCATGTCTTTGAGGAATAATGTAACCTGGTGACTTTCATTCTGGAGAGTGAAAAAGTATCCCTCCTAATCCTTCCCTAGACAATCGTGCTTGCTATGGGAATGTTACTATTTAGGTTTACGTCAATATTTCTTTTCTAAGTGAAAAGATCTAATAAAGAAAAACTCACTCTTACCAGATGAGATTAACTATATAAGTAGGATCTAAAACGTAAGATTCATAAATCCTAATTCCCAAAATAATTGGCCTTTCAGACACAGTATAGTTCTGGTTTGTGGTGGAATTGATCGGTCTTCTTAAGTTTTTTAGATTGGGAATGAGCTCTTTTAATAAACCCTTGTCAACCCGTATTCCTCAGACCAACCCCCAAGAAGCTGATCACTTCCCTTCATTTAATTTCACAAAATTGGTCGTAAGAATAAAGAAGATGTCAAGATAATTAGAGGAAAAAAGAGTGGCATGCTGGGAAGATTTGAAGGAAAAAATATAAATTTTGTGTAGGAAAAGGAAGGGCAGGATAGAGTTTCCAAGAGCCCATAGAGAAGTGAGTTGTTACTTTGGGGCTAAACTCATTGGCTTAGAAAGCATTTGGCCTAGAAATGTTGGATAGGGTAGTGATGACAACAGAGTGCAAAAGATTAAATTTGAGATGTTTCAAGGCCAAATCCAAAAACCTTCAACACTAAGCAAATAAATTCCTTTCTTCTTAACTCTTAATTGTCCCTGTGGGTAATTCAGTCCTGTAGTCTTGCATTTCTGCTCCTGTCTCTGCTTTCTTTCTTCATTTCTGACCCTTTTCCCCTTACCTGTACCCCTTTCCCATCTTGTTCTTCCCTGGTTATGGCATTTTGGAAAACTCTGTTAAGCTGTATACTCAGAGACTCAGCCGTTAAAGTCTCTAACGTACAGAGAGTTTCCTTTGCAGTGGGCCAAAGTTTCAATTTGCTGGGCTTCCTTGTGGTGCGGCAGGAATGACCTGTCATTCAAGTGGAACATAAAGGGCCTGAAGGTGCTTTGACTGATGTGTCTGTCAGGGCTTTGTTACTTAATAGATCCAGAAGTTGAAAAGTCCCCATTCTCATATTTAGCGAACTGTTCGGAGAAATCAGCTGTTGAAACTGCTGCTTATTACTCTAATTGAAGCAGTGGATACCAGAAAGTTTGGTGGGTTTCGCCCCTGAGCATGTCCCCAAAGAGCCTCCCTTTATTCCTAGAAGCTGGCAGGCTTTCTTTTCCTCCTGCAAGTGGCAACCCGAATTCTGAGTTGAAAGTGAATCTTTGCCCTTGGCTCTTCTCCAGCATTCCTCCCTGAGCGAATAGGGATTTGGAATGTCAGAAAATAGAAGAGGGGAGGGGAAAAGATGTGTGTATGACTGTGAGTGTTTGTATGTAAAAGCAGCTTCATCTGGGAGGACTTAGGGAAACTTGACTTCCTCAGATGGCTTCCTTCTCATAAACTCTGGGTTCCTTATTTGTATTTTTTTTGTTTTTTGTTTTTTTAAGTTGTTTAACCTGAATTTATCACAGCAGTTCTAAACCCCTTCCAGCCCAGTGGAGTCAAGCTAAGGAAAAACAGCATGATTTCCAGAGGATTTCTGTTTCTTCCCTCTGGATAAAGTGACGGTAGTTCATCCCAGGCTCGTCTCCAGCAGGATCCAAAGTCGTCTTTCCTCTGGGATTGAATCCAGTGTCATCGGGAAACTAGACTCAGGTTTTATTGGGGAGCAAGTCTCACTAAGAAGTGTCCTTTTGGGAGAATCAAGGACTCGATCTAGGCATAAAAGGTGTGGCTCAGCACAATACCCTCCATCGTAAGCTACCAGTCCCGAGCACTTGTGGTTGAAGCTGGACTGAAAATATTGATGGAACACGCCTCTCAGATTCTGTTTAACTGTGGACTGGTTCAGAGCGCAAGACTATAATTTACAGGGTGGCTTTTATCCTTTATTTAGTTCTCTCCAAAGTCTTCTTGCATCAAGTCAAAAGGAGAGATTCTGTGAGGGTAAACCTGCAGGGACGGTTTCCCAGCTTTGCGTGAAGAATCCAGTGGTTGAGTGTCTGTCTACATCCTGAGGAACCATGTCCTCTGTGTATACCCGAAGTAAAGAATTCACTCGGAATAGGAAATCTCAGTCTGATTCTCCCCCAGCATCTCCCTCCCCGACTGCCAAGACACTCCGAGTAAGCAGCATTTTATTTACATATGTTCATAGTTGTGTCAAAGGTGGAGAATGTATATGTAACTTGGGGAGTTAGGTTTAGAGCAAAGGCATTTCAGAGCATATGGGAATTGGTAGAGGAAAAAAGAAAATTTGAAAGTAAAGACCCTGTTAGCTTTTCTGCAGGAGGTTATGGTTCATAATACTTACTGTAGTCTTAAGTAAAAGCAGACTTAAATATGTCAGACTACAATTTCTATCTTAGCTTTTAACTGTCAGTTGTAAGCTGCCTGACAGTAAGATTTTAGAGTCCTTGTCTCTATATCTTACAGGCGTTTCTTAATTTCTGTGGCTATTTTTAGTTGCTCCCTGTCTTGTTTTTTTTGTGGGTCAATACTATGTTTCTAGAGAAAAAGCTCCCAAATGGCCATGAAACTATATACATTAAACTTCAGTTATGTGGAAGTTCCTCATGAACGTTTGTGTAGGCATGTATGTGGGAGAGAGTGTGCCCTCGCCTGTTTTATGTGTCCATTGAGTGATAGCGAGAAAAAACAAAACGAGCAATAGTTATGGACACTTGGAGTCTTCCTTACTCCTCAGTCACCATCAGGAAATTTCATGCTTATAAACTCAGAGAAAGAACTCCTAGCTGTTGACAACCAGCTGTATGGAAGTGTTTGTAATGTCCTAAGCAGATCCACTTGAGTTTTTTTCTCGAGCGTATGTTTCTGTAGAAGCGATTTGCATCTGATTTAGTGTCTTCGTCTGTAAGAAACTGACAAAAGCAAGGACTGCTACCAATAGCAACCGATGAGAAGCCCCGATGGGCATATTAGGTAGTAGGCAAGGTAGCAGTTCCTTCTTAGGGAACAAGATTGTGCTCTACTGTGTACAGAATAACAAATATCATGGTCATAGCTTCCTTATTTGGGGAGCTGTGGGGGGAAAATCTGCAAGAAACCTGAAGTGACTACTGCATTTCTGAGTTACTTTATATTCATTTTCAGTGTCTTTCTCATGGGATAAATTATCATGGAGTGGCATTTGCTATGTGACATGTTGGTCTAGGACATCAGCTAGGGATGTTTAGTTACCAGAATACCAAAAGGATTTTGTTATAAAGCTGTTTCATTCATGACTTCTTTTGGTGAAAGGACTGAGAGGCTCCAGTGTATATGTCACCATTGTTGAGTTCCAGGAGAGTTTCATAGGCTGCTGCCTTTCTTTTCTAAGGAGCCATAGAGTGTGGGGCACCAGGGTGGCTCAGTCAGTTGAGTGTCCAACTTTTGGTTTCAGCTTAGGTCAAGATCTCAGGGTCGTGGGATCGAGCCCTGCGTTGGGCTCCGTACTGAGCATGGAGCCTGCTTGGGATTCTGTCTCCTTCTTCCTGTGCCCCGCCCTGCTCACACGTGCACGCTCTCCCTCCCTCTCTGTCTCCCTCTCTCTCTCTCCCTCAATTAATTAATTATTAAAAATAAAAGGGACTGTAAACATATACTTATTAAAAAAAAAAAAAAAGCAGCCACAGAGTGCTTCCCCCTCAGCAGCTGTTGGGTACTTTTTGGTGGCTCCCAATTGAGGTCCACAAAATGGAGCACTTTTAGTTCAGTAGTGTTTGTTCCTGTCCCTCTTATCAAACTCAGCAGTATCTTTGCTGTAAAGAGCCCATTGTTAACATTTGTTCACTACTGTAACCACAGTTCCTGGAGCAGTGTGTGATACCTCGTGAGCATTCAACAAAATCTGTTTAGTGACACACGCCTTTTCCCGTTCTGTTTGAACCCATTTCTTCTTTACAGTTAAGTACTACTTTCTTCTTGTCGCAGTCCTAACGGCTGTCATCCACCCTTTCCACCCTCATTCCATCATCCCCCCGTCCCTGACTTTTTAGACAGAGGTCATTGTGGGAGAGAATTTGAAAATTTGGATTACAGGAAACCAGCACATGGATGGCCTTAATAAGAGACTGCATCCCAATTTTAGTGGTCAGTGGCTGTGGATTCCCATAATAGCATCCACTTACTGTAACCAACTTCCAGGTCCGCATAGCCTTAGGCTCTACTATAAAGAGTGTTGATGTTTGTGTATCATTCATGTTCTATTATGTTGCTTGTGCCTTTACTGTCTGAGAGAGTGAAAGATATGCAACACTAATTTGGAGGCTGTTGACACTCTGAATGGGTTATAAAACTAAGATTTATCTCTTAAGATTCCCCTGTAGCCTAGTTTCCCCTCATGTCCTAACTAATTAGGGTGCTGCTTACAAACTTTTTTTTTTTTAAGATTTTATTTATTTATTTGACAGAGAGAGAGAGCACAAGTAGGCAGAGAGGCAGGCAGAGGGGGAGGGAGAAGCAGGCTCCCTTGCCGAGCAGGGAGCCCGACGTGGGGCTCGATCCCAGGACCCCAGGATCATGACCCGAGCCGAAGGCAGACGCTTAACCGACTGAGCTACCCAGGCGCCCCACAAACGGGTTTTGAATGCTATGACCATCCCTCTTCTCACTCTGTATGTGGTGGTAGTGTTGCGCTCATATGCCTTCTGATGCCCGGTTACTTAACTGGCTGCTGCTTCGCCTGCATTACCTCATTTAACCCCCAGCCACCCTGGAAGGTGGGTGTTGCTATCACCATTTTACCTATGAGGAAACCGAGATACACGGAAGAGAAGTGGCTTACCCACATCACTCAGCTAGTAAGCAGCAGAACCTGGTATCTCTGGGTCCAAAACCCATATTTATCCACAACAGTGATTTCATACCAAATACACTGGAAGGTTAAGAACTTTCTAGGGTCAAAGATGACAGTTAAAAGCTTGGGTAGCTGTGGGAATCCAAAGTTCAGGCATAATGAGGACCCAGGAAACTGAAATTGTAGGCAGGAGGAAGGCAGTGTCTACAGACCGACAGGGGGAATCGACAGGCTCTGCTGAATCTCCCACGCCTGCTTCTCGAATCCTCGTCAGAGCATATGAAACCGTGGATCCCACAGAGCCTGAGACCTCGTGGGCTACAGGTCTTCATATTTCAGAGGCAGAAATACTTGAGTAAAGATGCTGGGACACGTCTGTGTGCATCTCAGAGTTAAGATCAGAACACCTTTTTCTCTCTCCTCATGCAAACTTGTGCACATTCGGTTTTCTGCTAAAAGTTGCACAAAGAGGTGTGGCCTCTGAAGCCAACATTCTTCAAAACAAATGATTCAAATTTTGAGCCAGTGTATAAATATTTATGATTTTTTTCTTACTATTGGTAAAGAGGCTAAATATTAAATGCTTCCATATAAGGAAAATGCTCTCAAAGGGAATTTTTAAATAAAGGTTATGCACATGGGGAGCATATTTTGGACACCTTGCTCTTAGCCAGATGTTCAAGAAGCAGTATGGGCAAACTATAAACTGTAACTCAAACAGGTATAATTTTTAACTTGAGAAAACAAACAGCAGGATGATTTATCAGTCCTGGAAAACTGAAACTATCTTATCATACCTTTACTTTTCAACTCTCAACAGTTTCTGATACTTTTAACATTACATAATTCAGTGTTTCTGTACTCAGTAAACTAGGGCCCTTTTTAATAATATAAAAATGTAATGCTGGCCTAGAGATTGTACAACTAGTATTCTCCCTAATGAAAAATCACTTATATAGAGAATAGTATGTCTTACCAGCTAAGATTTTACTTTCTCTAGTTTGTATTTCGAAAATAATATTTTTCATTCTCTGAACACAAAATTACACTGTTAAACGTGGTTTTTAAAAATATACCCCTCTTGGGGCACCTGGGTGGCTCAGTCATTAAGTGTCTGCCTTTGGCTCAGGTCATGATCCCAGGGTCCTGGGATCGAGCCCCGCATTGGGCTCCCTGCTCTGAGGGAAGCCTACTTCTCCCTCCGCTGCTCCCCCTGCTTGTGTTCCCTCTCTCATTGTCTCTCTCTCTGTCAAATAAATAAATAAAATCTTTAAAAATACACCCCTCTCTTTCCATAAGGAAAATATCCATCATCCATTCTTTTAGTATCCCCACCCCCCGATCCTCCACTAAAATGGCTATTCTGGGGTGCCTGGGTGGCTCAATCTGTTAAGCATCTGCCTTTGGCTCAGGTCATGATTCCAGGGTCCTGGGATCGAGCTCCACGTCAGGCTCCCTGCTTGGCGGGGTGTCTCTTCTCCCTCTCCCTGTGCCACTCCCCCTGCTTGTGTGCGCGCTCTCTCTCTCACTTACTCTCTCTCTCAAATAAATAAATAAAATATTTTTTTTTTTTTAAGATTTTTATTTATTTGACAGAGAGAGCACAAGCAGAGGGAGAGAGAGGGAGAAGCAGGCTCCCTGCTGAGCAAGGAGCCCGATGTGGGACTCGATCCCAGGACCTTGGGATCATGACCCGGGCCAAAGGCAGCCGCTTAACCAACTGAGCCACCCAGGTGTCCCAAATAAAATCTTTTTTAAAAATTAAAATGATTATTCTAAGTGGTATGCTCTTAGTATTTGCTGTTTTGGTCTCTGTTGACCCTGAATAGTGAAATAATTTTAAACAAGTCTTTTGGCTTTCACACTAGGTTCACACTAGTCCAACATCTCTTTTGTCTCTAAAATTCATGGAGCTCCCTTAGTAACAGATCTACCCATCTCTGATTTTTTTACTCAGGGAAAGCAGAACAGCTTCTGGATTCACTCGGATTACTTTCTTTTCTTTTTTTTAAGATTTTTATTTATTTATTAGAGAGAGCAAGCGCACACGCGCGCGTGCATGAGCAGGGGTCGGGGGGGCAAAGGGAGAGGGAGGAGCAGACTCCCCGATGAGCTCAGAGCCTGCCATAGGACTCCAAGCAGGCCTCCACAAGGGGCTCAATCCCAGGACCCTGGGATCATGACCTGAGCCAAAATCAGACACTTAACCGTCTAAGCCACCCTGGCGCCCCAATTCACTCAAATTTCTAATGGGAGCCATACCAGGTATTTATGTATGAGAATTTGAAGGCTTAGCCTCTGTTCTCACACTCTGAAGCAACTACATGAGGTGCTGGGTTCACACAATTAGTAGAAAAACTTCCTTTTGATGTAATTTTCCAACACCGAAAAAAAATAATTCTGAACTACAAATACATTAGACACCTCTAGCTCTTGGTTTTTACTCACCGTTTATATTATCAGGTCTCAAGTATATTAATTCTATTAACTTAGAAATTAGTCAATTTAGATGGTTTAGCAGGTCTAAATCACCTTGAAAACAAGAGCCAGGTAATCATTTGTCGATGCTCTCAAATTATTATCTGCTAATTTAACAAAACATTTTTCAATACAGGTATATCCAAAGATGATAAAATACTAAAAAATGTCCACATTGTAGGGCTTAGTTGATATTTATTATATTGAATAGTCTTGAAGTAAGTAGGTCATCACTGAACCCTGGGAATCTCTTAATTAGACAGATTTTCATTGAATTGGTTGGTTTTTACAATAATAGGATTGGACCTGCATCTATAAAACAAGATCAGTAGCATTTCCCATTTAATCTGGATTGCTATTCCTTCAGGATTTATATCTCAACTGAAAATATGGAGATTTTTCATAAGGTTTTTAAAGGGAACAATTAACCAACTTATTTTGTTTTATAACCAGCTCTACAAACTAATCAGAGAACATTTGATAAACAAGTGAGTGATAAAGGATTGCTGCTTTCACAAGACCTTGTCTATGTGGCCACTCAGGTTAACAGGCTCCCCTCTGCCTCTTAGCCTTCCAGACTATCAGTATTGATAGTCATTCTTTGCATGTCCTTTCTGCTGTCCTGTGGCAAACACCAAACAGTTCTTTAGTGTATTATCTTATCCTTTCTACCTCTCATACTGCATGTGGGCACTACCAATCTGGAATTCATTTTTTGCTTTGCTTTATAATCCATTGTCACGGAATGAGAAACATTTGTCTGGGTGAATAAGGCTAATTAATGGTGCAATCTATTAACCACTGGTTTTTCCTAATGAAAACCACTAGCGTATCTGTTTTCTTTTTTAATTCCACTCAAGAAAAGTCAACAGCAGTAATTCTATAACCCAAGGAATCTCCTAAGCAAGAATAGTAGAACCTGTAGAAACAAAAGCAGTTTCCCCATTTGGAATCTTAGATAGATAGTAGACTAGTTAACCCATGTTCTACATAAAACTGGATGAGATGGCATCTGAAGTCATGGTTTTTCAACCAAGACACTGGGAGTTTTGAAGGCATCAGTTCCTTTCGTGGAGTTTCCATGTGACAACACAGAAATGCAAGCCATGTCCTACCCTTGGCCCTCCGCAATTTTCTGTTTTCATGATAAATGTTTATCAAGGCCACCTACTCTATTTTGAATCTTCCCACCATTAACATTCCTTGAGCATCTGCTATGCAATAGGCCCTATCCTGGACACTGGAATTCAGAAATGATAGATATAGTCCCTGCCTTCAAGGAATTGACAGTCTAACTGGGGAGATAAAAAAGAAAATCAAGTCCAGGGTGTTTTTTGTTTTAGGAGATCAGTCAAGTGTAAATGCATTAGCCAGATGTTTAAAGACCAATAGAAGATAGGTGGTCAAAGAAGGAGGAAATTACATTACAAAAGTGGGAAAAAATATATGAGAAAATATAGAATTATTTTGAGAGCTGCAGATCAGTGTGGCTAGAACAAAAGATATATTTAGGAGTATAATAGGAAATGAAACTGGAGACATAGCAGGAGCCAGGTCATATGGGGCTTAGTATGTCATTCTGAGGATTTGGGGAGTTATCCTGTAGATAAAGGATTGAAAAGTTGAAATAAAGTTGCTGTGATCAGAATTGCTTATTTGAGAGATATTTCTGGCATCTATGGAGGCTGGATTGTAGAGGGAGGGTCTGGAGGTTAAGTCTGTTGACCCGAATGCTATACTCCAGGTGAGAAAGGATAAGGGCCTGAACAGAGACATTCTCCAGGCAGAACAGAGAAGCATTCAGCTATTTAGAAGGTAGAATTGATGAGAACTGGGAATTGATAGAATGAGGGTAAGGATGAACCTGTGAGAGGGCAGAGTCAAGGATGACTCCCAGGTCTCTGGTCTAGGTGACTCAGAAGAAGATGGCTTGACAAAATTTAGTTGGCATACGCAGGAGGGGAAAAAAAGGGCATGAAGTGGGGGAAATGATTTCACTTTGGGTATGTTGAGTTAGAGGTTTGGAACATTCAGGTAGTGATATCCAGGAAAAATTTGGGGGGCGCCTGGGTGGCTCAGTTGGTTAGGCGACTGCCTTCGGCTCAGGTCATGATCCTGGAGTCCCGGGATCGAGTCCCGCATCGGGCTCCCTGCTCGGCGGGGAGTCTGCTTCTCCCTCTGACCCTCCCCCCTCTCATGCTCTCTTTCTCTATCTCATTCTCTCTCAAATAATAAATAAAATCTTTAAAAAAAAAAAAGAAAATTTTGGTCTAAAGCTCAGGAGAAAATTATGGGCTGAAAACATTGATATTTATGATTAAGCCATAGGAGTGGTGAGCCTGTCTGAGGAGTAGATGTAGCATAAGGAAAGAGCTGAGAATAAAATGTTCGGGTGAGGCAGGTAGTAACCACGTGTGGCTTCTTCCCATCGTTTTTCCTATTCAGTCACTGCGCAGAAAGCAGGTCTTATATATTGTTTGTTTGTTTGGAGGTATTGTAGTCGACTATGTTACAGTGATAAGCTTTAGTTCCCAAAGAATCCAGAAATTTAGGAGGTCAGTTTAGGGTTCTAGTTTTATTTTCTGTACATAATCAGCTATGCGACCTAGGGTGGTTTTTCAAATTTGAAAAAGCTCCCAACTTATTCAGCATTGTTTTTTACTTCTCTATCTCAATCATAATATTTGTGTGAACGGACAACTAATTATCGTCAGAAGACCCAAGGGAAGCAATTGGAGTTGGCTTTCATCCGCCTTTTGTTCTTTTTCAGCCCTTTTTGGTTCTCTTCTTAACCTGTTTATTATGCAGTGAGTGGCAGTTATCCACAACTGGGGGATTAGTTCTCATCGCAGCCAGTCTTTGGTTACACAATGCAGGGAGTTCTACCAATGCAATGATTAGATAAAGATACTAAAAGTGTGTCTGGACTTTAACCTTTATGGTTCCTTATGAAAACAACATTTTCATATAGGAGTTTTTATACCTTTATGTTTATTAACTTCATATGGTTGGTTATCTGGGAGAGAGTATAACTATCCAGAGAGTAAAATAATGACCTTAAATGTCTGTAGGTTAGAAAGGGTAAGTAGGAATTAGCCTGGATTATCAAAATCTACAATAATCAAAACCCTTTACTTGAGTGCCAAGGAATTTGTTTGAGCTTATTATTCTTGCAGCCAGCAAGCATTGGCAGAGCCAAAGGACCAAAGAGGAATGGGAGAGAGAATAGAAAAACAGAGAAAACTGTAGTAATATCAATAGCTAACATTTATAGAACATTCGCTATATGCCAGGTGCAGTCCCAAGCACTTACATTTATTTTCTCATTTAGTGTTTTTGATAACATTATACACTGGGTACCATTTCCCCTACTTTACTGATGAGAACACTGAGGCAGAGAGAAGTTAAATAACTGTGGCCCTAACAAGGTCCCAACTTGTGCCAGACTTCTTACAAGTCACTCATGATAGTATCATTCTTCATGACCACCTAGTTTCAAACTCCAGACTGATGAACCCGTTAGGCCTGTTCTTTCCATGAAGCCTTGCTGAAAATCTCTAGTCAGTATTGGTCTCTCTCTTTTCTGCTTTTTTATTTGCTGTATGTAGCAGAAAGTCTAGTGTTTGATCCCTTTCTTGCATCACTCTCTCATTGTTTTATGGATATGCTTATCTTTCCTCCCCAAAGAAGAGCTTTTTGACATCAGAGAACCATGTCTTGGATTCTGCACGTATCTATTTTATTCCTCTAAGTATCACTAACAGAGCTGGGCACACAAGGACATTTAATATAAATACAGGGAATGAACACTGTTGCCTAATTAAGATCTGAGCTCTCTGTTCCTATCCCATTTGGCCACCTGGAAAGGAGTCAAAGGCCACACACTAGAAAACCCTACTTCTGAGTTGAAGGCCAACCATAGGTCTTCCCAGGACAATTCAGATACCTGTTTATTGCAGTTTCCTAGTGCATCTATAGCTCTAAAATGTGTGAGTTAATATTTTGGCTTCTATGGGGACAGAAAGAGAAAAGGCTAAGAGCAGAGGGAGTCCCTGACCTTGTGTGGGACCTACTTAGAAGTAAAATGGTTTACCTTATGTTATTTAGGTTCCCCAGTATTTATTTCCTCTTGAAATGTGAGGTCTGGAGAGCCTCACTAACCCTTCTGCAAAGATTTTGATTCATAGCCTAGTCCAAATTTAAAATAACTGCTGCCCAAGCAGGCTGTTATACAATGACATTTACCATGTAAAAAAAAATCCATCTTTTCCCAGGCTTTGGGAATGGAAAGCTTAATGCCTAAAAGAGGTGTTAGTGGTGGTTAGTAATAGCATCTATTGAAGAGCTTTTTAAAAAAAAAAAAGATTTTTTTTATTTATTTGAGAGAGTGAGAGAGCGAGTGCAAGCCGGGGCGGGGGGCGGGGGGCAGAGGGAGAAGCAGACTCCCCACTGAGCAGGGAGCCCGACAGGGGGTCCTGGGATCATGACCTGAGCCAAAGGCAGAGCTTAATGCTTAACCGACTGAACCACCCAGGCGGCCCTCTATTGAAGAGCCTTAACAGAGGAGTGGGATGAAATCCGGAAGCTGACTTAGAGACTTCTAAATGTGTGACTTCTTATATGCAGTACCTAACAGTATTTGGGAGGGGGGGGCGGGAAGAGATGATCAGGCTTCTTTTCTCATGTGTTCACTAAGCCTTGCTCTTTTGAATTCTCTGAGTGTATTTCATGTGCTACCATAGTTTCAGGTGTCTGGGCACAGCAGTGAGGACCTAAAACTCTGAGCTCTTTGGAAAGTAAAAATATGTGTTAAATGTGAGAAATGTGACCCACCTGCTAGAGTCACAAGTTTCAGAGCTACTCATTCTCGTTGGTCATTTTCATCATATGTGGTGTGCAGCATGTGAAAGGTTGGACAGAGAATGTGCCTGAGCCTGCAGATGTATTCATGGATCATAACAGTTTATGAATTATCTTAAATATAAAATGGCTTGCCTTGGATATTTTAGGGAGGCCTTAGTATATGTATACATTTCCTTCTATAATAAGTGTGATTTGTGAGTTCCCAAAAATTGAGAAATTCTTCAGTAGCTAGGAATATCCACAAAGAAAAGGTACAGGCCTGCATAGAAAATAAGAACTGTAAAATTCCAATATTTAGGTAGCATGATGTATAGACACAAAAAAGACGTCTAGTTCTATAATTTGATAAACAATGATTTATCTTTTAAAATGTAGTGAGATGTCTAGAATAATGTGAGGTGGCATTACATCATCTCAATTCTACATACATATTAAATTGATTGAATAGTGACAATCTGGCAATGATACTTCTCAGAAATATTTATGATATAGGGGCACCTGCCTGGGTGGCTCAGTCGGTTAGGCGTCTGCCTTTGGCTCAGGTCATGATCCCAGGGTCCTGGGATCGAGCCCCGCATTGGGCTCCCTGCTCCGCGGGAAGCCTGCTTCTCCCTCTCCCACTCCCCCTGCTTGTGTTCCCTCTCTCGTTGTGTCTCTCTCTGTGTCAAATAAATAAAATCTTTTTAAAAAATAAAAAAAATAAATAAAGAGGGATCCTTGTGGTAGTTGGGACTCTAAAATGGCTCCCCAGTGATGTCCTGGCCTAATTTCCAGAGCCCAGAAATATGATGAGCTAGTTCCCCTCTGATTATGTTATGTGGCACAATTCCCCTTAAGACAGGGAGATTTTTCTGGGTGGGCCTGATCTAATCACATGACCCCTTAAAAGCAGAGAGCTTTCTTGGCTGATGACAGAGGGGAAACCAGAGAAATGTGAAGATGAAAAGGACTCAGTGTGCTGTTGTTGGCTTGAAGATGGAAGGGGCCGTGTGGGAAGGAGTGTGGGCACCTCGAGGAGCAGTGAGCAGCCACCAGCTGACAGCCGCAAGGAAGTGGCGATCTAAGACCTACAGCCACGAGAACCTGGATTCTGCCAACACCCTGAATGGTCTTAAAAGCAGATTCTTCCCCCAGAGCCTCCAGATAGGAGCCCAGCCAGCAGACACCTTGATTTCTGCCCAGTGAGAACATGAGCAGGGAACCCAGTAGAGCTGTGCTAGACTTGTGACCTGCCAAAACTGTGAGATAATAAATGGATGTTTTAAGCCACTACATTTTATTATAATTTGTCACAGCAGCAATAGAAAATACAATTGAAATTTTTTATGATATTGAAGAAATACTAATTTTTTAGATGTGGAGAAAAAAACCTGATACAGACCTCATCATCACCATCCTCCACCGTCACACCTTATGTAAATCTTAAGTTTTTATTCCACCCCCCTGTATTTTTCCAAATTGTGCAGGATCCCCAAGTATATTGCTAGAACAGTATAGACTCAGAAAGATCCCTTTCAAAGCTAGACCAGTAGCCTCTCCTTTCACTTTCTCAAGAATCCCATCTGTTTGAGTTGTAAAGGTATTCTTCCCTCAAGGTAGAAAGCTGAGAAACCTTTGTCTCTCTCAGACATATGTAGGAAACCAGAATGATTCTTAAACTCAAGTTATAGAATTATATTACTTGTCAGTTAGCTCCGATAATGAGTAGATTTGCAGTAGCCCTCCAAATCTGAAAGGTCCATGTTGCTTGCAGCCACACTCCCATCGTTGACTTGTTCATCATTAGTCATTAATCTGAGAACGCTGAAGGGAAAGGCTGGTTCTCTGTAGGCCATCCCAGAATAGCTCAAATTGTTTCCCCTGGCTCAGCTAGTGCACAAAAACATGATATAAAATGTTCTTTCTGCTTAGTCCCTTTCAGGGAAAATGTAAATAGGAGATTTTTTCCCATCACTGTGGGGTCAGGCCCTAACTCCAAAGGAACATAAGTTAAACCCCTTTCAGTCTTGGCAATAGACATGTGACTTGGTCTCATTCCTTTCCCTTGGGCCCAGCTTTCCAGAGCCACAATTTTATTTTAAACTTGGACAAAGGAGTTTGGTTTTAATTACATGCCTTCCTGAACTCCTGATAACTTTCAAGTTAAAAGCTTTTGTGGGGATTTTTCTAAGCCAGTCTCTGGTGTTTTGAGAGCCCTACACATTTCACAAATCAAAACCGGCCTGGTTCCTGTCCCTTTCCAGGATTGCCATCTGAATTAATGACGATCTTCACTCTGTTCTTTTATTAGAAACAGGTCCTAACCAATGAGATTATTATGGGAGAATTTCAAGAGGCATGAAAGGAGAGAGCCTGCTTCTTGGTTTTGGAGCACTTTTTAAAACTATGGCCTAACTAGCTAATCATTCTTTTTATCTCTGTTTTCTGTGTTCATACTGGTTTCTGAACAGCTTTTAGTCTCTTCCGCTCCAGGGTCTCATTCACAATACCTAGTGCCCCCAGTTGGGCCGTAAAAGCTGTGAACGTAATTCCTTCTGTGAACGCTTTTTATCTAGTTGATACACACCGAAGAGTCTCGCCTTAATGGCCATCATTCATTTGTCTTCAGTAGAAGATAGAGGAACGATCTTTAACTAAAACACTTAGAGAAGTTCCTTCTCCGACTTCCTGACTAGAGCATGTAACATAATACATGTGTGTGTTAACCTGCAAATAGGGTAGAATACTCATGCCTTCTCTAAAATATTTGATGTCATCATGTACAGGTAAGCTCTTCAGAGCCTATTGAAAGAGTAGAATAAGAGTAACTGTTCTGTTTTTAAAAGTGAGAGCCCAGGGGTCACCTGGGTAGATCAGTTGGTTAACCATCGGACTCCTGATTTTCGCTTCAGGTCATGATCTCAGGGTCCTGAGATCAAGCTCCGTGTTGGGCTCTGTGCTCAGCCCACAGTCTGCTTGTCCCTCTCCCTCTGCTCTCTCTCTCTCTCATAAAAAAATAAAATATAATAAAAATAAAAATAAAGATCTTTTTTTAAAAATATAAATAAATAAATAAAAGAGAGACCCTGCAGAGAAAGATAGGGCTATTGCCAGAACATAGGTAAGAGGAACTCACATTCCTAGCTTCCAGAAGATCCTAGATTTGGCTGGGGTCCCTGAGCCCTCTGTTGTAGGGCTTCTCCTTATTTGCTGCCCACTAGGCTGACTTCTTAGAATCTTCTCTTGGAAAACCTTCAGTGTTCATTTCCCTAGCCTATGTTCTGCTTGCCTTTTATGATGTCACTTCCTGGCTTGCTGTTCCCCTGAGACCACTTAGGCAAACTCCCACTCTATCTTGTCTCCCTCTCTCCACATTCACTCAGTAGTCTCCTTGCAGGGATGGCAGGCAGCTTTTTAGAATGAGAAGCAGTGTCAGGATAACAGTGAACTATGCTTAGTTTGATCGACAGCAGGATGAAAAGGGAAAATTGAAGTTAAGTCTCTACCAATTAAGCAGCTCTGCTCCTTTTACCCAAGAAACCACTTTTCTCTCCCTAAGTCTAACCAGTGTTTTTTCATCAAACACCAGATTATCTAGAATATCAAAAAGCCAAGCAAAACAATAGTTTCTAGAGGTATTCCACCAGTGAAAAAATGAGGAAGTATAATCTGAAAAGGTTTTTTATCAGAAGCTGGGGAATTGCGCCCTAAGTCCTGTATATGTTTTGTTGTTGTTGTTGTTGTTTGGCGGGGGGGGCAGGGGAGAGGGAGAGAGAGAATCTTAAGCAGGCTCCACACCCAGTGCGAAGCCCAACATGGGGCTCAACCTCACAGCCCTGAGATCAAGAGTCGGCCACTTAACCAACTGAGCCACCCATGTACCCCATGTCCTATATACTTTCAGCCCTATAGGAGCACTCCTCTTAAGCTAATTTCTATTACAGTGATAACACCAGCGCCTTTAGAAATCCCAGTTGTCATCCTTCTTTGAAATGATACTGTGTTATGGTAATATGCTACCTCTACTATACCCACATCTTGGTTCATGAGGTTTATATGTTCTCCTCTAATTGGTTGGGTTGACCTTCCCAGGACATAGCTAAGGTAGCCCTTGAAAGCTATAATTAAAAAAAAAAAAAAAAAAAGCCCCAAGAAGTCCAGAGAGCTCCAAAAGTTAGGTAAAAGCAAGGAGGTGGGGGGGTGGGGAGGGAGTGTCAGAAGTAGTGAGGAAAGATCAAGGATTAACTTGGAAGTCCTGCTTTCTCGGATACCTGGATCTAGGCACATCGTCTCCCCTCATGTCTACTGGATCACTCATCACCTAGACATTTTTTTATTAAAGTTCACCCCAAAACAAATTGATAACACAAATCTTAACATGCCTTAAAAAAATGATAGGGGCGCCTGGGTGGCTCAGTTGTTAAGCGTCTGCCTTCGGCTCAGGTCGTGATCCCAGGGTCCTGGGATCGAGCCCCACATCGGGCTCCCTGCTCAGCTGGAAGCCTGCTTCTCCCTCTCCCACTCCCCCTGCTTGTGGTTCCCTCTCTCGCTGTGTCTCTCTCTGTCAAATAAATAAAATCTTAAAAAAAAAAAAATGATAAACAGCAGACTGTGATACTTGCTTTTAGTTGCTCCTGGCAGGCAGAAATCGGTGTCATTCATCAGCTTCCTAGTTGGCTGTCTGTGGGAAACATCTGCAAGTATGCCTGTCGGGACAAGAACTGGTATAGCTCGCACAGGTTTGAGCACCCTTAGCATTACCTTCCTCTGCGTGCTGTCATCTGTGGAGAGATTCATTTAGGCCTCTAGAAAACCCTGTGCAATCTACCTTTTCATATCCAGGAACCCAATTACTGCTTGGTAGCTCTAACCTATTTTTTTGTTTTTAAGTGTTTAAATTCTATATCAACCTCCTCCGTGGCCGCCATACGGCATATCCAGCCATGCTGTACCATCACATATCTGTCTGAAACTTTCTTGGGGGTGACAACAGGGCATAAATAGCTTCGTAGTGTTTCTAGACCGTCCTAAATGAAAAAGGTTAATTATATGTCATTCTTACAGGAATAAATCAGTGGAAATGATTAGCGAGCTTTGATATCTATATAATGGCTAAAACTGATACCTGGTAAAATCGTAATTTCCTTGTCTTAGTGAAAAAAAACACTGTTTCTTCACTATAGAGGCAACTGCCAGAGTCTACAGGGCTGGCTGAACTTAAAGCTGAAGATGTAGCTAAAATCTTACCCAACAAATTAGATATTTACAAAGAGGAAACTAAAGCATTTTCAAGTGAGGTCCCACATTTTAGTAATAACAAAGTCAATAGATAAACGTGATTTGTCAGTAAATGAATCAGGTCTCAGTCAGTGAATACCATGCAAGGTAGACTTCTATTTCAGTTAGGAGGAAGCAAAAGAAGGCACAAGGCAGAGTAGTTTGATTATATATGGGTCCTTTTCCATACCTAAGAGATGGTGTGGCAGGTCTGTCTTTGGAGAGACTGACAAGAATAGTTCTCCCAAGGGCAGGGTGGGGGGGAGAACGGTTCTCCCATATGGACAGTGAAGTTTGAAAAAGGCAGCTTTGCCTAGAAGTAGCAAGAGAAAGTAAATGGTCTCTTAAATTGTTAAATTGTTTCATTTGGTTGTCTGTGAGCTCAATTCCCTGACTCAAAGGTCCTAAGTTAACTTACTACTCTAACTGACATCAGCAGCCAATATAGTATTTTTACAACCAGAAAGGGAACAGGGGAGGGGGGCAGGGCAGGAGAGGAAGCTGACATTTTAAGAATGTACTTCCTCATAACTATCACATTTAATTTTTACCATAAGAGTAGCTGGTAACTTGCACAAGGTCACATAGCTAGAAGATGTCAAAGCAACAATTGGAGCTCAGGTCCAGCTAAGGACATCACACTCTTTCCCAGAAGCATTAACAGTTTAGTTCCGTGAGTCTTCACTGAGCACCCATCGTGTTCTGGCACTGAGGATGTAACTGGGAAAAAGTGCATGCATCACCGGTAAGGAAACCCCCCGTAACAACATGTCTTTTTTAAATCTATGGATGTATGTCTTTGTATTTCTCTAACCTTCTCTTCTCAAAATTCATGACTTTTAGGAAGCCTTTGTAGTTGGAGCCCACTGATTACCACCCTTACCTCCTTAGCCCTTACTCACATGTGTTCCTTCCCTTGCTTCAGACAAGCTTGTTGATTATGTTCCTGGTGCTCTCCTGACTCACGCAGCTTATTCTGTGTATTCTTCCTTGGTGCCTCTTCTGCAGGGCTTTGCACGCAGTGGGTTCTTAAATTCACTAGATCCTTAACATTTGCTGGTATGGAGTTCATTCTTAATTCATGAATCTTTGCCATGTCAGTTTACAGTTTTCCTGGGATATGAATTTGAATTCACCCAGATGCCTTAAAAGCTGGATCTTAACACTAAGCTGGTGAGTGGGCATCGCCAACAGTCTAGCATCTCAGTTTTCACTTGAGTAGACTTGAAACGTGTTTATACATTAAGTAATTCTCGAGAGGTGATTAAAATTTAGTTTCTTTGTTCGAAAATAGGATTCAAGTAAGAGAAACAACCTTAGTTAATGTTGATAAAGTAGTCATTGATAGTGTGGGCTAGGCATATGACTCTCCCTGAAGATCAGTTATAAATGTGAGACAGGGACCATTCCTCAATTCCAGATTCGTAAGTTTTAGGACACTACAACTCCCAAGTTTATGAGAATGCTAAAGAGGCACTATATACTTTTCTTACTGGCTTCCCCATCTCCAGTGGGACACATCCTCACATTAAAAAGCCTTTGTTTAGTCCAGTGGTGCTTGACCAGGGCTGTACCACAGAATCACCTGGGGGACTTTAAAAAATACATGTTAGAAGGCCCTACTCTAGACCTAGGGAAAGAGAGTCTCTAGGGTTGATGTTGGGATATGTACATTTTGAAAAAGTCCACGAAAGAATTCTGATGAATATACTTGTGGTTTAGAGAGAGAATTCCTTTCAGCAAACACTTCTGGACAGCTTTAGGGGGTGGTATATATTGTGCTGTCATGCTGTGTTGGCTGACAAACCAGTGGCTTCCAGGGACCGTTTAATGCTTCTTCAACAAAGCAGTGTCATTGAGTGACTCCTCAGCAGTCAAAGGATTTATTATTCGTTTTGTAGATTATTGGGCCCTTGTTTCTCTTCTTCCATTTTTTGTGTGTCCTTGAGGACTTTGTTGTTCTTCAGTATCTCCAAAGAGAAAATAAGTAAATACATTCAAATCAACTGAGTTTTTATTTGCCTGAGTTCTTTAAAAAAAAAAAAAAAAAAAAGGTGGAAATAAGAGGGTAACGGTCATCTATGATTTTTTAAAATGTAAAATATCGACATAATCATTCTTTGTTGTTTGTTTACAACCATAGATAGACCATCGATAGATAACCAAGCTTACAGTTTGCATCTACAAAACTCCTTTCTTCTGAGACCTCAAAGTACTTTCTTATTCTTTTCATTTTCTAACCACCATCCTAGGGACTAGGATGGGACTTACCCGCTCCCTGTACTCTCTTGCTCACCTTTCACCAGAGGTCTAGGATAAAGCAAGAAACTGTCCTGAGTTTTAATATTTGTAGATTACAGTATTCACTCAGGGCAGGGTTGGGGGTTTGTGAACAGAAGGAAGTTAATAGAATGGATATTGAGATCCAGAGAGGCTAAATACCACACAGAAAATCAGTCCCTCCTAGAACACAAGCATGGTTTGTTAGTTGGGTGGTGGATAAGGGTGGGGGTACGTTTTTGATCATTTTACAGTTTGCTGACTTCCAGTTAAAAAAGATGCTTTCCCCAGTCTCAAATCTACTGAGTCATGGAAGACTAGCTTAAGTAGCCTTTTGTGCAGTCATTGAATTGCTTTTCTTAAATTGCACCCATATCTCCACCTGTGAAGTTGAGACATCTGATTTGAAAAGTGCATTTATAAATGGAAATAATAATTATCAGTCCCTTGCTAATGCTGGTTTTGTTTTTGTTTTGTCTCTTCCTTTCTCTAGCATGAAAGACTTTCTAGGTAAGACCTTTCCCTGTTTTATATGCATGCTTAATACTTGTGAGAAGTGCATGTCTAATTAAACTTAGCTTTATATCATGTGCTCATATTTCTCACATCCTTTCCTTCCTTTTCATTTCCTCAGCCACCGCAGTAGTTCAGACTTTTATTATTTCCTAAGTTAATGCAGTAGCTTTTCAACTCACCTCCTGCCTTCAGATTCTCCTCCTTCCAATTCATTTTGTATACTTCCACCACATTAATTTTCCTACAGCACCTACCAGGCACTGTGCTACAGAAACAGCATGAATAAAACCCTATCCTCACCTTCAGTAAGGGCCAGGATAGTGGTATGGACAGTATTATGAGCAGAGAGAAGAGGCCATTAGCCTAATCTGGTGGTTCAAGAAGACTTTGTTGCAGGATACATGCCCGAATTGAGATTGAGTTTAGATACTGTCATTTAATAGTGGATCTAACACAATTCCTTGTACATTGATGGTGCTCCGTAATAATTTATTGAAAGAGCTAAAGACCAGTGTTGCAATTGCTGAAAAATTAAGGAAGCAGATCAGAGTTTGGGGAATGATCCTCTCTAATTTTTCACCTAGCATCGGAGGATACAAAACTGATCTTCCTGAAGAACAAAATAAAAAATAGTAAAGACTGTGGAGCCAACAGTATGAACCGCTCCCTTTCCAGTTTTCCTCTGATAGAGAAATTAAGAAGAAATTGAGGGAAAATGTAGTTATGGGATAGCATAGGGCAAATGAGTCTTATAATTTGTTTGATAATTGAGCTTATTGCACCTTAATGATATATTTCAAAATGTTTAAACTTGCATGGATTCTTCCTCTGCTCACCCTCTCACCAGGCACCAGCTGAAGATAAATAATTTACATCTAACCTAGCAGAAAATTAGTTTTGCAAAATTGGTAGAGAGTGGTTATTTTGCTATAGTTAATTTTTTGTGGATTCTGTTACATTATAATAGCCATTTATGAAAAGAGACTTTCCCTATAGACCTCAAAATATGCCAAAAAACTAATGGTTAAAACAGTGGGGTATTAGTTCAAGAATAAACAAAGATATCAATGGAACACAGTATAGTCCCCCAAAAGTCATATGTAAAGGTGATTTGTCAACTCTGTGGGGGAAGAGTTATTTAATAAGTGATCATTGGGACAACTGACCGTCTGTTTGGGAAAACATATCCTTCCCTGAAGCCATACCAAAAAACAAAAACAAAACCAGATTCCAGATGGATTACAGTTTTTAAGAGAAAATGATTTTACTACAAAAGCAATAGAAGAAAATATTTATAATCTTTATATAGGAAAGACTCTCCCAGGCATGGTACCATAAAGGTAAAAATTGTCCAATTTAGTTACATAAAATGTAAAATCACTGCTAGTAATAGACACCATAAACAGAGACAAAAAGTAAAGTGGGAAAAAATATTTGCAGCTTATGTTGTATAGTTTTAAAAGCTTTGCTATATAGGATGCTCCCACAGTGTAACAAGCGGAAGATTAACAAAGGCTCTGAATCGACAATTCAGAAACAAAGATAAATAATCAAAGATACTGAACCTTCCTAGTGATCTACAAATATTAAAATTAACGACAATGTTTCTCCTGTTGGATTAGAAAAGATTAAACTCTCTGAAGGACAGTATGACAATACATGTATCTAAATTTAGAATAGACTTACACCCGACCAAAGGGTTCCACTTCTAAGATTTTATCCTAAGAAAATAATCAGGCAAATGCACTAAAATTTATAGACACGTCTTCTCACTTGTAGCATCATTTCTAATAGCTAAAAAGTTCAAAATAATAGAGGTGTCTGTCACTAGAAGATTCAATTACCATACACCACACAGTGGAAGACTGTGCGGTCGGTCATCTTTTTTTTTTTTTTTTAATGAGACAGATCTGTTTACTTACATGGTAAGATGCCTCCAAGCGTAGTGATAGGTGGAGGGAGGAGGAGGAGTTAGACAACAGTATGTATTATCTGGTTTTATTTATAGAAATATATACATTTTAATGTATCTATGTGTTTAACCCTTTGCAAGGATATGAAGTAACTTAACAGTGGGTTATTTCTTGGGCAGGATTATGGAGTGACTTTTACTTTCTGTTTTAGACACTTTGGTACTACTTACATTTTTCTGCAAGCACATACTGCTTTTGTAATCAGAAAAGTCAGTGAAGAGGTTTCTATTTACAAATTAAAAAAAAAAAAGTGTAAGAAAAAAAAGAAAGCTGTGAAGACTGTTGTAGGACTTAGCATCTCTGTAAGACAAAGTGGCCCTTAATGCCATTAGGAGCTTTGCCTCTCCCCTGCTGTGTCCTCCTTATTGCTCCTCTACTTCTTCTGATACGTATTCCAGCTCCCCCACCCCCAGCTTTGGCAATAGCTACCACAGGATAGAGCCTTGAGATGGAAGTTCCACAGCTGTGATTCGGCACACCATCCCAGTTCAGGGAGGGAGAGCTCTGCAGGGCTGGTTTGTACGTAGCAGTCTTGTGGGCCACATTTTCATTTGGAAAGAACAAAGTCTGAGAAAAATGTAAACCACTGTTAAGAATCAGGATGATCGTTGTACACTTAAACAGATAGTCAGCTGAGAGGCCCTTCCACTAATGAACTTACCACTCCTGGAAATGAGGCCACCATTGACTCTCAGAGCTCAACTGCTGGAAGACGTAGAAATCCTCATCACAGGCTCACAACCGCAATGTGGACTGGAGAAGAGAGGGTAGAAAAATAGCTGTTTGGGCACGGAGGTGGTACCCTGAAATGTTTGAGATTCCAACAAACCTGCAGTGCACCTAAAAAACATACTCGCCATGCCCTCATTGTCATTTCCGCCCCCACACCCTCCAGCTCTGAACTCACAAGTCCGTATGTTTTTGATTCATTGACAGTTCGTTGGAATCATTGTCTAAGAGCCATTGAGATCCAAAAAAACTTCTGCTTTTAAAAGCACACTCTTTGAGGAAAGCTGTTCAACCCCAAACTAATTTGAAAAGCTCTTAAGATTTAAGTCGGCACATGGGTCCAAACCGCCAGTTTTTCAAGTAAGCTCCATTCTTGGCAAATGATGGCCTCCTCCTCCAAGCTGGCGCAGCTTAGCTCAGAGGTCCAAGAATGCTGGCTGAGGGGATTCAGGGAAGGAATGTGCGTTGTTTCTGGCCAAGGTGCTCAAGTGCCTCTTAGAAAAGGTGCAAACTCCCCTGAAGCATTACCTTCCTCCCGCGCTCTTCATTCTTAAAACCAATGTTCACCTTTAATGTATCTCCCACAGGTTGGAATCAGGAGGTAGTAACCCTACAAGCAGCGATTCTTACAGTGACCGGGCCTCAGCAAGAGCCCGCCGCGAGGCCCGGGAGGCCCGCCTTGCCACCCTGACCAGCCGCGTGGAGGAGGACAGCAACAGGGATTATAAAAAAGTAGGCTCCCTTTTCAACTTTGCTGTTGTTGGGTTACAACACGTAAACCTCTCAGCCTTTTCCCCAATGTAGAAAAATGATTGTAGTTCCCATGAAGCAGAAGAAAAGTGCTTTACATGATAAATAGTAGCAACTAATTTTCTTGGTTTGTTCCACCTCTCTACCAGCTGAACACAGACCATTTCATATATTGTTTTTAGTGCAGTAAATATATGCCTTGAATCAGATATTTAGAAGTGTAGGAAAAAGTAAAGATTGACAATTGTAGAAAGGGGAAATAAAAGTAGTGCTGTGTGTCTGAGCCCAGAGAGTCATTTGGTAAGACTCATGTTATTAACAGACATGTGCTTTTAATGCGGTCCTGTGAATGTCAACCAAATACTTCTTGGTGATGGTAAATGATAATCTGGTTTGTTGGGGGTTTAAAACACTTTACAGTTCATTGCCTTTGGTTCTTGCAGAAGAGTACCTAGCTCCAGGGGCTGACTTGAAAACCTTCCCTTTCAAGTGCTTGAGATGCCACGGGAGAAAACCATTTTTGTTAATGAAATGTTTGTTTTGTTAATGTTGTGTTAAGCAGAACTTGACTAAAATCAATATACACACTAGACCGGCTCTAAAAAAATAATTCTCTTTGTATGGGGAATGACAGCGACTATTTTTTCCCCCAGAGATTAACATTTTTGAAGTTGGAGCACCATTCTGTTTGTGTTCAGCACCTGGGACTTCACCAATGTTAAGAAGCAAGAAACCAATTGGCTGAATATATTCTGTTTCCTAGACTTCCTCCATCTTCTCCATCTGTCCCACAATGATGGTTTGGGGTGGAGGTGTGGTTCTCATAGGATGAAACTGTGTGAGTGCTAATCCTGCAAGCCCTGCCTAGTAGGTGACCTGATTCTCTTTCCCTCCCCTCAGCTCTATGAGAGTGCCCTGTCTGAAAACCAAAAACTGAAAACAAAACTTCAGGAGGCCCAGCTAGAGCTAGCAGATATAAAGTCCAAGCTTGAGAAGATGGCCCAGGTAAGAGAGAAGAGGAAAAAGGCTGGGTGGCAGGGTGAGTGTGAGGAGGCAAAGTAACTTGGGGTCTTAGAGAGGGGAAGTGACATGGAATTAAGATTGGCCCTCCTCAGAGACAGGAAGACAGAAGCCCCTGAGATTCTCATCTGATTTCAGGGTTCAACTGGCATTTAACTTAAGACGGAAAACTGATAGTTCAGTGAACAAGTCCTAACAGCCTGAATGCTAATAATTAATATTATGGATTATCTACTTATTTCTTAGTAAAACGGTATTAACCAGCATCATAAGATTAGTCCTAGACAGTGTCTCCTGTCTTGATCATCATGTTTCAGTTCAGTTTATCTACAGTCACCTCCTAGAGAGGGATAAGCAAGACACCATTAAACCCAGTGCAGAGAGGTAGCAAATTAGGCCTAGAGAAATAAGTGGTTTGCCTGGGTCATATAAGAAATCAAGGACAGGGGCGCCTGGGTGGCTCAGTCAGTTAAGCATCTGACTCGATTTCAGCTCAGGTCATGATCTCAGGGTTGTGAGATAGAGCCCTGAGTTGGGCTCCACGCTGGGCATGGAGCCTGCTTAAGATTCTCTCACTCCTTCTCCTTCTGCCCCTCACGCTCTCTTGTGTGCTCTCTCTCTCTCTCTCAAAAAGAAAGAAAGAAATCAAGGACAAAGGTGTTAGAATGTACAGTCAGGTCCCAAAGCAAAGATTCTGTCCTGCAGCATATGTTACCTCCTCAAGCCACCACCGTTTTTCAGCCTAGAAATAAGGAATGTTAGCGGCAAACAGACCAGATAAACCATTTCCTTTTACTGCCAGGCCTGATTTAATTAGGTGACACTTTAGAGGATACTAGAGGCAATAACCTCATCACCAGTGAGACAAACACTGCAGCTGAAAGCCAAAGCAGGTGCTGTCTTGGGTTATTGCTGAGTTAACAGGAAACCTATTGAGTTATTGCCCTCCTGGAATGCCCAGTGACTAAGAATTTTGAAAGCTGAACTGAGGTAAAAATGACTCTTTACTGGGAAGGCATAAATGAAAACCAGAGATGGCTAGTTGTTCTGGCCATATGATATAATCCAAAAGCAAAGCCTAACACGCTAGGATTGTCCAGTACTGAATACATGGGGCTTGGGGGGCAGGGGTGGTCAAATACCTCTGAACATCTTGCGGCAACCCCTCTGGAATGGGATGGGCCAACACTTGGAAGACAGCAGGACAGACTGCGTGGGATTTCAGCAGGACAGCCAGGACACCCGCATTCTCCAGGGAAGGGCTCGGTCAGGTGCACAGGGGACGGCCTGGCCTGTGCCTGTCCGTTTGGAAGAGGCCCCCCTCCGCCTGGTTGGAGTAGCTGAACGTGGCTCTTCTGCTGAGGATCTGTAAGGCACAGATGACAGCTGAGCATGGAGTGATTCAGTGCGACAGGAAAAGTGGGTCTCAGCCCAGGAGAGCACACGCACACACATGCACGCGCACACGCACGGCACGGGTAGAACTAAACAAACCTCAAGGGCTCTGCCGGCCCCAACCTGACTGAGCCAGGTGGAATGTCTCATTCACAGCACACCCGCAGAAGATCCCTGAGGCCGACTTTTATTCTGAGGAGTGCCACAAACTGACAGTTATTAATTAATACAGATCTGCTGCTGCTTCTCATCAGGAATTACTGGGGCTATTTTACAGAAAATTGGGGAGCAGTCATGTGAGGAACCACAGGAAGACCCAATTTTACCTGCTCCCCCACTCTCTCCAGAAGCACTCTTCTGACAGCACATTTCTTGACCTTTAGGGGTTCTTGGCTTTTCCACCAGCTCGTGCTTCGGAGCAGTGAGCAGGCTAACAAGCTGCTGACATTGACTTGCACAGAGGACACTGGAAATAAAATCACCCTTGCACTAGGGAAGGGTTTACTTTCTAGGCAACTGCTTTGCTGGGTGTGTCGGAATATACTTCGTTTTGCCAAATACAGGTGACTAAAAATCAGGAGAAACAGCGGTGCTACACACCAGTTCTCTGCTGTTTACCCCAAGTGGAGCTGTCGGGCAGGGCAGAGAGGAGGAGGGCCCGTCAGCCACACACGTTGTAGGGAGCCCCTTACCACATGGACACACACGACGTCTTACATAAAAGGTCCACTCTAACCCTAAGGGGGTTAAGATTTAAAAAACAAGACAAAACTAGTTCTGTGTAGAAGTGAACTGGTTAAGGTCACTCTGTAGAAGTGACAGCTTCTGTGCTTCTCAGGCTGACCAGGATAGAAACAAGCGCCAGGATCTACTTCTGCCTTTTTTCTTTTCCTTCCGCTTCATAGTAGATTCAGTGAAAGGCAGATGGCCCTGACCTTCAGAACAGAAGGTGAAAGCCCAGCGCAGGAGCCAGAAATCAGAGTTTTACTGTTAGTTCTAGCTATTCCTTAATATTCTGAAGAAAGAAACCTCTGCTAGAAGACCAGCATACTTTCTATATTTATTAAAGGTTGCTTGTGCATGGTACTAGGCAAAATAAAAATAATCACCCTGTATTTATTAAATGTAGTCTATTAAATGTAAGAAATTTTACAGTGCTAAGGCCAAAAGGAACTTAAGGTTCAATTCCATTCCCTGTTTAAGAGTCACTACCTGAAGTAATTCTACTTGTTAGCTCTGGTGGCTAAATTTTTTTGGCCCTTCTGTGACATTTATAGCAAAAGTCAAAGATGTTCTGAAAGAAAGTTCTAATCTTTTGTTCAGGTTAAATCTTACCTCACCTGGAAGCTCAGTATACAAAAGAGATAAAAGGGGAACTGTTCAGTTCAAAGCAGGGCAGATGGCACGAGTGAGCTCCTGGGAAGCCCTGGAACCCACCCACACATGCAAACCACTGCTTTAAAAGAGAAACGGCATCAGTGCCCAAAGCAGAAAGAATGAGTGCAAAGGGATTGCTTAGAAGAGTGCCAGAGACTTAGACCTTCAAGTTCATGAGTCTCTAGCTTTCAAAGAAGAAAAGCCACTTTTCATTTCCTCTGGGTTGTGAGATTACTCACAGATCAGGAGAAGGGAGGGGTGGTGAGGCATAAGAAGATAGTTGGCGTTGAAGAGCTAGCAGGGGTTTGTGTGTGTGTTGTGGGAATGTCTTTGCACTTGTGACTGTGCTAAACTTCAAGAAACACCACTACTGCCTTCTACTCCCCGATGGGAATCCTGCAAACTTCAGAGAGGCAATCATGTCAGGCTTAGAGATCTGTCAGAATCTGTTTGCTAAGGGCCTCTGCCACAGTGAGAGCCCAAAGCCCTGACATCTATTTCTGGGTGTCTGACGGTGAAGCTGAACCAGACCGGGCTTTCTAGTGACCCTCAGACAACCCAAGTGACCGTTGTTTCTCTTCAATTTGCACTAGCAGAAACAAGAGAAGACCTCTGACCGATCATCAATGCTGGAGATGGAGAAACGGGTATGTGTGTGTTTCTTTCCCCTCTCTGTTTCATCTGAGTTTCTCTGACTTTGTTGTTCATGCCAATGGAAAAAGTTCGTCTTCAGAAGGCGGGAGTTCTGCCACATTCCATTCCCAGCTTGATAATAAATTCTTTTTGTGTGACTCTGGACAGCAGTTTGATTGCTAGTCCTTTTGGCTTCTTCAGATGCTTAGTACTTTTCACTTATTCCAGTCTTAGGGTGGGAAGGGTCCTTGGAAGGTCATCCCATGCACTGGTTTGGCCTATAGGCAGAACTGCACACACACACATACCTACAGTATATTTTGGTTTACTGTAAATCAGCACACACGTACACACCCACGACCAAGGTCTCTTTACCCTTCCCGTCACCTTGAACAGAAAGGAAGTTTTCAGCAGGACCCTCTGCCATTGATTTAGGTCTTCTGACTTGAAATATGAGCCAGCAGAATCTTTCCCTCACTCTGACTCGGGGTGGGGAGGGGGCGTTCCAGTTCAATTGCTGACCTCCTCCTGACTGCATTCAGAATATTTTTCTAGGATTTGACATTCTTGGATTGGGAAAACTCAGATTTATTGATGAACCCTCGCTGTGATTTGACCCTAGGGGTGTAATATGTTCCCATCTCTCCTGTTTAATTTGGAAAGCAGCAAAGTTTTACATTTTATTTCCTTGGCCTATAACAAAAACTCGGTATCTCATCTAGAATCTAAGAATCTTTAGAGTTCAGGCTAAATCAGGAGTGGGTTGCTGGGAGAGAGATGGGCTCGGGGGAAGGGTGCTGTTTCTTCCTAGACAACGATGGCTACTTCCCCACTCACCATCTGCTCCCCATCATGGGAGAAGCAGCTCCTTAGGAATTTGAGGGGAGCGTTCCTGAAGATAAGGATGCCTTTTATTAATAGAGAGCAGGGGCCCAGGTCACTTGGAGTCATTTGAAATATTCCATGAGATCTTCAGCTTGCACAGAATAGCCAGAGTACCCTGATGCTGCCATTTGTTTAACTTCTAGTATTCTGATGGGAGATTGAGGTCCTGTGATTTCTCTCAGTGAAGTAGTGTCATCCCACGGATCAGATAGTGCTTAGTCTCCTGCATGAGGTTTGCCTGAGAGGTGGCGCTGCTGATCACACGTCAACCGGGAGGCAGCATTTTGACTCCCTTCTAAACCCAGTAGATGTTCAACAGTCTCCTTGTTTCTCAACAGGAGAAGCGAGCCTTGGAGCGGAAAATGTCAGAGATGGAGGAGGAGATGAAGGTATGGAAAGATCTCCTTTCTCTCTTTGTTCCCCAAATGCCTGCCAGGACTGGGTGATTGAGCCTAGGCCCACCCCTCCGGATTTCACCACACACTCCACCCCCTCAAGAAGAAAGGATGTGTGAAGAGGAGCCGAGCATCTCTCCTCAGCCATTTCATAGGCCCTCTCAGATCACACAGCATCCCCTCTGGGCACCTGGCAGCCCTTCTGGGAACCAGTGCTGCCTCTGGTTTAAGTGGGGGGAGGGGGGAGGTATCTGCAGACTGGAGACAAACCTAAGTTGAACTTCTAAGATTTTCCAAGCAGTAGTTTCACCCTCAGGGGCTGGATGGAAACCCTAAAACAAGGGTCCCAGCTCTGCAGGCCTCACATGAGGTGCCTGGGGAAGCCTGAAGGCGACCAGAGACTTTCCTGCCTGGTGCGCCTCCCTGTCTCAGCCCTTCACTGGAAGGAACACAGTTTGAGTCATTCTGCAGCAGAATGCAGATTAATTCACACATCGATTTCCTGCCCCAGCCCATTTCACCTGAAATACTCAGTAATATTCGGTACTCGCCCACTAGAATCAGCTCATGCCACCAGTTACACCTCACGGCTCACTGCTTTCCTCTCTCCCTTCACCATGCCCTGCAATGACCAGCATCTCCATTAGCCACTTTAATGAACAACTGCCATCCTAGGCAGCAGCTTTGAGTGCTGAGAACTGGCAGTCGACCCAGAAGAGTCAATTCCCTGCTGTGGAAGAGGCCTGCAGAGCAGTAGGGAACATAGAGCTGCTCGGGGTAGCCACCTGGGGATGATGTGGAGCATCTGAGCCCTGCAAGTGCATGATGCCACATGCCCATAATCACCTAGTGCTTGCTCAGCTTCAGACTTTTTTTTTCCTTCAAGGATCTTATTTTACCAGATGTATGATACAAAGCATTCATCTGGTGAAACTCTGGTTTCTTTACCTGCAAACCAGAAGCACTGGGGTAGAGGCAGATCTCCAGGGCTCTTGCTCTGAACAAGCATCCCTAATATGCAATTAGAGCACTTTAGGAGAGACATTTATTATTACAATGGCCAAAAAGATATATAGTTATTTACTTAAAAAAAACTTCTCAGGACCTGACAAGGTCCAAGTTTACACAAGATCCAGTGCTCATAGTCCTGTTACTCTTTATATAATTCCAGAATGAGGGAGATGTGCCCTGCCCTTGAGTTCTATAGTCACCATTCCAAGGCCATAACTGATCGCATTCACATAGAATTTTAAGCAATACTACTTATATCTCCAAAAAGTGGCACTTATATCTTTCAAGTTGATGTAAAACAGCAAGCGTAGAAATAATTAATGGTTGATTCTCCTACGATAAAAACAGGATGACCCAACACCCTTAGCTTCTCCATCTTCTGGTTTTTCCAGATCCACCTCACCTACCGCACAGAAGTATTTTCTGTCATTTAGAGAAGTATGTTAGTAGAGCTAAACAGTTCTTGATGAATGAATATCCACAGCTCTTGGTTGCACTGGGGCCTCCTCCATTTCTGAAACCCCTTGAGTGATACCATCTGTACTCTGCTGTTCAGCAGCTGTCAGTGATGCTCCTTAAGGAATAGCCTAAATGCTGATCAGGAGCACGTAAATGAGGCCAAAGCTGGTGCCTTCTAATGAGTACCCAGGAGCTCAAAGCCAGCCCAGACCCACTAGTCATGGAACTCTGCACCACGTCTGCCCAGGCCCTCACACAAAGACCCAGAAAGTCTCCAAGTGGAGCAGTTGAGGTCCTTCTTTATTTCCATTCCAATCCTAAATTGCCAGGCATGAGAGCCCCTTCACTGGTTCCAGTTGCTCTCAGTTCTATGGTTTGAGACAGGCTTACATATTTCTTTCTCCCTATCCTGCCAGGCTAGGATTTCCTAAACTAGGTCATGAGTTCCTTTCTTTCCTCGGTAGAGATCATAATACATGAAGGTGTTTGCAAATGTTTAAATTATCAAATGGAGCCAGATCCTGGCTGTTTAGACCTCAAAAAATAGGTACACCAATTTGAAACTTTTTTGTTGTTTTTATTTTCGTTAAAAAACGGACGCAGTCAGTTGCCATTATTCTCCATTACCAATTGCAAAGCCATTTGGAGAAGAAACACCTGCAAGTTCTAAAGCCCCTAAACACCCTTTGCTCAGATAAAGCCCAATACCAGGTTTACGAATCATCCAGCTCCCCCTAGAGGACAAAGGGGAAGGAACATACAAACTCGTAGCCAACGCCAACTTCGTTTGTGTCTGAACCTTGAGATAGGCAAAAACTTCAGATATATAGATACAGACATCATAAAATTGATCTCACTGGCCTTAAAGGAGTCTAAGAAGCTGCTCAGGTAGCTTTCAAGTCCTTCTTCATCCAGGCTACAGTTTGTGGTAATCAACATCTTGGGAATGATCAGTGGTCAAAATCTCTGTTCTAGGCCGCCAGTCCACTGCACAGGTAACTGTCTTATTGAATCTGGGACCCAGTAGAATTAAGGGCCAGTTAGCCCCCGTGCCTGCTGCATATTTGGTTTATACAGATGCTCAAACCTCTTGGAGCAATCAGTAGGGAGCAGGTTGAAGTTTGACCTCCAGTGAACTCCGAAGATCCAGTAGGTGCTCAAGGACAGAAAGTGACTCTGGTGCCTGTTTTTCTGATTCTGGCAAATAAAGTGCAAAGGTCAGATGAAATGGGGAACCCTGAGATGGGCTCGCCCAGATGTACGTGGGGCCCTGTGCTTGTGACATGGGTTGTGTCTTTCTGGCCATACAAGAAAGGTAAGTATTTATGAGTTCTCCCCAGGACAGACTGCACTCAGATCCTGGATTGGAGTAGGATGGTGTGCCAGCCTCTGACAGGCATGCATGTCAGCGTGAGCTGTGTGAGGCTGCACTGGGTCTTGCCCCCATCAGACCTGATGACGTTTCTACTGCATCCTCCATTCAGCATTGGCCTCCTTCCCAGACTTTCTCCCTGCCTCTCCCAGGTCCTTGCATGAGGGGCCCAGCAGCCACTCCCCTTTTAGATTGCTCTTGGAATTTTTATTTTTACTTACTCTGGAAATACCACTCCTGATCCTGCCCTTGCCCCCCCTGCTCTGTGCCCTGCCCTCCCCTCCATCTTGCTGTGCCTTGTTTTCAGTACTATTTCCTATGGAACATTCCACCAGATTGTTTCCTGCCTCTCTCCCTCATGCTCATAACTTCCAAATTCTTCCACCTCGATCTGCTTGTACTCACATGTTAGATTGAATCATTTTCATAGTTCGTGTCTTTAATATTACTCCCTAGGAGGCAAGGACCACTTCATATAGTGACAATGATTATGTTGAAAGCTTTGGTCCAATGTCAACACCAAAGAAGGGTGAGAGCCAGGGACTTTCCATTGGTTCTTATGTTTGGTCCCTGCCCATTTCTTTAAATATTTCCATATGCTGCACCATGATCTCCTCTGATCTCAGTCCTCTCCATGGCCAAGATGCTTGCAGAGGGTAAGGAGCATTTCCTGGTCCTTACCCTTCAATGGCTACATGGAAGTGTTGGGCTGCTCTGCCTTTTTTCCAAGGTGCTCATTCTCCCTCTTTGGGGAAAGAGATATTCAGCAGTTTGTCTCTGCTTGTTTTTCCTTTTCACTGTTTTTTCCCCTTCATGCTGCCTTTCATTTTCTTGCTTCTTCGCTTCCAACTATAACTCCACTAATCCTTCATTTCTGTCCCTCACATCCATGTGGACATGAGAGACTTTCTGGTTTGTCATCACTGTAATCCACAGGATTTTTCATCTTCCTCTCTGAAGCCCCATTTGCATAATAAAATCCTTTTCCTCCTCCCAGAGAGCTCGGTTATAGGTCAGTACAGGCGACTACTTAGGCAAGGATAGTAACCGTAAGCAGACCTGTGATATAATGCCATTTATTGAAGTCTTTAGGTCCTTTATGGGCTATGAGGTATTAGGAAGAATATCTGTGGACTGGATATTCTGTCCCATTTGTAATACTTAACAAATAGTGAGGTCTGAACTAGTACATCAGCCCAACCAATTCCATTATCTTGGACATTTATGATTTCTCCAACTGTTGTGCACAGCTGTAATTTTCATAGTATGAGTCTGTATGTGAACACCTCCAGGCAGCTGCCCGCCTCTTTATGAGCTGGGACAAAGAGAGCACAGTTAGCTGTGAATTTCATGATGCAGGTAGTCCTATAGCAGGTCAAGGGCAGGTTAGCAGTTCTTGGATCCTGGAACAAGCATCTGGACTGCAGTGGAGAACTAGCAGGGTTAATGAAGCATCCTACAAAACAGGTTAGAGGACCGTGCAGACAGCTGCCAGTCTCTGATCTTGTATGTGCCCCTTCAACATTCTAAACAGTACATGCCTCGTACAGAAGATACTTAAACAACAGGCCCCTCTTTTATTTTCCTTGTTTCACTTTTTTAAAATATGAAGTAAGAGAAGGACCCAGAAAAAAAAAAAACAATTAGGAGTAGGGGGCCAAGTATGGTGCAAGATGAGAGGAGGGAGAGAGAAAAGGGCCTTAGCTGGATTTAGGAACACACAGAGTCCTCAACTCCAGGACCCATTGATGATGAAGAAGGGCCCCTGAGGCTATGGCTCAACTATGCTAAATCAGTTCAGAAGGCCCCAAGCCACACAGTGGGCTGTCATTCTCAAAAGCGATCCACATGTGCTATTTGAGAGCGTGGTGGTTGTATTCACATGGCTGACCTGCAGCATAGTTAGACCTTAGCCAAGAATCGTAGGCCCGGCTCTCCCCCTCGTTGGTGCTTTTCTCCCTTCTCCCTCCCCTCATCCTGCACCATTACTCCTGCCTTTCTCATTTCCTTTCTTGCATGCCAACTAAAAACAAAAACAAAAAGTCACGTGATTTCTTTGTCCTACTTTTATCTCTTCTGGTCTGTCTTGTCTCTCTCTCTCTTGTCTGTATGTCCCCTCCATGTTTCACTCTCTACAGAACCTCCACCAGCTAAAACAGATTCAAACCTTGAAGCAGATGAACGAGCAACTGCAGGCTGAGAACAGGGCCCTGACCCGAGTTGTGGCCAGACTCTCGGAGTCCGTCGAGTCCTCGGAAACCCAGGAACTCTAGTTCTTGCCCCTCTTCTCCACCTCACTTCCCTCCTCCACCACTCCAGGCATGTTCACTCTTCTTGTTGGACCCAGAAGCCCTGTGCTCATGCCCCTCCATCAGAGCCACAGTATGTGGGTGCCTATAAATGTCGGTCATCTGCAAATGGAAAGAGCCAGGACTGAGACCACAGAGTGAGACATAACAGCCTAGGTCAAGGGAGGCAGTAGGGGAGTCCTTGCCTGGGCTGGTGGTCTATTTGGTAAGATCACCACATCACCTTCTCCTCCCCTGGAGGCCAAATACAGATTTGCTCACTCGGCTACACATAGTGGTACATAGACGTACGCATGCACCTGTGAATGTGCAAATTTCTTTGGTGGCGTCATTGCCAAACTGAGATTGAGCTTTCTCAGTCAGCAGCAACCCAAGTGCAACCTGGTTGCTGGAGCAGTTGGGGCTGGTCCTGGACTCCAAATTGTTGTTGGGCCTGGGGTAACCAAGGGCAGGGGTTCTCAACCCTGGCTGGGAGCTTTTAATGTATATAGTGCCTGGGCCCACCCCATCCCCCAACCCCCCAAATCAGTAGTCTGAGCTGAGACCCAGGCATCAATATTTTTTCAGACTTCCCCTGTCGATTCTTCTGTGAAACCAGGGTTGAAAATGGCCCTTTGCACACCAGACAGAACTAAGTCTTCCACACCTAACAGCATGCTAGATGGGGACGACTAGCGCTGAATGCTAGAGCTCCACCACCAGCAACAACACTGTCCATCCCACCATTTGAGTAGAATTTGGCTATTCTCTGCCTCCCTTCTGCAGTTATCTTTGCATCCTTCCCCCTCCTTGGGAGGCATCACTCTCATCCCTGTCACAAATCTCTGGGCCCTAGGGATGTGCCCCCTCACCCCACCCCTAGCCAGTGTGTGGGCTGTGAGGCAGAACACAGCCTGGATAAATGAGACCTTCACACATTAGGGAAGCCAGACCTTCCCTAATGGGGCTAGCTTTGCAAAGGAGATGACAGTCATTGGAGCAGAGAGCAAGGATTTATTCTCAACTGAGAACCGAAAAATATGGTTGGTAAACTGGAGCCTTTCCCTGGATGTAGGTCTGAAAGACAAGCTCACAGATAACTTGTTTTCCCATCCCACAGTAGTGTGATGGGGTCACCACTGCTGAGCAGTTTCACTCTCTGAAATGAGTTTTTAATTTCCAGCAACAATCTAATTAGTCCTGACCAATGCCTGTTCTTTTCTCTGCCTATTTGCTTGTGCCTTCAGGATCAGTAGCTGGCAACTAATGCCCGCTAGATCTGAAGCGCCCAGATCACCGTGAGGGCTGAGCTGATACCCTGCTGTAGATGCTGTCACACACAGAAGGGAGATTAAAAGGGAAGCAGTACCACAGCCTGGCACCAAGCAGCTTCGTTACCCCACTGCTTGAGTGCCATGTTAGGTCCAAACTCCATGCTTTACAGTGAGCCTCAGGGTTACTGGAAAATTTGACAGGGGTGAACTAGGGACCCACAAAAGATGTCCCAGTTATTTTTCGTTTCCCTCTTTGTGCAAGATAGTATAGGATATAGAGCAAAACTAGATCTTGTGCTTTTGGTAGTTAGTAACTAAGGTAACGGTTGTCATTTATTAAGGCCTGTGCACAGTACCGTATATGCTTTTTCTCACCTATTCCCCAGAACAATCATTTTAACATATGGGAAAAAATGAGTTACAGATTAAGTAACCTGTCCAAGGTCATTCAGGGAGTAAGTGGTACAACCAAAATTCAATCCAAATATGTCAGGTTCCAGAGCAAGCACTCAGCCACTGTGATATTAGCTGCCTGCATATTTGGCACAGAGTTTCAGCCATTTGTTAAGCATATGGCCTAAACGGGTGCAAGAAGAACCTATTGAACGACAACAGTGTGCCCCCACCATTGCAGCTGAGGGATGAAGGACAGCATTCTGCTTTCTCCGCACTCTTGACTTCCCAAACAGCCATTTACCTACCAAAAGATTTTGCCCCTGTAAAGAAACCATTGCATAGCATATGACCTGCTGTAATAGATCAGCAACCTATGGCCCGTCAGTATGGCCCATGAGCCATACAAATAGTTGGGGGAAAAAAATCAAAAGAAGAATATTTTGTGACACATGAAAATATATGGAATCAAATCTTGATGTCCAAAAATAAAGTTTTATTGGAACTGAGCCATGCTCATTTGTTTACATACTATCATTATGTTCCTAAGTACTTTTATGCCACAAGAGCAGAGTCGATTAGTTGGAACAGAGACCACATGGCTTGATATTTATTATCTGGCCCTTTACAGAAAATGCTGACCCCTACCAGAAGGAAAGATGCGATAACTAAGCCAAACTGACAGTGTGGCCAAGAGAGTTTGCCCTGCCTTTTTGTTTTTGTTTTGTTTTTAAATAATCCCCTAGAGAAATCATCTTATCTCAGTGTGTCGTGCAACCCACTTCCAACAGAATATATAAGCAATGGGACCCCCTCCCCACTTCCCAAGTAGTCAGAAGCAAAGCAGCCTAGGCAAGACTCATCCTGAGCCCCCATCACCCTGCGGCTGGCCTTGTCCTTCCTGGGTCTCCACAGCTTCAAGACCCTCAGATCCTCTCCCTCTTCAACACATTCCTCATCAAAGGCTGGACGAAGTCATGTTTGGGAAAACATGCACTTAAATTTTATTTGTCCAAGATACCTTAACATCACACTGTGGTGAACTGGAAATTTAGAAGTTAAGAAAGCTGACCTCCAGGGGGTTGAAATGATAAAGCTTTGTTAAACCTCATACTTCTGTAGTGTTTCCACATGTGTTCTTATTTAATCATTCTTTAACTTGAAGTGAATATCAGATAACACTGTTCATTTCCTCCTCTCTCTTTTGAGAGTCAAGTTTATGAGACTGTTTTCCCCCTTGATTTCTACATTCCACTTCTTGTACTTTTTGACACTCCCTTAAGATGTCAGTTGTAGTATATTGCGGCTGGGAAATTGCCTTGTCCAATTTTTTTTTTCTTCAAAGAATTGAGTTCTTAATGTGGAAATAAATCATCAAAGCTCAACGAGTTGTTTGTACATTTAAAAATCAGTTCTGATTTGATGAGCTGCTGGCCCGGAAATAAAATCCAATGACATAGCTTCTTCCCTGCCTATGGAATCCTATTACAGAACTACAACGTTCAGAGTCTCACTGATACCCAGGCTGGCTGTGGGACCCAGCATGGGGCATTGGAGAGCAGATGGGACAGTGAAGCACTGCGGGGCCATCCTGGCTGACTTTTTCTAAAACTCATCTTGGACTGAGTTTCTGAGCGCACACTTCTGGTAGTCAAGGCCACGGGGATAGAGGCACGAAAGAGAGCAGCCAGAACAGCTTTGATTAGGTTGGAGGTAGGAGAGGCAGGATTAAAGGACCAAAACTTTATTTTGATACTATCTGGATTAAAATCTTTTTAGTAAAATTTGTAGATTACCTACTCACCATCCCACATTCATGGGAGAACTCACAGTGGTCGTGAGAATCCTGAGTATTGCAGAGCATATTATGTACGTCATCACACTTCCACATCCGATACCTCCTGGGGCCCTCACAGAGTCCCGACTTGATGAGCGACCAGGGCAGAGATGATGATTCTTCTTTAGATACAAAAATGGAAGCCCAGACAAATTGAGTGATTTGCTTAAAGTAATAGAGATTGTTCATGACAATGACAGTGCTGAGATTCTGGACTTCTGTTTTTTTTTCCAGCCCCACACAACCTCTGTTGTATCAGGCACACATGGGCTCAATATCAGCTTTGCCATTTAATAGCTGGGTACTTTGGACTGGTTATGAAAGTCTTCATTTCCTCATTTGTAAACATAAGGATAACAACTGTTTCACAGACTCATGAGGTGCTAATGAGACCATGGGAGTGAGAACCTCTAATACAGTGCCTTCCACAGTATGGATGTTCAAGACTATTTTCTTTTTGTTCCCTTAGTACAAATCCCTTATGTCTCTGTGATGCATATATGTGTGCATACACATATATATTTGTATAATCTACATCCTCCATAAGAGATTAAGGAAACAAAAATTCTGTTCTTAAGGTACAGTTAGATCCCACAAGGGGTTAATAGCAGAGCCCGAACCAGAATTAAACAGGCCTCGTGACCTCCGAGCCCAGGCCATCCTTTAATGGCGACCTCACCTGCTGTTGGAGTCCTGTAGGTTTGATGACTAAAAAAATCAAAGAACGTTTGCATTGAAGAGATGAGATTTCTGTAGCCTTCATGGTGAAGATGTACTTTCCCTCTAACCTAAGTCTCCCTAAACTGCCAGCAGGGCCCACATATAAACTATCCCCTCAGCAACGTCCCATCATGGTTTTTTAGATGCACAGCACACCAGTCAGTGTGCCTGTTCGCATATAAAGACTTGGCTATCCGGACTAGGGCTTGGGCTGCAGGTTTTCCCTTGTTTGCATGTTGACCAGCACTATGTGTCGTGTTCCAAGATGGCAGAACTGATAGAATTGAAATCTCTATTCCCCCGTTCCCCAAAGCACCTATTTCCTGGATTTGTAACACTATCCCCTAAAACTGCTGCTAAGGCCCCCTAGTATCCCATGATAGCTACCCACAGGGAGCTCGGGGTGAGAATTAAATACATGCCTAGTGCTCACTGTGCGTCACAGCCATGCAGTGACTGAATCCGTAAACTCCCTGGGTTTTAGTGGTTGAAAGTGGATACATGTAGTATGACCAGCAGGAATTTAGGTGGATTTTATCACAGAACACACTAGGAGGATCTTAAATCATCTTGTGGGTGTGACAGCCGAGTTGTGCCGCTTTCCCCTGCATTCCTGTTTTTGATGGGATGTGAAGCAGTGTCTGTCCTTAACTCTTTTAGTTGACCCAGTACTGCTTTCTCAGTTTCTCCTCTGTGACCTCACCAGCTCACTTTGGCACTCTCCTTAATTTCTCCAGACTAGAAGTGAGTTCAAGGGCTGGAACAATTATAAACAGTTACTGACTCAGGAGGATGAAAGGATACATGGTGTGGAACGTGAAATAAGACGTTATTGCTAAATATGCTAGTTCAAAAGATGGAGGTGCTGTGGTCTCCCTAAATATGAACATTACCAACTCAACAAATAGGAAGAGTCAGGGGACTTTCATCCCTGAGAGAAAGGGTAGGGACAGTCCACTGCATAAGCTGCCTCAGAACGCCTTGCTCACGGGGCTGGCCTGGCCCGGCCTGGTCAGGGAGGGTAAGGAGGTGATGATGCTAAGCTCTAACACACCTTTCCCTCTGTCACCCTACAGGTGTTAACAGAACTGAAATCCGACAACCAGAGGCTGAAAGATGAAAACGGTGCCCTCATCAGAGTCATCAGCAAACTATCCAAATAGACTAGGCTCCCCATTTAGGAGGGAAAGGGCAGGATGTGCTGCCCCCACCCCTCTTCTGCGGCCATTGCCTTCCAGCCAAAAGAAGTGAATGTTTTGGTGGAAGGACAACGTCTTTCTGACCCTCCTCCGGTCACCTCCTCTGCACTGTACATTTCCTCTGCACTCTCAGTGCCCTGTTCCTCCCATGCCCCCCACCCCCTGAGTTTTATGACATTTTTAATTGAAGCATGATTGTGATCATTCGAGCCATCTGGAGAAGGCCTTGGGGAATACACCAGGCTCAGCTGTGGACCCCAGCTTCCTGCTGCTCAGCTACTTGTCCACATTGGATTTGGTCCAAACATGTAAGGCCTCTAGCCAAACCAGTACCCCACAGCCTTTTCCACTGACCCAGTGTCCTCTGATATAGGTGAGTCTTACGGTGGCCATTCCAGGATCCTGTCTGGGATGCCAAGAGAAACAGGATGTTGGCATAATCATCGGAAGGCCTCTAGAGCTATGTTTCCATTAGATTCCAAGGTGACAATGACTCTGCATTGAAGGTCTCTGCTAGTCTGCACCTCTCAGGAACTGACTTTTCTCTGACTCCTTGCTGGTGTTACTGTTACTTTTTCTATCAACAACCCAGTAACATCCCTGATTAGTCTTAATTCCTATTCTTCCTTCATGCCTGGCCCTCTTCCCCGGGGCTCAGATGACCCTGGCTTCCTTTATTCCTTTCCTTTCTATCCTTCTATTTTCCTTTCTGTCTCCCCTCCACCACCTTACCACATGGTGTAAAAGCTAGAACAGAGCATCTGACCTCACTTGTCTTTGGCCATTATGGAAAATCATTTCTCCTGGGGCGCTCTGGAGACCAGAAGAATTGCCTTGGCGGCACCACGGGCCCTCTTGCCGAAAAGCCAGACCCTGGCATAAGTGCCAGCCCGCTGTTCTCACCTCCCACTTGTTTTCCCTACACAGTGATTTTCTTTATTAGAAAATCTGGGCTCTGAACACCCCATTCTGCCTCACCTCCTTTTGACCTTGTTTTCCTCTCTTCACTCTGGCACCTGCTCCTAATGAGAAAGGAAGTCCTTGTAAGGAGGCATGAGAGCTGGGGAGGGTGGATGGGTGGGAGGCGGACCAGGGAGTGGAAGCAGGTCGGAAAGACATATATGGTGTAAGTAGAGTATCTGGGGACACTTGCAACCTTGTGACAAAGAAGATAGAAGATAGATCGTGCTGTGGTAATGGTGGTGAATGTGATTATTTCCAGTGGCTAGATTTAGGGGAGAGACGTCTGTTTTCTTAGAAGCCAACAGGAGAAATGACTTCTTATTAGAGGTTTGAAGTGATGAGATCCTCCCAACCCATTGATGAGAGTCACGGAATCTTAGAGTGGCAAAGCCCAGAGGTCATTTGGTTGAGCTTTCTGTTGTCATGTCACAGGGACCCCCACCTGCACCCCACTGCCCCAGCTCTGACCCACAGTCAGGTAGCCGTGCATTTATTCCTCGAAACGTGGGTGACTCTAATAAGCAGAAAGCTTTTACTAAGGTGAGTCAGGGTCTGCCCCTGGGTGCTCCACACAGTCCAGAGTGCCCTTTGATGTGACAGCCCCTTGTGTAGTTGGTCACCTCCCCTTAACCTTACTTCCAACTGGCGTTTTCCCGGTCCTTTAAGGCATTCCTCACATAGCATACTTCTCCTGCCTGTCACATCTCGTCTGTCCTCGTCTGGACAAAAACAACCTTTTAAAATATCATGCCCAAACCTGGACAGATACTCCGTTAGCACAAAATGAAACGGTTAGTCCTTGATGATGACCCCATAGTAATACCAAACGTATTTGGTCTTTATAGGCATTTTCTCCCTTGGTGGGTTTATTTTGAGTGTGCAGGTCATTTAAGTCCTCCTCATTTGGCTGTGGTAGTCAGTGCTTAGAGTGGTCCATTCTCTTAACATCTACTACCTCTGTCCATTTTTTAATCTCTTCCCCGAAAATGACAATGTAGTTCTCCATGGCCCTCTGAAACATTACATGCTCTTTAAACCAGAGTTTATCATTCAAGAGCCTAATTCCAGAATAGGAAATATGTCTCCCCTAGCAAGACCCCATTTTTAGAATATCCAAAATTCTCTCTTCCGTTTCCAACCATTTTCCAAGAGAAGCTACTACTGATTAGGATTTTGTATGAGCATGGGAGCACTGTCAGCTCAGTTCTCAGGGAAGGCTAAATTAGAGTAAAATGTTTCCTCACTTCCACTATAAACATCTTCATTCTAGGGAGAGGGAAAATCAAAACAAGGTGTTGACTAATTGATTCTCCTGGCACATCCTGGATATTGGGCAAGGCATGGGGGTGGTTGCTGCCTCTTTCTCAGGAAAAGAAAACTGAATTATTAGGAAAACATTTGACCCTCTCCCATTAGATAGACCGGGTAAAGGGGTTACCGAGAGTTCCCTCATCTGTTTGTGCCTTTCAAAACCGTGGGACAGCGTCTGTAAACTCTCAGGCTGGTGTCGTGGCCTGCTGCGTCCACAGCCTTTTCACATTAAAGATGCCTTTTCTTGCCAGAAAGTTTTCCTTGTGATGAAAAATTCACAAGCTTTTCAATCTCAGGAATATTGGATTCTATGGCCAAGAAATCATGAAAGTGTAAACCATGCTAGGTAATTGCAGGCACCCTCTCTTATGCAATTAATTTTACCAGACAGATAGACCCTGAATTCTGGTCCCTTCCCGGAGAATAAAATACCCTTTCTTCACAGTTGCTTTGACTGGAAGCCCCAGGACCTAATGACCAGCCGCGCACTCTGGGTGCCAACAGCCAGCAGGCCTCCCTCCTCTTGTGCTGTTGGTCTCTTCAGTGGCCACAGACCTCCTGTCCTCCACCTGCTGGTTTGGACTCCCAAGAGCACCCCAGATAGCTCAAGCTGCACGAGTACTGCCAGTCTGGCCAACAATTTGGGGCTCAGCTGTGCTGTGTCATTTTTAGGGTCTTTACATGAAATATCAGAATGGGGATGAGAAGGTTCTTGGTACAACTTTATATCCTCTGTTCTCATTTATTTGATATTTTTCAAAGCAAGCCACACCTTTGAGAGTAATGATTCAGCCATTCCAGAGATTCTCTGGCTGAGGTTTCACTGCTTCGCCTATTTGTCTTTCAAGGGCTGCTTACTCTTTTCCAGATGGCTCTTGGGCATGATGACCCCTAGTCCCAGTCCCAGTCTCTAGTGCAACAGAGTTATGCAAATCTTGGGGTGTTGCCTCTAAAGAATCTAAAGAATAGACATGCCCTGGGTTTGTTCTGTGCGCTAAATTCTCTGTTGGGCAGTCTCACTTGATATGCCCTGGAACCTCCCTGGCTTTTTCTGTCCAACTGCAGGATGTGTTCGCTTCTCTTCTGCGCCTTCCTATCTCCCACCCCATGTTTGAGACCAGGATGTATTTATTGCTCTCTGAGGCCACGTACTTCTCCTGCCCAAAACAAAACGTCCTTATTCGATAGTTCTGCCCAGAAACAAGAAGGCTGAAACCCCGTGTATTAGCCTGTGAATCCCACAAAAACGTGTGTGAACTACTGTTTTGATATCAAGGGCTTTTAAGTGAGCCAGGGGTGAGAGAAGAAGAAACTCTCAAAGCCACGCATTTGGTTTGGTGTCTGGATTTCTGGCCCCAGTGCAGCCTCCCCTAGCCCAGACAGACAGACTGCCTCCCCTCGGACGAAGGCCGGCGTTTCCGTCCTGACCACGTTGGCAGTCCTGCAGCAGGAGAAGCATGGACATGAGAGACGAGCTATTGACAAGATTGCCAGTTATTCAGCTTCCAGGCTGCTCTGCCCCACAAAAGGGAAAGCCTAAAGGATTCAGCAACTGAGCCACTAGGCAGGGGGAATTCCTGGTACCAACCCACTGGGGGAGCCACTGGTTCCCCTGGAGCTTAACACTGAGGTGACCCTACCTGGGCGCTGGCTGGGGTCCTTCCCTCCTGGCCATTCCCAGGGGCCGCTGTTCGTGCTAGCACCGCACCTAACTCTAGACACAGAGTTAGCAGCCCCAAATCTAGGCCCAATTATAACTGCAGATCTTGGTCCCCACGCTGATTTTTAAGGCAGGTTACAACCCATCAAAGGATGTGAGTCCTCTCACCCAATAAGCAAGGCAGCTTTGAGGGCAGAAAAAGGCAAGAGGAAGGGATAAGCCCCTAGGAGTCAGAATAGCTGGGTTCTAGGGCCAGCTCTTATTAGCCACGTGACCTTGGGAAAGTCACCTTCCCTGTCTGCAGAATGCAGTTGGACTGGATCGTCCTTAAGATCCCTTCCAGGCTTACAATTTCTATTCCTAGGAAGATCAGAACATTTTTTTTTTTTTTAAGTGTAACTCTTTTTTTTTTTAAGATTTTATTTATTTGACAGAGAGAGAGAGATAGCGAGAGCAGGAACACAAGCAGGGGGAGTGGGAGAGGGAGAAGCAGGCTTCCTGCCGAGCAGGGAGCCCGATGTGGGACTTGATCCCAGGACCCTGGGATCATGACCTGAGCCGAAGGCAGACGCTTAACAACTGAGCCACCCAGGCGCCCCAGAATATTTCTTAAAATCGGAATTTTAGCTCTTGTTTTCTTCTGAATTCAAACTGTTTAACATTAGCACGTCAAGGTTGACTTCTCATCCTTGTTAGAAAGTGAATTTAATATTGAGGGTAATTGAATGGTGTTGCAATTGCTTTCCCTCCTAATGGCTTGGTAAGAATATTAAAACCTGCAGAGGTGGAAATTGGAGCTCATGGGGAAATGGATAGAAAGCAATTTGTTGCGGGCAGCCTTTGGACAAGTTGTTTTAATAGGAAATAGAGCTGCTGCTTCATAGATTTCCTCAGCCCTCTCGAATGTGGTCTCCGTGGCCCTTAACGTCCAAAGGGCAGACATTGCCTTTCTGCTTAGCACCAGCTTACACATAGTCTTAAAGTCTGCCCTACAGCAGCAAGAGAATTTTCCTCAATGAAAACTTCAACCTTCTAGTTCTGTGGAGCCCCTCTGGATTCTGGACTATCAGAAGTAGGAGGTTCTAGTGCTGTTGAGGATGATCCTTCCTTTAAGCAGGTCTGCAGAGGAGACTACCAGTGCAGAAAGAGGTCATAGACCCTAAGTCCACACAGCCGTATTGCATAGAACAGCACTCAGCTCTGAAAAGCCTCCTGCAGGACTGGGTGTGAGTGGAGTGAAAGGACAGAGACCCTGAAAGTGAAGGTGGCCCGTGAGCTGCGGTGGGAAGGTGGGAAGGTGGGAAGGAGGCAGAACGAAGAGCAGGGCGGAGGCTGCCAGCACCAGAGGAGGGGGTCACTGAGAGGTCGAGCTGCGTGCAGGGAAATGAGTGCTAGTCACTGGTACTCTGGTCCCTTGGCCTCCAGCAGAGCGGAGATTTTAATCAGCTTCCCTAATGGGTATCGACATTGCTTGGGAGCAGTAGACCCTATCAAGGACAGCTATTGATCGCTTGTGTTCTGATTAGATTGGAAAACAGATCGACTTCACTGCGGCGCAGGCGCTGTTACTGGCAGAGCTACCAGGGAGGAGGTAGTCTTTGGGGGCTGATAAAAACCAAATCAAGAATCTCGACTAGCCTGCTAGCAGCTGCAGGGTAAAAGAGATGCATTCACTTCTCCTTTGGGATTTGTGGTGAGGGTCCAAATTGAACCTAGCTGTGGCTTGCAGCCCAGTGTCCCCTCCTTGGGAAGAACCGTGGGAAGTGGGTATGTTCAAAGACAGACACCACTGGTGAGTGATGGATTGATGAATGATCTGATCTTACCTGAAGAGGTGTAACGATTGGGAGATGCCTCTTGCTTCTAACCTGCCTGCATACACGTGCACATTTGCTAGGCTGGCGTATTCTTGAACCAATTTTATCCAAGTGTATTATTCTGTTAATTCATATCTTTTGCTTTTCCCCTATCCTTCCAGTCCCCCAAAGGCCTTCTCTCTGAGCCATTCTCCAGTCCATCTGCTTATCATTTTGGACTGAATCTGCCAGAGTGATCCTTTCTGTTATTTCTCCTGCAAATTTCCCCCTCATGCTTCCAATAAACTTCTTGGGTGTCCCCTTAAAATGACATGAGGATGCTTTTATGTCCTTCCAAACAAACAAACATACCGTTCACCCTTCCTCTCCCATCTCCCTCCATTCTTTGTTCTCTGCTGTTCTCACTTGGAGCTGATGATACATAGGAGGTTGTCCGCACAGCAGCCATGATTCCTGTTCCAGTTCCATCCACCAACAATGACTGCCACCACCCCTCTTCTAGTTTCAAAGGCCCCTGGCCGTGCTAATAGCCTCTCAGAGATGAGGTTTGAATGGTGGGCATGTCTGACTTGTCCGTAGCCTGGCCAGGGAGACCATGGGTAGCCATGTCTAGCTTACTCAGTCTTTGTCCTGAGAGGTTTGACTATTTCCAGCTAGAGACAGAGTGTCTTGCCAGGAAAAACTTCAGCCCATTGCTGCCTTGCAGGAGGAGATCCAGGAAAGGCACACTGACTTCAGGGAGCCTCTTAGAGCCTCTGATGTTCCCAAAGAACCAGAATACCAGAATTGAGGATGAGTGCAGATCCTGTGCTCACTAGACTCTCACCTCAACATATCTGACCTTGTCTTTCCTCCCTCCCACCGCACTGAAGCCTGGGACAGATTCCAGCTGTCCTTTGGTGAAGAAGGCCAGATAACGAGAGGTTGGAGGAAGGAGGACGTAGAGGCTCAAGCAGAGAACACCAGGAGACGGGCTGCAGGGGTGGGAGAGGGTTCTGGGAGGATGCAGCAATCCAAAATAACTCCACTTCTGGCTAGAGTCCCTTGAGCCTTTGAAAGATTAGGCCTGCCACCTAGCTGGCACCCAGGTAGGGCCACCATCTCTCTGAGGAGGGAAGGAACATGTTTCACCCTTGCACCCCCTGCTCTTGGAGAATATACAGCCTGTTCTCACTGGACTCATTCAGACTCTGGCTTTGGCTTCGTGGTTTCCCTCCCTCCATTCTTCCCCTGCCTTGACCATGATCAGTTAGGGGTGAGAAGAGCTTAGAAGAACCACACTGGGGTCTTCATGCCTCTCCCATTTTAGGGGTTGAATTTTGTCTTTTCTCCACTCAGTTCACTCTTCACTCCCGACCTTACTTCCACCACAGTTAAAGCACCAGATGTAACTTTTTCAGCTGACTTGTATGGGTTAACTTCAGTCCGTTGTAAATACACCTGGGGTGGGATAGGGACATTTAGGGAGGGGGAGCCAGATTCGCTTTGTGAATTGAATGTATTTTTATGCAATTTTGAGTGGCCTTTCAACCCTGAGATGAATGATTTTGTTTTACTGGTTGTTACTATATAGTATTATTAAGTATTCTGTGTTTGAAAGTTTGGGAATAATAATATTCACATCTATATGATGCCTGTAAACACAACCATATTTATAAATGAGTAAATAAAACCGTGTTTTAACTTTGTGACTGTGTCTCCACAGTTTAGGAAATGGGGTTTATAGGATTTCCCATCTGGGGGAGCCCATCCCAGTGTTACGGGGAGGGGGACTCACCCTCCTGCCTCTGTCCCAGGAACAACCACGAGTGAATCACTGTCACTGAGAGCAGGATCTCAGGAGTCAGACCAAGGACAAGCCTAGATTGGAGGTTCAAAAGAACCGTAGGAAGAAATCAAGATTCCCGGTGTTGAGTGCCTAGGAATATGGTGATTTCTTTGAAGAGAGCAAGGCTCGTGACAGAGGTGTGGAGCCGGTCTGGATGGACATGTGCATGTGCTCATGCCCACGGGCAGGAGAGGGCCGGAGAGGTGGCAGCCCGGGCTCCTGCAGGTGGCCCAGCATCCCCCCTTAGCCCTCTGCTATGTATGTGATGGTCTTCACGAGGCCACTGTGTGGGTCACGAGAGCCGAAACCGCTCAGTAGCTTCCAGCTACAAAGGCAGCTAACGCGAGGGTTATCAGAGGCTCAATCCGAACTCCCAGCAAAGGAGCTGTGCACGGGGGAGGCTGCTCAGGCCTGCTGGCAGGGATGGCAGGTGGGTGGCCGGGTCTGACCTCGCTCAGCCAAGGTTCGGGTCTGGTTTCTCCCTCCAGCAAGCCCGCCTCTGGCTTCACTCAGCCCTGGGTTCTCTGCCAAGCGGAAATCCCTGGTCACTGACTTGGCGCAAGCACAGGGAGGAAAGATGCTTTTCCCTTGCGGTCACCCAGCTGCTTGTAGCCCAAGCAGCAATAGAACAAACACACATGACGTCATGGTTGAAGAGTTCAGACCTGTCCCGGGGCCCGAAACAGAGGCAAAGCAGCATGTGTGATGTGAGGGCTTTCTAAACCGCAAATGTCCTTTCTCTTTCTGGATCCCCCGCTTGACCTGGTGAGGTGTTTGTTCGGAGTCCGAGTATGCCCTGGCGGCCCTGTGGTCCAGCCCTCTGCAAAGGGCAAGAGCCCCCGGCGGAGAGCTCACATGCTCAGCCAGGAGACCCACCGCGGACAAATCCCCAGCCTCTGGGCTGAGCAGTCTCCCGCCCCTCCCCTCACCAGGCCACCCAGCCTGCCTGCTCAGGAACTAAAGCAGCAAGCCCAGATCTGCCGTGCCTTCCAGGAGACAGGTCCACAGGCGGGAGAGGGAACCGAGGAAGGAGCCTCACCCTTTCCAGTTCTTGGGGGTGTGAACCTGGGTAAAACCCCTGAACATAAGAGACTCCATTCTGGGACTGACACTTCATCCTGTTTTTAAAAACAGGAACTGAGCTACTGAACTGGGCAGAGGCATAGGACTGCACACAGGCCTGCTGCTTCCACATTCCGCGTAACAACTGGACACTCGGCAGGTTTTCCTAGTGACCGACCGTACTCGGAAAACCAATTGTAAAATGTAATTGTATCTTCCAATCATAGTTTTTGGAAAACAACTTGTGTACATTTCCTAATACTTCCACAGTCTGCTGATAGAAAGCTCCAGCTTTTACTCTTGAAGGGACACAATTGGGTTGCTACCCAAAGCTGGTTACCCTGAATTGCAATTCTAAGACCCCACATAAATGCTTTTGTTTTAGTCCAGTTCTCCCTCTTTTCTCTCTCAACGGGGACAGTTGCTGCCCTACTTTCTCTTTCCTTAAAATTCTGAAGCTTCCTCCTTGGCCCCTAACATCTTTGCCTCAGAAATCAAAGACGTTTAAAGCTATTTACAATGGGGCGATCAAGGACTTTGTAGAAATTCTCACTTTTCGGGGCACCTGGGTGGCTCAGTCGTTAAGCGTCTGCCTTCGGCTCAGGTCATGATCCCAGGGTCCTGGGATCGAGCCCCGCATCGGGCTCCCTGCTCAGTGGAGAGCCTACTTCTCCCTCTCCCACTCCCCCTGCTTGTGTTCCATCTCTTGCTGTGTCTCTCTCTGTCAAATAAATGAATAAAATCTTAAAAAAAAAAAAAAAAAGAAAGAAATTCTCACTTTTCAAACTTCCATTCCCCAGGCCCAGCTTCCGTGTCTTGGCGCTCAGAAGGTGGCTGTTTCCCCAAGCCCAGGCCCACGGGGAAAGGAATCGAGGATCCCCCAGCCTCCCAGACCATGTCCCCCAGCACCACAGCCCTGACCCCAGAAAGCTGTCATGAGGATATGTGTGCCCCACCACCCATCACAGACTGCATCCCCAAGAAGAGAACAGGCCTCAGGCCCCTTGTCCTGCTTCCCCGAAGGAAGGCGCTGGCCTCGAGGCCAGATTCTCCGAACCCTCTCCCACCCGTGGCCGCCATGCAGACCCTCAGGAGGCAGTTCCTGCCTGCCCCCTCCCTGCAGCCTGGCAAACACTAGAGACACCCCCCACCCCCAGGTTTCTTTCAGCTCATTTCTTTAATAAGGAGACGCAGCTCATTACAAAATAACAATTTGACAAGAGATCAGACAAGAACAACAGAGTCCACATAAGGGGGGTGTGGAGAGCATTGCCAAGCAGAGGAGGTGGGGGGCGAGGCGTGGGGGTGGGAGCCACACAGGTGTCCTTCCTATGGAGACAAAGGCAGGGTTCCTGCCCGGGCCGATGCATTCCAGGGGTGACCTGAGGCAGGCTAGGGTCTGCCCCCCCCACCCCCCACTGGTTTTGAAGTTTTCAGATCCCTGGGATTTCGGAAAGCAGCAACTCAAGTCCTTAGATGGGGAGGAGTCAGGGCAGAACAGTCAAGCTTCTTTGGAGAGGGTCCTCCTCGAGTCCTGATGGCTGAGGAGGGCTGGATGGAGAGACCCATGCACTCGGCTCTGCCACCTCACCAGGCCAGAGCCCCTCAACTCTTGCCTGCACCGCGGTCTGCCGTGGGTGTGGAGAGCGGGAGGGTCCCAGAGAGCGCTAGCGGGAGGCTAGGCACGTCTTCCCTCCACTCCTCCAAGCTCCCAGCCCAGCCGGAGATGGTCCCCAGCACGAAGATCCCCGGGGCTCCTGCGTGCTCACAGGTCGTGCTTTGTGAAGGGCAGAGCCCACCTCGCCGCCTTCGGCCTTGTCCTCCTCACGTTCTTGTCTCTCTCCTTCCTCGTGCTTACCAGTCGCCATGCCCGAGGCCTCCTGGCATTATTCCCATGAGTTGTCTGCCCTCGGCCGTGCCCATGGGGCCAGGAGCTGCAGGCTGGGAGCTTACATGCCCGTCCTGGTACAACAGAGTGATGTGGGACCTACAGAGCCCCCAGCTCTGCTCCCCCAGTTCTCTACCACAGGGTGCTCCTGGCTGGGGGGGTCTGCAGGCCTCAGGCCACCCACTCTTGGGCGCTGTCAGCCTGCAGGAGGGAGCACGGTGGGAAGAGCCTAACCCACTGCGTTCTCCAGTGCACCCCCGCCCCCTGCATTGCCACCCCCGGCCCTGACCCCACTGTGTTACAGAAGCAGGGCTGGTTCTGTCAAGCCCGAGGGGATGGGAACCTGAGCCGCTGACTAGCTGCTCCCGAAAATCCTGGGTGTCTCCTCAGTGCCCCGAAACTGTGGCGTCCCCCCCACTGCCCCGTCCACACGCAGGATGGAGATGGCGTTGGACTGTCAAATCCAGGTGGAGGAGCCCGCTTGGGCAGGGCCAGCCCGGACGCCTCCTGGGACTCGGCCAGAAGCCCTGGACGCATCCGTCCTCGTGACACGGGGCTGAGAGAGCGGGAGGGGTGACAGCAGGTGAGCCCTTCACAAGTGTTCTGTGGGGAGCCAGTCGGAGGGACACGGGGGGCTCCTGGGAGGAACCAAGGGCAGTCTCCGGCAGGAGGCCCCCTTTATGGCTTTTCAGTGAATTCATACAGTGGGAGGAAGGGGCACACCGCACACATACGCGGGACACAGAAGCTCCCGGGACAGCAGAGCCCGGGCTGGACACAGCGCACGGTACACTGAGGGTCAGCTCTGCAGACGGATGTGCAGCAGGCGGTGGGGACGGGCCTTCGGGGCGCCAGTGTCCTCCCACGTCCCCGAAGGCAGGGCTGGTGCCCGGGCCCGAAACCGACGCCGACGCCCCCAGCCGGTGGCTCCCACTGGGGGGTTCCCGATGGGGTGAGACAGGGTGGGGCTTGGGGACAAAGACTTTACGTGACATAAAATCGAAGGGGCGGCCTCAACGAGTTGTGTAAAGTGGGGTCGAGGGCAGGGGTTAGGGGGACTCTCAGCATGGCCATGCGGCTATTTACAGAAAGTCAGAGACATGCATGTTGAGTAAACAAGATTCGGTTCATAGGTTTATAGATCACTATCTTCTTTTATATATAACTAAACGCGCATGGAGGGGGTCATGAGGCTCAAATGGCTTCAGAAGGTTCTTGTTTTGTTGTCACTTAAAAAATAAAGTATATTCGTGTGTCTTCAAGTCACAGTGTCCCCTTCTCAATATTGCAGCTCGAAAAGCAGGTTAAGTAAGATCCTTGGTGACCAGTCTCTGGCCCCCTGGGACTGAGGGGGAGGGGGGGAAGTGGTCATAGAATAGGGGTGCCAGATAAAACACAGGATGGCCAGTTAAATTTGAATCTCAGATAAACAACAAATCACTTTTTGTATCGTATGTCCCAAATTTGCCTAAGACATACTTAGACTTTAAAATTAAGTACTGTTTATCAAAATGCAAATCGAACTGGGTATCTTGTATTTTTATTTGCCAAATCTGACAACCATGTCGTGGGACTCTGGGCCACCGAGACCAGGCCTTGGGACTCTTCCCTGCCTGCCACCAGCCAGGGCTCTGAGAAAGGGCCCCCAACCAGCCTCAGGTGGGAAGGGGGAGGGGAGTAGGGACAGAGTGGAGGGTTGGAGGGCAGGTTCTGGCTCAGTCGCTTCCTACCTTTGTGTGGAGGGACAAAGGACAGTCTCTCTCTGTATGTGGTTGGGTGAGACCAAGAATTAGCATACATTAAAGGAATGTGGAATCTCTCACTCCCAACCCCAGGGGAGGTTTCTCAACCTCTCTGCTCACCCACCACCACCCCACTGCATGGAGCCTTGTTTTTCAGGGAGCTGGTTTTACCCACAGGAGGACTGCTACAACCTCTCCCTTCTCTCTCACTGGAGCCCTGGGCCAGCAAAATCATCCCAAACTGATTCTGCAGAACCACAGCTATGTATGGTTTCCTGGGAAGAAAAAAAGATCAGGATCTGAGACTATGCTCTAATCCCTGCTGTCCCATCCTCCAGCTGAGGGATCCCTGCAAAGGCGCTTCTCTTGTTCATGCGAAGCACCTGCTCACTCACTCTCTCGGGGTTGCCCAAGTGTTCTCTACCCTGCTTCCCCCAGGCCTCAGCTTCCGCTTCCAAAGTCCAAAAATCTGCATAGGGCTCTGGCAGAGTTAGTTTCTCTTCTGGAATGATTATTCAAGGAGAAAGGAGAGGACTGAGCTTTCTGGCCTCACCCCAGTTCCGGGTGGGATTGGGTTTGGGTCTTTATGGTCTCAGTTCATGTGGAAAAAATCACTTCTATCCTATTTTCCTGTCTGCAATAGACTTTGGGAGTGAGAACTCACAGCCGCAGAGGCCTCCAGAACCCCTCACTAGCCAGAACTAACTCTGTCCTACTTAGGGCATACACCCCAGCATCCTAACATCCCCAGAAATAAGCCTGCACGGAAGTGAGGGTTCAGAACGATGCTCCGTGCTTCGGGTAACATCACCCCTCAGGTGTAGAAAACTTACAAGCATAAGTATGTTCACCTGCCTAGTTCATGGACCTGGACAGATGCCTTCACTAGGATGGCTCATCTGGGCCAAGTGCCCATCCGAGGACCAGCCAGAACCTAGGTGGGTGGGAGGGAGGAATTGTTGCCCACACTCAGTCTCTCAGCAACCTGTCCCCACCCCTCAAGGCTGCTCACTAGACGTGGGCCCAGAGTAACAAGATCCAGCCCCTGTCTTCTGGCACATGGCCACCCAAACCACCAGAGGCACCCACCATTTCCTTTCCTCCCCATCAGGAGAGTGGCAAATCTTGGGCTCTGGAAGGGCTGAATGAGGTTCATGGGCAGAGAAGACTCTCACGTAGTAGAAAGTACATTGGGAAAGGGCAAAAGAATGAAGGTAAGGAAGATGAGATTGACAGGGAGGTCCTATGAACAAGGGTTGTGGGATATGGTGGGGAGAGAGACCCTGAGAAAGCACCAAAATCCCACAGCTCTGGGGATGGAAGAAGAGTCCAGTGACTTCTGATGTCCATACCAGGACATCTTACGCTGCAGTCAGCCAGATTCTGAAGGCACCCTATTTTCCTACAACTCTCTACCATGACCACAACTCTGGTCCCAAGGACCAAAGCTCACAGTCCTTGTCAGAGTCCAACCTTCTCATCATTAAGTACACACCCACACTCACACAGGGTCCAGTAAAATACAATCTCCCATGTACCAAGGGCCACTAGCAAGAAGGAGAAGGGTCTCTGAGAGATGAACAAGGCTGAAACCCGCTTCCCAGTCTGGTTCTGGTGGAGGTGTTCCCTCATCCCGTACTCTAACCAAAAAACATGGCACAGCAGAAACAAAAAACCCATCTTTCTTTTAACAAAATAAAAAGACACTCTGCACCTTCTTCATGTGGATCCTCAAAGCCTGATTTTCTCTAACACTGTCCATCTATCTCAGGTACCTACAGGAAGCTGAGGTGGCCCAGATGGGGCACGACGGGAATTTTTGCCGGGAGAGAGATCCCCAAGGTTCTGAGAAAGCTATGAGTATTCTGTGATGAAGAAGTGGCAGGGGCCTCAGGGCTTCATTGATGGAAGAGAGAGGCTGAAGGAAGGGAGGCAAGGATGGGAGGAAGGGGCGGAAGGAAGTGGTGCTGGCCTCAGGCCATGTGGGGCCTAACTCTCTTGCCCAGGCTGAATGTTTGGAAGGAGGCTCAGTGCAAACTTGACTAACATCTATATGGCTTTTTATCAGTGCTGGGAACAAAAGATGAAGAGGGAATGGGACACAACTGAGCGCGGGGTAGAAACCCCAGCAGGTGTCCTCCACCATCCATTTGGAATGGATATCCTGCTTCTTGGCATTCATAGAGAGAAGCCTCCCTAAGGAATAGTAGGATGGGGCCTCCCCACAGGTCTCCTTGGGCCACACCAGCTACCCATAAGCTGTCTGGCATGGAAGGCAGAGGAGTGGGAGCTGGGGGGATTCTCAGCACTCCCACCTATCTCATCCGGGAAATCTCTGCCATCTGTCCGCCATCCTCCCCTTCTTACCTGGACCTCAGGGGAACTAAGAATATTTAAACCTTCTTTTAGAGTTCTCTGGCTCTGTACAGATAACAGTCTTCAGATAGCGTTGCTCCATTTAGATTAAAAGAGAAAACAGAAGCAAAAGCATCATGGGGAATCAATGCAAATGAACCGCATAGCTTAAATTCTGGAAAGGGAGGAAGCATCCGTGTTTCCCACTGGAAGGGAGTGAAGAAGATCCAGGAGTTTCATTTGGTCTTTCTAGGTAATGGGTCTTGTTTCTTCATAGTTTGATGTTAACTGTCATCAACATATGAGGTCCCAGGAGTGATGGTCCCTGTTAGAGCCTGACCAATCTAGTGAATAGTTCATGTCCATGAATGTCCCAGAAACCACACTTGTGGGGAAACGATGCCTGACAGGAGGAAGTCTGTGATGGCATCAGGGGTTTGGTTCTAGTTCTGGACAAATCCAGTCTCCACATCTTGCCTCCCAAATAGCCACCCACAAGGAGTACGGGAGCTTCTGGCTTCTGACCAGGATTCTGAGCCCTCTCCACGAGCTGACAGAAGATCTCCCACTTAGACAGTGGACGTCTCTTCATTTCAGGGTCCCTGAAGAGCCTTCTCTTCCCACACAACTTAACCGTCCATGGCTCATTCCAGGAACGCAGAGAGATGCTCACACACATGCACGCACACGCATACACACGCGTGCACACGCACGCACACACACACACATACACACACACACACACACACACACACAGCATAGGCCACTGTGTTGCCTTTCCTGTCAGGAAACAGGATGTGCTGCCATTTTGTTGGTCCAGAACACTCAAAAAACAGGAAGTGCTGCGACTTTCTGCCGGAAGAGGGCCTCGCTCAGGGTGAGGCTTCAGTGAAGCTTTGAAGAAGTGAGAGGGAAACGTGACAGGGCATGCAGCAAGGACAGCTCCTGGGACGAAGAAAAGAGCCAGGCTTCTCTTTCACCTGTTAGGGGACTCTCCTCACACAGCCATCAGAGGGAAGTTGGTCTTTAAAAAGAGAAAAGGAAGGAAAAACAGGGACACAACCACAAACAAATGAGAAAGAAAACCTCTAAGGTCGCATAACTGAGGTATTGATAGCTCTGGATCTTGTCAGTGTCTGTCACGGCGCGGGGTCCCGGCGCTGCTGCCTACTTGTTCTTGCCCAGAAGTGCGTCCACCTCCTCCTCGGGCTTGAGCGAGTGCCACTGGGCGATGGGCCTGCGGGGGTTGGCCAGCATGTCGGACCAGTGCCGCAGCTCCGTGCCCGTGGCGTTGCTGCCCACAAAGATCTTGCCGATGGCTTCGTTCTTGCCCAGCTTGTCGTAGTCCAGCACGGTGACCACCACCTGGACTTTCTGTGGGGAAACAAAGGAGGGAGGAGGTTGGCAGGTGAAAATGAGCGATCCCGTGACCAAACTCGTCCTCCTCCATCCTCTACTCCAAATGCTCGGCAAGGAGAGGCCTCCCAGGGCACCTTGCTTCCCTCTCTGGCTCCAACTAAGACTGAACTTACACGGAGGCAGAGACCACACCTGCTGGAAAGAGCCTTTGTTTCTACCGAGAGGCACCTACTGAGCATGTGCCTTGCTCCGCCCGCCATTGAGGGCCTGGGGTGGAGGGCGGGGAGGAAAAGGGAAAAGGTGAACAGCGCCTCTAAGGAAAGCAGCAGACACGTACTGAGACACCTACAACCCCAAGTGACAGACACTGACAGGAAAAGCTTCACAGAGGAGGTGACACAGAAACTGGGAGGTGAGGGTGAGGGCTTTTCTAGGCAGAGACAGAAGAGGATCCCAGGAAGGAAGAGTAGCCTGGGTCAAGGCCAGAAACACAAGTGTGCACTGGGTGTCTGGGAAACAAAGTTCAGAGCCACTGAGGTAGAGTGTGAGAAGCAACAGGGCGGAAATGGGGCCAGCAGCCCCCCACGAATGGGCCTTTATTCTTCAGCCGAGTGGCAGGAAGCTCCCAAAGGCTTCTGAGAGGAGTGGCATGGAAATTTCAGGACGAGAACCCTGGCACTGAGGCGGGAGATTCACTGGAGGGGGACTGGGACTGGCTGCGGGGCCGCGGTAGGGTCGGGAGGGGCGGGGGGTCGTGAATGCCTGAACCAAGGCAGGGCAGTGGGAATGGAAGTAGGGGCCAGACTGGAGAGGTGTTGAGGGGAGAGAATCAAGAGGACTTGGTCGTCAGTCGGACTGGCTGAGGGGACAATCAGTACCTTCCTCTGGCCTGCCCCCCCATCCTCCCCCCACCAACTCAGGCTCATCCTTTAGGACCAAACTTGCTCCAGCAAGCCTCAGCTGTGTTGTTCACCGTGCTCTGCGTTTGCTCACGCTGAAGCCCCCTCTCCCTGTGTTTCGGTGGCCTGTTACTGCCGCCCCTCCCGACTGTGAGGTCCTCGGACAGCAAGGACTGTGTCTTCTACACATGTGTTTCTCCAGCACCTCGTGAGTTCCTGGCACTTAGGGAGTGCTCAGCAAAGTATATGGGATAAATGAGAAAGGAAAGAAAAAGGGCAGAGGGTCTGAGATGATGCCCTGGTCTCTCACTTGAAAACAGAAGGCAGACGAAGCAGGTTTGGCTGGGAGCCGTATGGGGAAGATCATTATACTGGTTTTAGGCACGTCGAATTTAAACCCCCTGGGCCAGTTCCCTTTATATCCACCTTAAGTTTTCCACAAGGACGACCCCTCTTGGTCTAACATTATCACCGAGCTGCCCCTTATCCCCTTGATGAATTCTCCATAGATGACGGCACCAGCTCGGACGATTCCCTTGGCACCCCTTCCTCCCAGCCCTAGGGAGGGGAGGGCAGGGGGTGCAGGGAGAGGGAGAGAAGAGGGGGCAGTTCACTCCAAAGAGGGAGAGACCAAGACTCCAAAAGGATCCAGCACTCTGCAAGCCCCTGACGGCTGGGTGGGTATCTGGTCCTGCCATGTTCAGATCCCACTCATGGCCGCTCGTGGTGAAACACGGATCTCGCCTCCAACACTTACAGAGCTTGCTGGCAGGAGGAAGCAAGGAGAGAGAAGAGAAGGGAAGGACGGAAGGAAAGAGGAGAGAGGAAGGGGGCGGAGGGGTAGCTGGGGACAGACCTAGGGAGCAGCAGAAGAGGGGGAAGGATGAGCAAGATGGGAAGTGGCTGGACCAGGAAGAGCAGGAAGAGGATGAGGCTGCCCCCGCCTCCTCGGCAGCTCCAACCTCACGGGGCGCACCGCACACTCGGCTGCCCCCCAGGCCTAAAGGAATGACTTGTTTTGAATAGTTCATGTTCATCTCAGGAACGGGGGAAGCTGTAGAAGGGGCCCCAGGAAGGAGGCCCCAGGATGGGACAGTGAGAGCCAGAGCCCTCCCCGCCTGAGCGAGGCGGCTCGAGGTTTTGGGTGAGTTCCCTTGAGCCCCCACGAGGGCACACGTGCCGCCCCCACCCGCTTGTGCTTCTGTGCCCGAAAACCCAAGCACCTGAATCTGCTCGAAGGGGATCTCAAAGCTGAAGGACTCGTTGAAGTAGGGGTTCAGGGTCTTCTTCTTCACCGTCGTCTTCTTCTTCTTGAGCCTCTTGCCATTCTGCATCAGGTGGATCTTCACGTAGGGGTCTGCGCAGGGAGAATCCCAGCCCCAGAGAGGCTCCCTTAGCCTCCCCCACCCTCCCACCAAATGCACTCGCCTCCCAGAGCGCCCACCGACCAAGGCCAGGCGCCCAGCAAGCCCTGAGGCGCAGGCTGCTGAGTCCAAAAGAAGCAAAGTAAGTGTCTAGTTCAGGGGCAGCAAGAAAGTTGCACTTCCAAGACCACCGCGGGCTGACTGGTTGTGGCTGCCTGGAGCATTACATGGGGGCCATTCCTGAGACTAAGGAAGGCCTCGTCCAGAAGGAGTAAGGGGGTCACTTGGTGCTATCTGTCTGGGCAGGGGACAGAGGAATGCTAAAGACACCACACACATCTGCCATCCCTGATTCGGTCCAATCCTCCAGACCTTGCAGCTGAGAAACTGAGGCGCACAGAAGGGAAATGACGTGTCCCCGGTCACACAACCGGTCAGTGACAGAGCTGGGGCCAGCAGACCCCGTGCTGTGGGTCAGCCCCGCTCCGAGCGCTCCCCACCCTGCAGTCCCCTTCCAAGGTAGAGCCAGCAGGGCCTCTCCTGGAGAAGTGTCCCAGATGGTCGGTGACACGACAGAGAGGCCAGCTCTGGGCTGCACCCCGTCCCCTTCCTACACTTCCCTGGGAGAAGTCACTAACTCATCTGGGAGATGAAGCTTCTCTGATCCTTTCCTCCATGGTCCATACTGAGCAGGGGCAGGGCACCCTCGGAGAAAGGAGGGAAGGCCAGGCGTCTCCTGCTCCACGGTCCTGCCCTCAGGACCCCCAGCTGCTCTGACGTATCCTCTGTGTCCCAGGGCAGGAAAGTGTGGCTCTAACAGGCGTGTGAACAGAGGGCTCTGGGCCGTGACTGGCTCGCTGGTGCCACCCAGTGGCAGCCAGAAGCCCTGCATGTACCTGAAAGGCCGCCTACGTCCATCTTCTTCAGGTTCTTGGCCTCCAGGATGCAGACGGTGAGTTTCCCGGCCGTGGGCACATAGCGCAGGGACGTGCAGATGTCGCCCAGCTTCTCTGGCTGTCCAGTGGGGAGAGCAGGACTCAGGGTCAGCTCTGCCGTCCCACCGCGTCCAACGCGGCTCACCCCCCTCTTGCCGAGACTAGCGAGACAGTGGTGCCTCCCCAGCTCTCTGGGTCCCCAGTCCCCACGTCTGTGACGTTTGAGAAGGTCTTGGGGGCCTCCTGCTGCAGTTCAACAAAGTCCCGAGAGTGGGGCTGCAGCAGCCATGGCCTCAGGAGTGAGTGGAAGGAGCGCAGGCTGCGGGCAGGAGTGTGTGCGTGATAGAAGGCGGGGAGGGCGGGGAAGGCGGGGGCTCGGGGTGTGGCCGGGCTCCCACCCCAGGCCCAGGGGAGGGGGGAAGGAGTGGGTGTGGCGCACTGGAAAGGGCTCATTTCCAAGGACACGGTGAAGCTGAGTGTCTCTGAGGTCTTCCTCCCTGACCCCTCCCGCCCTGGAGGTAGCTCCCAACAACCGTTTCACTGGCACAGTGATCCGTGGTCTTCAACGCACTTTGCGTCCCTTTTCCTGGGTTACTGTCCCCGCAACGCTTTCACATAGATAAGTGGAGGGTTCTCTGTGACCAGTGAGAGTTCCACAAAGCCCCACAACAATTTCTCACTGGAGGCAGGATGAGAACCCAGGGCTGCTGAGTCCTAGGAGCTCTGCCAACATCACGCCAGAGTCGAGCTTCTCAGAAACGGGGCCACTTGGGCCAATTCTGACCACCTCACCCATATCCCAGCTCAGGTGTGCTGGCCCTGCTCTCACACAGCGTGAGCCCCAAGATAAGGAAGGGTGTCTTAAGTGTCTCTTCTCACCCCCTCCATTACCACCTGGTACTGTGCTGGGCACAGAGCAGGGGCTTGGCCGAGACAAAGGACCGACGCCTGGAAGGAGCAGTGGCTAAAATGGAGTATTTGGCACACCGTAGGTGCTCAGTAAGTGTTTGGTAAGTGATTGAATGCTGTAGCAGTTGCTGGGAGGACAAGCCCCCATACTGAGAAACTTTTATAATAAATGTGGGCTTTCCCTGTGGGTAAACTGAGGCACAAAGTCATGAATCACTGGCCCTAAGTGACAGCAGGACCTTAGGAGTAAAATAATAATGGTGTTCTCCTTTACTTGAGCACCTACTAGATGCCAAATGCCTACTGGGTGTCAGGTGCATTACAGAGATAGGTAATTCTCACCTGCAAAAACAGGCTACAGGAGAGAACCCGGGTCTACAGAGATTAAGTGGCATACCCAGGGTCACACAGCCGGAGGTGTGGAGTTGGGATCCTAACCCGGCTCACCAACTCTAAAGCCTGCCCTCTCCCTGTCATGCCAATAGGTGGTAACCCAGGTCGGCAGCCACATTCGTCTTCCACCTCTCACCTCCTCCTTCTCCCCGCCCTGCAGGTCTCTCCACTCCTCGATGGGCTGGCCAAGGTCCACGGTGTTCATAGGCACCTTTACCTCCCCAATGATGTCATGTTTGGAGAAGCGGTCAAAGTCATAGATAGCCATCACCAGGGTTTTGCCTCCTAGCTCCTGGTATGGTACCTGCAGGGCACAAGCAGGATCAGAGAGGGGTCAAAGCAACTCACGCACCTCCAGGGGCTGCTGTGGGCAGGACCCTGGGGCTGAGCTCTGTTCCCGATAGCCCATGGGACTCCCAGTGAGTCTGTAGACACAGAGAGAAGACTTCGGGGTCTGGTGGAGCAGAATGTGTGTGGGAAGGGGGGATGTCCCAGTCCTACAGGAGCCTGAGCTGTGACCTCACACATAAGCCCACAGTCCAACCTGCCATTGTTCCAGCCTGAGCTCATTCCAGGGCCTTAGCCATGGCTAAGGACCAAGGAAAGATCTGCAGAACTCAAATGGAATTGGGATCGGGGAGGGGACTGGCATTATCCTTCCCGCCGGCATCACCTTGAAGGTGAAAGTTTCATTGAAGGCAGGGTTCAGTGTCTTCCGATGGACTTTGGTCTCGTATTTCTTCTTCTTGTCTGGAAGAAGGAAGACTTTGACATAAGGGTCTGAGGTGCCTCCCATGTCCAGGGCAGGCAATTCAGCAGCCTGCAGAACACCAACGGTAAGCTGTGGAGAGAACAAGGGGGCCCTGAGTCTCAGGACTGCTCCAACACCAGACCTGGGCCCGGACCCAGCACTCACCAACTCTTCCCCAGCGGCGGGCTGCTGGGGAGGTGGGAACAGGCTGGTGCTAGAGAAGAAAACTGGTCTCCATCTCCAGCCCCAGGAATCTGGCATGATATCAGTAGAAGCGGAAACTGAGAGGGCAACTGATTTGCCCAAGGTCGGTGGGCAAGTTTACAGCAGAGCCCATCTGAGCCAGGGAACCTTCTCTAGGGCACGCTGGTGGCCAAGGCAGAGTCAATGTCTCGGGGTACATGCCTAGGGTTTCCAGCCCACCCCACCCCATGAAAAGGAGCAATGTCCATGGGCCAAGGTGGGGGTGAGGGGTGTGGGAGTGTGGAGTTGTTTCTATCCCCCTCCCACCCAGATCCCAGCCCTTTGCCCCATCCCCCACTTCACCCCCCAGTCCAGCCCTCATACCTGGTTGGCCTGGAAATCATAATCCAGGGAAAACTGCAGTTTGCCCAGATTCTCTGGCTCTTTCTCTTCCTCTCCTTCACCTTCTCCCTCAGTCAGGCCGGTCTCTGCATCGTCATCATCCTGTGGGGGCTGCGCAAGAGGAGGGGTGAGTTAAAAGGAGAGAACGGAGCCTGGCTGGTGCAGGGCCAACGGGAAGCCAGCCCCTCTGTGCCCACCCTGACTCGGAGCTGGGTGTGGGGCGAGGAGCAGGAATGTGGCACTGTCCTCGGGACTTGTTTCTGCCACAGCCCCTCAAAGCCCCCAGGCAGCCCCTCAGAACCCCAGCCTGTGTCCAGAAGACACGGCTCCGGTTTGGGGGTGCCTCTCTCCCTGCAAGACACAGTCCTATGAGGCCAGGCACCACGCCGATGCTCTGGAGCTTCTTGAGGTAGGGGAGAGGTGCTTCCCTTGGTAACCCCTCCCCAATACTTCCCCAGCTCAGGCCCCACCCACCCTGGGCAAGACTTACCAGGAGCGCGGTCCGGGCATTCATGAGTATGGAGAGTACACAGAGGTGAGAAGAGAAGGAAAAAAGTGATGTAAGAGAAAATCCTACAGCTCAGACCAGCCCCTGCAGTTACAGGCACCTGGTGAGACCAGGCTGAGCTACACCCAGATCATTCTTGGAGTCTTCCCTCCCACCCCAACTTCATACTGCAGGCTTCTTTCGGGGGCGTGCACACACACACACACACACACATTCACACACATACAGGCATGTATATACATGCACACTCAAGCACTCAAAGGCTTTAATCTCTGGCTGACTTCTTGAGATCAGGCCCTTCCTTCCATCCTCCATATTGATTTCTTGAGCAAGAGATTTCTCCTAGTCACTCCCAGAACAAATGAACGAATGTGGGTAAAAGTGAAGCACACAGGGGCCTTTGTAAACTTAAAAGGAGAAACTAGGGTTGACCAAAGGACCTTTCCAGGCCAATCAAACCCCCAAAACAGGGGTAAATAAACCAAGTGATTATGTGACTAGAGAGATGGATTCCACTTGGCCCTGTCTCGGTGCCTCAGGACCATTCTTTCACTTCATTTGATCCCGCACCCATCCCAAGTAGAGGCCTCCAGTGAGATTTTGTCCTTTAGTCTCTTCTGGCAGGAAAACACAGGGTCACTCCAATGGCGGTTTCCTGGAGGGTTGGGCTTTCTCTTTCCAACATTTTGTCCCATAGCCTCTTTGGGGGTCAATATATTGTTCTCTTCCTCTGTCTTTTCAAGGATGAGTCCATGCTAACACGTGAATAAGTCCCCCCTTCCCACCAGCTGATGGGTAGACAACATTTCACTAGAGATGCAGGCAATAGGCAGGGGGAGGGCGTGTGGAGTTCTAAGAAGAGGAGCTGTTTTGACTGTAGAGCCCAGAAGCCTTTGCTTCACCTTCCAGCATCTGGAATGGCTGGGCTGGGCCCCTCTCCGATCCTCCCACCCCTGCATTGTCCTACCTGACCCCCTTTCATATCCTTCATGTTCATGGCATTCTTCATGCCTTTGCCTTTCTCCTTCTTGTTCTTCTTCTTCTTGCAGCAGCACTTCTTGCAGATGCAGAAGCAGCAGGTGAGGAGCAGGAGGCCAGCGACCACAGCAATGGCGATCAGTGCCCAGGGTGGTACTGCCCACACAGAGAGGACCCCAAAGTCAGCAGTGCTCTGCCTTACAGCCCCTGACCCCATAGCATTGGCTAAAATGGGTGGAGACTAGGAACTCCAATGCCCACACTCTCCCTTTCTAAACCACACACTCATGAGTGCTTGATGTATAAGTTGCATATCCTTTTTGCGTGTCTTTTCATTAATACCTTGCTCTCTCCTTAGCCTACTGCCCTTGTAGATATAGCCCCCTAACTGAGAGATAACAGCCAGGTGTGTACAAGGAAGAACATCAGTTTGGCTCTGTTGAGTTTTGACTCGTTTGATCTATGGAAAACTGGCTTATATTGGAGAGCATGGGATGGTCCTTATCTGACCCAGGTATAGAAGAGCCCCTTCAACCCATTCCCTATGTCCAGTCTTGAGAGGGCTGACCCAGAGCCAGCAGGCCAAGCTCCTTAAGGACCTGGAAGGCTCAGCTTTGCGGAACTCGAATATTTGGGGATGGGCCCTGGGCTGCTCTCCGGGGTCCTGAAGCGCCCTCTCCCACTGGTGGGGGCTGCTCCCCTTAATCTCTGGTGACTCCTATCCAGCCTTTGCCAGAAATTCAGAAAGCAGTGGGGGAGGAGGGGAGGTATTTTCCGTCTTCCAAACTAAAGCAGTTTCAAAACGTGACTGGCAAACTTCAATAATGACTTCTGTTTCATGATTTTTCATCTTCCTCTGGTTTCAACTTTTGACAATTTTCTAAGTTGTAAGGACTTTTTTTTCCCCCTGGGAGCCTGGGGCACATAAAACCCTTTCTTCCCTTTTAATAGTGCCGGACCACACTCTCCCCCATTCCTGAAGGGACTCCCCAAATAACCCATCCTGGAATCCAAACATGCAGCCAATCACGTCCCAGTGGTGCTCCCCACTCTTCCCCACCCTGCCCTGCCCACAAGGCCTTTCACTAACCCTAGCCTCACCCCGCCCTCTCAGCCACCTGGGACACTCACAGGGGATCTTCTGGATCTCATTGAAGAATTTCTCCTTTATCTTGGCAAACATGTCCTCCTTACTCTCCCCAGCGCCCCCACTCTCGGTAGAGTTGGGTAAGAGCCCGGTTGATATTGTGGCGGTGGTGGTGGTAGGAGCCACAATGGGCTCCTGGTTCCTCTTGAAGATGTTCCTCATGGTGGCAGAGGGGATCGCTGCAGATGAGAGGGAACAGGAGCAGATGAACATCCCAGAGGTCTGAGTGCAGAAAGCTCTACCCAGAGGACCGGGAAAAGTCTTTCAAAATCTAAAGACTATTAATAATAATCCCTTTATAATGCAAAGATATTTCCCATAATATTAACAACTGCGGGAAAACAGCAACAGTAATAATCAACATCAAGTTAGGACATATATGAGTCAGGCACTGTGCAAAGTACTTTCCATGCATGACCCTCATTTAATCCAAACAATAGCCCAATGGTTTTTTTAAAGATTTTTATTTTATTTATTTATTTATTTATTTGAGAGAGAGAGTGAGAGAACACAAGCCGGGGGGAGGAGCAGAGGGAGAAGCAGACTTGATCCTGGGACTCCGGGACTCCCAGGATCATGACCCAATAGCCTAATGTTTGATTATTATTCCCATTTAACAGATGCGGAAATGAAGGTTCAGAGGGGTCAGGCAGATTTCCCAAGGTCACTTAGCTGGTAAGTTCTGAAACTGATGTGTGAACCAATCGGCCTGACTCCAAAGCCTGTAAACCTAATCGCTTTCATACATATCTCATTTAAATCCAACCACACAACTCTAAGAAGGAGGCAAGGTTCTGCTTTCGAAGACTCCTTCTTGAGCCTTTCTCCTCCTTAACGTCTTCTGTGACCTCGTTCTGCCTAGATTCCTACCTGTTCCTATCAAATTCCTGCTGTCATCATCCCTGCCCTCAATCTACATCAACATCTCTAGAAAACAGAGGGCAAGAGATTGAAAGAGAAGCTGCCCACAATTTTACCATGCAGAGATAACTCAGGTTCACATATTGGAGCATTTTGTAACAGTTTTTCAGAGTTTTTTTTACCTGTTGAGACCATACTACATGTAATTCGGCATTCTGCTTTTTTTTTAACATAGGATTTTATCATAAGCCTTTTCTCTCTCTTTTTAAAAAAATTTATTTAGTTTAGAGAGAAAGAGAGTGTGTGTGCATGCGAGTGGGGGAAGGGGCAGAGAGAGAGAAGCTGACTCCCCGCTGAACGTGGAGCCTGGCGTTCATTTAAGGCAGAGGAGTGCCCTGCTCTGTTAAAATTGGGGCTTTGGGAAGATAGCTCCACAGGCATTGGAGGAGGTGAGGCTGGGGCTGGGGGCCGGCAGACGGCTGGTTCCACAGGCCAGCCAGAGATAACATGGATCCAGACCAGAGTAGGAAAGTAGGGGATGGAGTAGAGAGGACAAATGTGAGAACCATTCATTCATTCACTCAACAAATTTACTGAACTCATACCATGCTTCCTTTGTGGAACTCACCATAAAGTGAATTAAATAACTGTACATAAGTGAATATAAAATTGTAATTCTGAGAAATGCCAGAAAGGAGAGATACTTGGTGGTATGAGTTTATAATGGGGTACATTTGACCTAATCTGGGAGAGAAAAAATGCTTTCCTTAGGAACCGACTGAGACCTGAGGATAGTGGGAAATATCCAAGTGAGGAGGAGAGGAGCAGCCTGAGCAGAGAGAATAGCATGTGCAAAGGCCCAGAGGCAGGAAGCAGTGTGATGAGTGCAGAACCTGAAGGAAGACCAGAGTGGAGGGAGCCTGGGTCCAGATGGGGCTGGCAGAGCCGGCCAGGCTGGCCCAGGCGCAGAACCTCACAGGCCACAGCAAAGACTTCGTCTTTACCCAAAGACTAATGGGAAGTGTCAGAGTGTTTTAAGGATGCAGGTAATGTGTACAAATTTACATTTTGAAAATTGCTCTTTGGCGGCAGTGAGTAAAAGCCTAGAATGCACCCTGACTCCAGAGGGAGAGGGAAAGAGTTTAAAACAGCCAATAATGGATGTCTTGTCATCCCCAAGTTCCCATGAAAGATTCTCCAGTGTTCTTGGGGAATCACCAGAGGAGAATGACAAATAGCCACTTGGAGGGAACGTGGGGCTTGTTAATAAAGCCGTAGCACAGAGCAGTGGCTTTTCCAGGGCCTGGGGCCTGGAAGGCCCTTTTAAATCCACTTCTGACAAAAAAACAAACAAAAACAAAAACAAAAAAACCCACGAGAACAAAGCTGCCCAGCTAAGCAAGGGGATAACGAAGATGCTCGAGAAGATGGCTCTTGATAGAAGGCAGGCGCAGGGTCATGCACCCAGAGATGGGTGGGGTAGATGCAGGGCCCACTTGCTCAGTTACACATCTAGAAAGTGCTGGGAGTCATCCTGAATTCCTCTCCTGCCGTCACCACCACAAGGCATCTGCAAACTCCTCAGCTCCACTCACAGTGTTTTCCAAATTGCGCCACTTTCCACCCCTCCACCTGGAGTCCCACTGTAGCCACCTACCCGGAAGCTTTCCAGTCTCCTCTGCTCTGTCTAATCTCCACACTGCAGCCAGATCCATTTATTTTAAACCCTCCAATGGCCTCTCATCACACTTAGATAAAATCACACTTAGATAAAATCTCTGCTGGGCCTGGCCTCTGGCCCCTGGCTAGCTCCCCAGTGCATTTCCTAACTCTTCTGCTCTCATTCCCTCAGCTCCTGCCATATTGCAGACTGCAGGTCATAGGCTCACCAACCCAACTCACAGCTTCACACTTACTTTCCCCCCAGCCTAGGCTCTTCTTCCTCCAGAAATCTCCTTAACCTTCCTGAGGCACCATCAGCCCCTCCTGTCTTCATTTCCCATCATGGTCCGTCATGCCAATAACTTTTTCCCTAATTCCCTACAACCCCTCCCCTTCTCTGCCTGGCTAAACACCACTCCTGGAGAGATCCCCTTGCCCGTTAGGGACTGAGTGTTCGTGTCCCCCCACACTCATGTTGAGATCTAATGCTCAACTTCATGATGTTCGGTGGTGCTCAGGTGATCCGGTGGAGCCCTCACGAATGGGGTTGGCACGGGAGAAGCAGATGCCAGAGCTAACTGGCTCCTTCCGCCATGTGAGCAGCCAGATGCCGGCGGTCTGTCACCGGAGCCCAACCGTGCTGGCACCCCAATCTCAGACGTCCCAGCCTTCAGAGCTGTGAGAAAGACATTTCTGTCGTTGATAAGCCTCCTGGTTTATGGTATTGTGTTATAGCGGTCCGAGCGAAGACACCCACTATCGGCATTGTCCTCTCCACTGCCCCCCAGACCACTGAGCACTGCAGGTGAGCATCCTGCATGAAGGCAGCTGGGTGCCCCAGAGATTCTCAACATCAGCCGGCCCTTCAACCCTGCATGGAAACCTTCGGTACGCTCCCCATCAACTCACTCTGCCTCCCTTCACAATGGACGTTGCAAACCTTCTATTTCCATGGCCCTGGGGCTTGCCCACAGCCCCAACACCTGGCCTGTTATTATTAGAAGTCACTGAAGAGAAATCTCTGATAATGCCCCACCAGAGGCCAAACCACTGACCTTCGTGCATATTGACCACCCTCTCCTCCTAACCTCCTGTTTCAGCTGAGTACATTCCTCCTATCTAAGGTCAGACCCTCCATCTCGGAGACGATCCTTCTGACCTTCACAGGACACCTTCTTGATCCGTGTTCTTCCTTATGCCCAACCTTTCCTGGTCAACCAGTTTGTTCAGATCTAGTTGATTCACAGCCTACTGGGGACTGGTCACCAGGTCTCCTAATGCCTGCCTAATCCTATTTTCCTCTAGACCATGCAACCTCTTCAATGGTGGAGGATACACTTGTAAAAAAAATTATTTGTAGGCTCAGGAATTATTTTAGAATAGTGAATGTTTTCATTTGAGCCACCACCATATTTTTAAGAGTTGGCAGCTACTGAGTGATACAAAACAAATAAAATGTGCAAATAACATAAACAAACAAACAAAACAAAACAAAAATGGGAACAGGGAAAGGCGGGGCATAAGAAAAGTTCCCTCTATGGGGCGCCTGGGTGGCTCAGTCTGTTAAGTGTTCGACTCTTGATTTCTGCTCAGGTCATGATCTCAGGGTTGTGAGACTGAGCCCCATGTCAGGCCCTACTGGAGATTCTCTCCCTCTGCCTCACCCCCTGCTCACTTGCTCTCTCTCTCTCAAATCATAAATGAATAAATCTTAAAAAAAAAGAAAGAAAGAAAAAAAGAAAAGCAAAAGAAAGGTTCCCTCTGCTGGATTTTTCCATTTTAAAATACCACCAACCAAACAATGAAACCCCTCCCCACCCCTCCTTGTTCAGCTGCCTCAGTCTCCCCCTCCCTACAGGGCCACGCCCCACCACATGGTCTCTGTTTCCTCGCCCCTCTCCCTTCAGCGTCCCCTCCGTGGCTTCTGCCCCATCACTCCACTGATGTGGCTCTCTGCATAGTCACAGGTGACTGCAAGGTCGCTGAGCCCAGCAGAACCTTTCATTTGGTCGTACTTGACCTCCCTTGTGTTCCCCCCCGACCACTCCCTGATTTTCATCAGAATTCGGACTCCATCAGTTGCCTCAAGGTTTACCCTCAAGCCTTCTCTTCCCAGGCCAAGGGCCTCCAGGTGACCTCTAGCACACCCTGGCCTCAGCCACATCCCCATTCCCATGACTGTCAGAACCCACCTTACTTCTGAACTCCGAGGCCCAGAGGTCCAGCTGGGCCCTTGACAAGCCCCCTCCATCCCCTGTACTTCCTCTCGCTCACCTCCCATCAGTTCTGCAGGTGCCACCGAAGCAATCTTCATAAAACATGAATCTGACCATGTCACTATGGTAAAAGCCATCCCAAGGACACAAGCCACAATCCTGAATGTGGCCTACGAGGCCGTCCTATTCTGTACCCAGCATCATTTCCTCTTCCCCTCCCCTGAGTCTCTAACACCAACCACACCTGCCTTCTGTTATTTCTTCTAATACACATGCGCCGCCCCCAACATACACACTACGTGGCCTTTGCACATGCTGTGCCCCGCTCCCCAGCTTCACGGAGCTAATGCCTGCACATCTGTCTCAGCCCAGCTCAAATGGCACCTCCTCAAGAAAGCCTTCCCGACCACACTCCTGGCTCCTGCCGCCACCCCCACCAGATCGAGGCCTGATATGTGTCCGTGGCCCCGTCCAGACTCTCACAGTACTTACGAGGCCTGGGACTATTTAAGCAGAGACTGCACTTGTTTTGCTCACCCTGTAGCTCTGGTGCAGGGCTTGGAGAACTATGGCCCGCGGGCCACATCGAGCCCACTGCTTAATCTTTGTAAATAAAGTTTTATTGGAACACGGCCACACTCATCCGCTCACACAATCCCTCTGGCTGTTTCTGCACCACAACGGAGCCGAGTGGCCGCGGCAGAGGCTGTGTGGCCCACAAAGGCCTGTGATCTCTACCCTCTGTCTGGTCCTTTAGGAGAAACTTTGCCGACCCTGCCCCGGCAGACACCATACCGCTGACATATGACAGGCATTCAGTAAACATTTGGTACGTGATTAGAACAAGGAATGAGCAGGACACAGACTCTTAGATCACTGGGCACGTGATGTCACCTCGAAGATGACACCGAGCCTGTCCTTCCCCAGACGCCCAGGGCACCTGTGCCTGGCTGCTGCCAGGGCTCTTTCCAGAAGCATGTTAAGACTCAATCCGACTGCTCCAGTAGTCACCAGGCTGGGTCCAGGGCCGCGCACCGCCAAGAGTGGGGAGCGTGTGCGTGCATGCACGTGTGTGACCAGACAGGTAAGTGGGGGTGTGCACAGTTCCGAGGGCTGCCCACCCTTCCTCTCCCTTGGCAGCCGGCCCTGTGCTAAAGTCGGGCACATTCCCTTACGGGCTGTCTGACCCTGGCTGGTTTCTTTGACCTCCCCGAGCATGAGACGGCTTCACTGTCAAACAGACCTTGCATTCCTAGCACCTTTAGTCGAGGCTAGGATTAAATGGGATGGTGCGTGCCCTTCCCACGGCCCCAAGCCTGTCCAGAGCACTGAGAAGTGCGTCTCCTCTTTCCAAGGCTGCTCTTCAGGCTGAGTTTTCATTTCCCCTCGAGAGTTGCTCCCTCTGAAGTGACTCAGTGACCCTTATCCCCTTGCTCTGCGGTCTTCCAGAGTCCAGGAAGTTAAAAAATGTAAAGAGAGAAAGCAGCCCAAGCCCTCTCCCCACCACCCAATGACCCCACGGTGCCCTCCGGAGGCTCCAGGCCCCTCTGCCCCTCTGCCCTGCCCCGGGGCCCTCCAAGGTCTGCCCTTCTCGGGGGGCCTTTCTTTCTTTCTTCTTTCTTCTTTCTTTTTTCCGATGCGGGGCTCAATCCCAAGACCCTGGGATCATGACCTGAGCTGAAGGCTGACGCTCAACCGACTGAGCCACCAGACACCCCTCAGGGGGCCTTTCTGTCAGGACAAGGAAGACGGGAAGCTCGTCAGTCTTCCTACTTTCCCTCTTGCCCATCTTTAGTCTATCAGCCCAGCAGGCAGAGGGATCCTGTTACGAAAACAAAACCCTTATAGCGGCTCATTTCCCTCAAAGTACCCCATCCTCCCGACAGCCTTCAAGGCCCTGCACACCCAGCCGGTGCCCTCGCTCCTCTCCCCCCCCCCCCCCCCCGGGCTCTCCTCCTTCCCTCCCTCTGCCTCGCTGGCCTCCTTCCAGATCTTCACCCATGCCAAGCACACTCTTAACTCAGAGCCTTGGCACCTGCTGTTCCCTCAGCCTAAAACACTCTTCCTTGCAGATTTCCACATGGCTAGTCTTCAGCTCAGCAAGGTCATCTGTGATGACCGTTTTTGAAAGTGCAAACCCCACCAACCACTGGCACCTCCTTCCCCCCCCATTTTTTTTTCTCTACAGCACTTATCACCAACTGACACACGCTATATTTTATCATTTCATGTGTCTCCACTCACTTTAAGATTCATGAATACAGGGATTTCTGACTAGCACATAGTAGGCCCTCATAACTCTCCATTCAGGCATGGATGAGTCACATGCCTTTCACGTCCACAATGCCTGCGCTCTCCAGCCTCTTAGAACTCACCCAGTTATGAATGTTTGTGACATCACCAACTATTTCTAGGGCACGCACGCATTTCTAAAAACAACAAAGTTTTATGTTCCCTCTTGGGTAAGCCTAAGGGGTCAGTTTTTTCTTCCCTACTCATTCTACCAGAAGCTAAGGAAACAAGATGTTGAAGACTCAGCACTAGTTCCCAATAGTCCTATGGAAAACAGAGGCCCAGAGAGGTGAAGTGACTTGTCCAAGGCCACACAGCCCCTGCTGCTAGCCGCGCTGGGAGCAGAATCTTCTGGAACACCATCCAATGCTCCTTCCCCTCCAGCACAGCTGCCTCCTTCATCTCCAGGGCTCTTCCCCACTCTGGGATGCAGGCTTCCTGCGTCTGAGCAGAGACGGAGACAAGCACAGGGAAGGAGGAAAAAAGCCAAATCCTCAGGGATTTATAGCTGCCTTGGCCTCCCTCATGGCTCAGTCTGCAGTCCTGGGGAAGGCAGCCAGCTGGAAGGGCTGAGGATGATAAATGATTGGAGGCTCCAGGGGCTCCCAGGACGGAGTGAACTCCTCTGTCTGGTCAGAATCGCCAGAGCGGGAAACATGACATGGCACCATCAGGCAGGGATGGCTGCAGGGGTCTGTGACACCAGCACCAGGACACCGGGGAGACAGGCTGGGGCTGCGTGGGGGTGCCTGCTCTGCGCCTGCAGGGTTGGGGGTCAGCGTTGGACAGCGGGGGGGAGGGGGGAAGGGGGGCCTGGGAGACCCAGCCAGGAGCAGATAGACAGGGGAAAGGATGAGGAAGGGTCTCATTCCTGGGAAGACCCTGGGAAGCTCGTGCAGACCACCCCCCCACAGCACCGCGCCCTCAAAGCCTGGCTCGGCGGGTTGGAAGTGTGACCCAGGAACCCTCGAGGAGCCACAAGCGCCCTGGCTCACCATGACGCGGGTGGTCGGTGGCCACACTGCGGGAACTGAGCTTCTAAGAATTCAGAGAGACTTGCCGGGGGAAGTTAAAGTTCAAGCCCAGTGGCTGGAAGTCAGATAAGCCTTGAAGGCTCTGCGCACCGGGACAGTGCCCTCCGCCTGGCTTCCATCAAAGGCTGCAGGAGGAAACCACAGGCACGAAGAACTCAATAATCAGTTACGTTTCCAGTCTTGTTCTCGATGAATCTGCCCGGGAGGGCACGGTCATTTCAGAGATAAGACGAATTCCGCTCAGCTAAGTGCCTGCCCCACAGTCAGCATCGTGACTAGAGCCCAAGTCTGCCTGAGGTCAGCCCCTGCTCCCCCACTCCCTTCCCCCCTCCCCGGGTGGGGTTGGGGGACAGACCGCAGCAAGGGGGAGCCTCCAACAGTGGGAACAGAAGCCCAAGGAGCCGGGGTGGAGCTGAAGCTAGGTAGCCGGGTAGAGTGGAGAATCCCCGCAGGTATTCCCTTCTGCCCCCATGCCCAGATGGTTGCTGTCCATCTGTCTGTCTGTCTGTCCAGGATGGCCACTTGGCTCCTGTGACAGTCTCAGTCCTCAGCCCTCTGGCCTCTCCTTCTCTCCTCGGGGGAAGTCAGTCCCACCTCCGGACTGCAGCCACCACTCAACGAGCCCTCCCCACCTGCATGTACCCCTTCCCCAGCTTTCCCTCCTCCCCCACCCCTGCACCCTCAGGGAGAAAAGCAAAGATACGGCCACTTCAGTCAAGCTCTGCTGGACACCGGAGTAAGTGGGCCCGGAGCAGGGAGGAGGCAGGGCCAGGTGAGGTCTAACAGTCCTTGCCCACTCGAGCCCACACTGGGGTCCCTGAGCACTAGCTCGCTGCCTCTGGCCCCTTCTGGCAGGGCGAGCAGCCACCTTCAGCCTGGCGGTGGGGGGTGGGGGGCGTGTCGGGGAGCCAGTGAAACGCTGGTTGACTTATTCTTTATCTTATCCATTTTTCTGTCACGTAGGAGCAAACCCGAAGAAGCAGCCCGGAGCAGGGGAGGAAGCAGGATAGCAGGTGGGTGTTAAGAAGGTCATATGAGGGGCGCCTGGGTGGCTCAGTTGTTAAGCGTCTGCCTTCAGCTCAGGTCATGGTCCCAGGGTCCTGGGATCGAGCTCCGCATCAGGCTCTCTGCTCCACGGGGCTTCTCCCTCTCCCACTCCCCCTGCTTGTGTTACCTCTCTCGCTGTGTCTCCTTCTGTCGAATAAATAAATAAAATCTTTAAAAAAAAAAAAAAGAAGGTTATATAGAGAGCCTTGGGGTACAGCAAGACAGGGAGGGCCGCCCCCTTCTCCAGAGAGCCCTCCCAGCAAGCAGAAACAACAGGCGTCTGGAGGCTGTCTCCTCCTGACTCCAAACACCCAGAGGTGCTCAGAGCTCAGCTGTGATCCCTGTTATCTAAGATGCCGTTGACCATAACCTGTCGGGTAGGATGGAAGGGGCTCAGATGAGAGGCAGAAGGCTGCATGAGCTGGCCTCGCACCCACTCACACTCACACCCACAGAAGCTCTCGGATCCTCTGCTTTTAGGGTCTTTGCTCAGCTCGTGGTCAGCCGATGTGGGAGCATCATGGAGGTTAACCTGCCCCAGGGCTTCGCTCTTTGGGTAGGTGTAGATCTCAAGAGAATGATAATTGAAAAATGAATATGCACAAGAGTAAGCATAATATCGGTGGAGGGAAAGGGGGAGACGTGTGTAGATATGTGCTTATATATTCAGAGACTGGCTCTGGAAGATGCAGAGGGAGTTGGTGACATGCGTTGTCATTGCTTCAGGGGAGAGGAGTTGGGAAGGAGTAGTTGGCAGATAGATCGCTGTGCACCCTGCTGTAGTTTTTAGATTTTGAAGCACACAAATATATCTGCCTATCCCCTCCCCCACCCCGGGGGCTTCAGAACCAGGAGCCCGGTCCCCAGCCTTGCAAAAGAGGGCACAAATGAGGGGGTTTGTGTAGCTCACCCGGAAATCACCCAGCTTGGGAGTCACCATCAAGCCCTCCCCCGCCTCGCCCAGAGGCCACCCTGCTCCCTCACCCCACCCCTCCTCTGCCCTAGAACGCATCAGCAGCTCTGAGGCCCCACACTCTTCTCAACTGGCTTGTGGGCCCCCAGGGTGTCCTCCTTGATGAGACTCCCTTCAAAATCAGATTGTGACCCCGCACCAAAGATAAGTTTGATCCCCACCCCCCACCCAAAGCACATGGGCGTGCACGTGCACACACACACACACACACTCACCAACTGTCACCTCAAACCTATTCAGTATGATCTGGGGACCCCGCACCTCTGTGGATTATCACACTCAGGCCTGGTCTCAGTACAGATAATGGGGTGCTAACTGGATACAACGTATTTAATGTCTCCTCAGGTTGTATTTGCAGAAACCAAAGTAATGAGATGGAAATAGGCAACCAGCAAGATGCCTCTCACCAAAGCCAGCAGACTAAAAAGATCAATACTTCAGGATAAGTTTCTTTCTTTATTTTTTGAACCAATGCTCCAGTCCCACATTTGGTCCCAGGAGGCAGAGGATAAAGTTTCAGTGAATTACTTTTCTAGCTCATTTTGAAAATAAATTAGCCATCTTTGTGAATTCCTTGTGTAGCGAGGCCTGGGGCAGGCCACACACACCTTGATTTGCAACAACGTTGCCACTGCTTGTCTATAGAAGCTGAGCCTGCTCTTGACCCACTGCAGGGTCCCAGAGAGCTAGAAAGTCCCTCCCAGGGTCTAACTTCAATCCCTCCTGCTGCAACGACACTCAACTCACACTCCCTTCCCTTCTTTCGTATCAGCAAATCCCAGGCCACCTGAGGAGAGGCCCGGGGTCCGCAGGAGGCGAGGGGAGGCGATGAGCAGGACTGAGTCCCTCCCAAGCCTCTGCTGGCACCTCGGGCAGTTAACCATCCCTGCTCTGCTGACCGGTGGTGACCGAAGGGGAAAGCTGCACGCCTGCTGCCGGGCGTCTGTCCCTGAAGCTAGACTCAGGGCGCAGCTACTCTTCATCACAGACTGTGGGAGCTGAGGGAACCCGGCAGACAACGCAGTCCAAACCCCTTGTCTGAAAAAGTAGCGTGGCTGAGCGACAGGGGCAGCCAAGTCCTCGACTCCCTGCTCTTTGTCGCCCCTGCCCCACCCCCAGCAGCCCACAGGTTCCAGTTCATCCTTGCTTAACGGGAGCAGGGTGCAGGGGGTGCTGGGGGTGGGCAGGGACGCCCCAGTCAGGCCAGGCCCCGGGGGCCCGCGTCCCTCTGCCACCCCAGCCGGGACCACAGCTGGGACCAGGACAGAGGAGCCCCTGGGCGGAGGGGAGCGGCGCTGGGGTGCAGACTTCCGCAGAGCGAGCACCGCACACTCCAGCCGAGGGAGAAGCTGCTGAGTCACCTCCGCCGGCGGCCCGCCAGCCACTGGCCAGGACCGGAGCTCCCGGGCTGCCAGTCCAAGGGGTCCCGCTACCCATGGACCTGCTGCATTCCCTCCCTTCTCCCAAGACTCAGAATCCTGGGTCTTTGTCCAGAGCCCCGCTGCCCGGCAGCCGACAATGTCTCCCAGACCCACAGGCAGCTCTCCGGGGTGGAGGAGAGGGCTTCCATGGTGGGTGTCAGGACACTCGGGAACGGGCTGGGAAGGCTGGGGGAGCCTGACTGAGTGGGGATACATGGCAGCTTGGAGACCCGCGACCCCCAGGCTGCCTGGGGCAGCGGGGGTGCGGAGGCCTGATGCCCAAAGTGTCACAGAGCCTGTGTGTGTGCTGTGAGTGGGGGGCACGAGGGTTGGGGCCCGGGGCGGGGGAGGGGCTGTGTCCTTGTCCCATTCAGCCCGGGAGTGCTGCTTCCGGTAGCACGGGGAAGCCCTGGTTGTGGGACAGGAACCCTATGGCTTAGTAGTGATTACCCGACACAAATCCACAGGCCCCCTGCTCTGCCACATGTGAACGGCTCCGTACTTCCCAACACGGCCCGTTACCCTGCATGCCAAATGCACATCTTCATTTTGAGCTAAAAACCGTTAAAAACTGATGCATCTTCTTCCTGACTAAACATTACAAGCTTTGAACACACTAGCTCTGCTAAGGGACCGGGGGTTAGAGGCTGGGCTGAAAGCAAAAGTCTTTGAATTTGAGTGTGTGAGCGTGGAGGTGTGGGGTGGTGCGTGGGATGTGTTTCCGAGAGTGTCGGGGGCTGCGAGCGTGTGAACGTGAGGCTGGGGTGTGTGGGGTGGTGGGGGGGGGTTGGGAGAGAAGGAGCAGGCTGGAGCAAGGTGACAGGGGCCCCAGGCGGCTCTGAGGGAGAAAGTGAGAGACACCAGGAGCCTCCTCCCAGGAGGCCTGGCTCATGGAGACCCGGTTGGGGCCCCCACTGTCTGCCAGGAGCTGCAGCCGGCGCGGCCCCGTCTCCACCTCGGCACGGATGAGGGCTCCCCCACCCTGCGCAGGCTCACGGACGCCTAGGCCCCACTCACCGCTCACAGCCCGGACAGGAGGAGGGGGCAAGTGGTGGACGGCTCCATTAGCCGAGTGATGGAGCAGAACTGCGGCTCGGCTTTGCATCCCTCAGGCCCAGCCAAGCCAAGTGACAGAGGCTACTGAAGGACCGGGACGGTGAAGTGCGGGGTACCGGCAAGGCCCTGTGTGTCACAGCACGTGTGACCGTGCTAACACACGTGCACGGCACCGTGAACACGTGTGTAAACAAGCGAGTGAATGTGTGCGTCACGCAGCCATATGGGGGAATGTGAGAAGCCCTAGGAAGAGAGAACAGGGGGTCTCAGACCACACCCCTTGTCTAGAACTTGGGGATGACATGCAAAGATCCTGTACTTGGATCGCGAGCGGGACGGACCCCAGCGTGGGGCACCTTGCAGAACCACAGAGCCCCGGGGGTGGGGGAGACCGCAGGCCCCCAGCCCCCCTGCAGCATCCCTGTCACCTCTTGCCAGCCCCTCAGGCGAGCGGATCCTCTGCTTCCACAGGTGGCCTGAGGGGTGGGACCCGAAGGAGGCATCGGGGGACCTGGTGTCTCTCCCCTTCCTTCCGCCCTTTGGAAAGTGCCTCTGCACCTCCCTGGGTGGCCCCGTGACCTTCTGAGATGCTTGGAGACCTAACCTCTGAGCATGAGCAGCACGAGGGGTGTCGATGTAGTGAGGAGAACGTGGGCGTTGGAATACAGGGCTGGGTTCGGCCCGGGCGCCTGGCAGCTGGGCACCCCTGGGAGCAGGGCTCAGGCCCCAGCATCATTCCTCAGCTACAGAGACAGGGCAAGGTGCCTGTCCCGGCAGGGCCCCGTGAGAATGACATCAGCCACAGCGTGCCGCCGCAGAGTGACCCCTGAGCGCACCCACCTTCCCTTTCCTCGGTGCTCCCCAGCGGGGCTGGTGGCGTCGGCGCTGACCGTGGGCCCCAGGTCAGGCCTCATGTCCCCAGAAGGAAGCCGCAGCCCTGGCCGAGAGCCAGGGATTCTGCTCTCCAGTCCTGCTCGGGCCAGGAGGCGAGGGGCACTTTGGGGAGCCCGAGGCTGGGGGTTCTCCTCCCAGCCCCTCCCTGGTCCTGGGGAGACTGCACCATTCCTGCCTGTGTCAGTCACTTGCGTGAGGCTCAGCTCCCCGAGGACTGTAAGGGTCGCCGGGTGCGAGGTGTCTTGGCCTCTGCATTTCCTGCCGCCCGGCCCTGCACCCAGGAGCCGCCTGGCTGCTGGGCTTGGCAGGTAGGGACTGAGAAGATGGGGTGTCACCAGACACTGCACCCTCCCCTCGGGCAGCCACATCCAGCAAGCCCCCTGCTTCGGAGGGGAGAAGGGAGACTCCAAGGCTTGGGGCACGCTGTCAAGGCCAGATCCCCACAGCCTAGGGCCTGAGTTGTCATTGGCCCGGGGGAGGCAGGCCTGCAGAGGGAGACAGACCGGCAGGCTCTAGCAAGCTGTTTCCTCGGTCTCCTCCCTCGGGAAAGGGAGTCCCACACAGTTCAGACCTCAGGAGAGTCGCAGGCTGAGGAAGGGCGTGAAGATTACGTCCCTCCTTACTGAGGGACGGGGCAGAGGTTGTCCGCCTTATCCAACCTTGAAGGTAACGTCAGAGCTAAGTGCCGGGAATACGAGATGAAGAAAACTCAGCTCCATCCTCAAGCAGCTCAGGGAAAGACGACACACTCAGAGCTTCTCAGAGGTGGAGCAGATGGGATTCTCCCGAATGACAAGAGACCTGAGGCTCAGAGATCAACTTACCCAAGGCCTCACTGTGAACTGGAACCCTGATTTCTTGGCACCCAGCCTAGGGCTCTTTCCCTCCTAACAAGCAGCCCCAGCTCTCGGGACTAAGTGTGGGGGAAAGATATCATGAAGGCCCTGGGCCCACAGGGTGGGGGTATGTGCCAGGGAAAACTCCCCTTCCTAGAGGTTCTAATGAGCACCACACTGACTTCCATGTCATGTTCAGCCGTGTCAGGTAGGTACTAGTATCCCCATTTTACAGATGAGGAGACTGAGGACACTCACATCGTGTCCAATTTCCCCTGCCCCATAGGACGGCAAGAACTGCCCTCAGGTGGCAGAGTATTTCATCGGGGGCTAAGCAGGGAGCTGGGGGCAGTCAGGGGAGCCCAGTCTGCTCTCGGCACCTGGGAGGGGGGGTCAGCTGAGGAAGATGCAGTCTGCTCCCCCCCATTCCCTCCCAGATGCTGGACAGGCCCTTGGGAAAAAGATGTGCCCTTCACTTTTCAGATGAAGATGACCATTACCACCAACACTTCTGACAGCTCATGGTCTCCAAAAACTAAAGTGGGTCACGCAAGTCCCGGGGGCACAATTATATTCCCCGAAGAAGCCAAATTTCTCCTGCTTGACCTGGGGGCCAGAACAGACATGGGGAATAGGGGCCCAGAGGGGCAAACCATGTCCTCAAAATGCCAACAGGCTAGAGGAGGGAAGAGATGCAGGACAATACCAAGTTGGAAAGTCCAGCTTGGATTTTATGTGGATCCAAACCTGGGAGGCAGGACCACTGAGGAAAACGGAGCCAGGTCAAGCCCGGGGGGGAGGGGCAGCCACGAGGCGCATATTAGCGCCCAGCCTCTGGATCAGATGGACCTGGCTTCAAGTCTCAGCTTTGCCACTTGCAGCCCTGCACACTTTGGCAGGTAGCTTAGCTTAGCCTCTCTGGGTCTTGCTTCTCCCTCTGTAAAATGAAAATGAAAATAATAGCTGTCTTGTAGGGTTGTGAGGCTCAGGGACAGTGACTATAGAGCATGGTATTGTGCCCATATCCTGGTCCTGAGGGGCTGGAACCTGCAAGGAGCACACAGGGGTGGCTCCGGGGGGGAACGGGGTAGAGGGCAGGTGGGCCTCTCCTAAGCACCGTACTGTGGCCCAGGTTAAGCTCAGCACCCTTCTGTGTACTTCCTGGAGACTGCAGCTCTTTGCGCTGGTAGCCAGACCTCTCTAAGTAAACCATCCTCCCCCTGCCCGTACCCTCAGCAGCAGCCCAGTCAGTCTTTTAAGACCCAACTCTGGGCTGAGTCCTGTCTCTGAGCCATGGCACTGTCCCGTGTCCAGACAAGTCCCTTCACCTTCAGCCTGCCCCTCCCGCCCACTGTCCATCACTCAGCATCAGCCAGCCTCTCGAGCTGGGCCTGCTGGGGCTCCATTTTGTTGGCTCAACTTTTCAGATTCTTACGGGTGGGTCTGACCCGGTCCTCCCCATAGAAGCTAGCAGAATCTGGCCCTTCTTCCTCTGGCCACCACTCCCATTCTGCAGTGACAGAGCTTGGAAGCAATGAGACGAGGTGGTGCTGGTGCCCCGAGGACATCCCAGCTGCACCCTAGCCATGCCAGTGGGCCACCAAGCGGTGGTGACGTCCGGCAGGTGGCTGGAGGGCTGGTGTGCTGCTCAGGAATGGGCGCTATTGGGAGAACCAGTGTCTGGGAGTCATTAGCACAGGTGGCTGGGTGGGGGTGGGGGAGTGTTGGGAGAACACTCACCCCGGGGAGAAGGAAACCAGAGACAGGCTCCAGGGAACAGCCACATTTAGAGGATTTGCAGGAAGAGGGGAAATGCCAGGAAGAGTGAAGAACAGCCAAGGATGGAAGGAGAGCCAGGAAGAAGAGAAAACGGATGTGCGGTGACAGAGGTAAGAGAGCGGTGGGCGGGGACACAGGCAGCCTTTGGGATGCTTGGGAAGGAGAATATACTGATGACAAGTTGTGCGTGTTGTTGAATCTAAGTTACACCTCAATCAAGAAGAACAAAGAATGAGCAGAGGAGAAAGCTCTCTCAGCTAATGTGTGGTCAGTGCTCCAGCCCCGCGCTTACACCCTCCATTCGGCCTGCAAGAGCCGGACTAGAGGGCGGCCGGCGGGGGGGGAAGGGGGGTGGCGGTTAACAGGCCACTGCCCAGGGCGCTGGGCACCAAGGGGCCCACCTGTTTCGCCCGTGATGCACCGGTGCTCCTGCTGAGAGACCATGGAGCAAAGGCACAAAGAACCAGGGAGCACCACTCGGGGGAGCTTCCAGAAAGGAGCCCCAAGCCAGGGACACAGGGGTGGGCTTGGAAGGGGCTGGACAGTTCTAGGCAAGAGATCTGGCAGGTGGCAGGGGAGGGTGTCGGACAACTGCAAGAAGAGATGGGACCCCGGACCACCATGGCCCTGGAAGGTGCAGGAATGACAAGTGACAGCAGGTGGGTGGTGCAGTAGGACCCCGGTCCTGGCTCGAGAGACCCCACCTTCTGGGACACATTCTCCACAGAACCTGATGTGGGGCAGGAGAGCCTCCTTGGGCCAGGACGCCAGAGGCCTCTAGGCTTTCTCTCCTAAGAGCTGAGGCATTGCTCTCCACCCACCATGGCTGAGCACATTGAGAATGGGCCCTGCGGTAGTCAGGAGTGAAATGCACACAGGTTTCCAGCCTCTCTGCCATCGGCTGGAGGAGACCTGAAAAGGACGTGGGCAGAGGATCGTCCCCTCCAGGCAACGGGTGACACTTAGCATGCACAGAATTCGGCAACCGTAGGGCCCAGCTCCACATCAGTTCTGAAGGGCCACACACAACACAGGTTACAGCAGAAGAAACCGAGCCAGAGGGAGGAAGTGACTGGCCCAAGGTCACAGGGTTCGTGGGCAGAGCCTAGCTCCCAATTCAGTGCTCTTCCAAGCCAGCAAATCCTCTGGCTTGGAGAGTTTGCCAAATAGGCATGATGTGAGCATCAGGGGTTTCAGTCTCCCTGTGGCATGGCCCCGGGTTCAAACTCTAACTGGAATTCCTGGTGTGACTCCCGTCAGACCCCCAGTCCCTGTGGCTGGTAAGCGGGAGGCAGTATTTAACCTTTTCCATATATGGAGCCGGTCTGTTTCAGTAGTTCTGATTTTCTGCCACATATTCAAGCTCCTCACACACTTAAAGCAGGAAAGGCTTCAGGCATCTAACTTCAGTTTTCTCTAGCAGCCCTCTCGGCTCTCCTTGGTGGCCCCCTCAGAGGTGAGGACCACAGCGCATCTCCGGGGCTCAGAGGTGCTTCTGCCCCTGCCCCCAACACTGCACTGGGGTCCCTCTGCTTCCCCCTCCAACCCCAATGGTGTGAGGGCTGGGGCAGAAGATGAACTCTTCTTCTGGTGGGGGCTCCCCGCCTTCAGGCTCAAAACGAGGGAGGAGTTTTACATAGTCAGCACTTTCCAAAATCCTGATGGGATGGTGATTTTATGAGGTAATGAGTACCCCATCATTGAGAGTATTCAAGCTGGGATTAGACACTACTGGAAGGGATGCCAGAGACAGGGAGGGGACACAGGCTTGGCCTAGACGAACTTCAAAGTTCCCTCTCCAACCCCGTGAGTCCCCAAACCTCTGACACCTCATTCCGCCCCTTGCTGTCAGCTGGCTTCATTCGCCCGGGCTCTGCCAGCTCCCAGGCTCTTGGTCCTCAAGAGAAGCCACCACCCGATTACGTGGGGAGCTCAATAGTTCTCTTCATAACATCACTACTCTTGCAGGGAAGGCTTGGGGGTATTGAAATTAAATACAAAATGGAGACCAGACTTGAGAATTCCCTGAGCAGACAAGGCCATTTAGGCCGTGTCAGCAAAACTAAATCTAGTTTATTTCATGAACATAAGCAAAATTTAACTTAGATTAGTTCTTGTAAATGCCTCTGATATTCATTTAAAAAAGAAAAAAAGTTGTCTTCCTAAAAAAACGGTATAAGAGAATCACCTTTAACCAATCCCCTGCCAAGTGGAAACCTCCATCATAATAAAGCACTCTTGGTAAAGGGTAAACAACTTGCTTCTCACTTGATAAGCCATCCTGTGATGTCCAGTCCCTGAGCTTCTTATCAGTCTTTGAATTTAAAAGCTCCCAGTTTACCAACTGTTCTTAAATGCACAATAAACTCTTACTAAATACTATGTATTGATTTGGTTTTAATTTTGCTTTTTCTGGGCTTGGGGTAGGATGGGGGAGGAAACAGGACAAAGGACGGCATGGAGGGAAGGGGGGGCCTGGAATCCAGTGTGGCTACCACCAAGGGAGTTGGGGGGCACACTGCAGGGCGGGTCTCCGTGAGCTGAGTTGGGACCCAAACAAGCAACAGCCCAGCGCTGGCCTCCTGATTGGGGGTGGTTGTCAAGTGAAAAGGGAGCCCGCTTAGCTCTCCGAGGCTTGTTAGAGAAAAAGGTGAATGTTGAAGACGTGTCATGGCAGGCAGCTCGTTAAGCCCACGGAACTTAAAAATAGTGAGACACACAGGCATTGGTGGGGAGGGGAGCTGGGGACTGAAACTCCGGCTCAGCACACCAGAGGCAGGAACAGCAAGCCCTGGAGAGACTGAAGCCATCCCCAGTAGAAGGAAGGCTGCTTAGCCATCACCTGATCTCCCCAGGTAAGCTTGGAGCAGGACCCTGCTGGAGATGCCGCACCTGCTCGGCGAAGAGAAGATGAGCCCCAGAGGATGGCTGAGCTCCGTGCAGATGTCGACAGAGATAAGACACAGTGACACACCTGCTCTGGAGGACTTCGGAGCCTGCCTGCTCACGGACACTCTACTCGGTTTCCCTGGGTCCGAGCACCCCTCAAACGTCCTTTATACCACCTTTCTGATCAGTCTGCTGTGCAGGCTTTGGGACTAGACAGGCTTCACTCAAATCCTCCCACCTGCCAGCTTGGTGACCTTGGAGAAGGCGCTCCCCTATCCTGGACTTGCTTTCTCTTCCATTAAATAGAGACACCATGGATCCCTACCACGTAGAGTTAAATGCACCGGCCTCCACGTACCTGGAATGCAGTAGGACCTCTGGCAGGTTCCAGAAAGCAGGGAATGTGAGGTAAAGGGAGGGTCTGGGAAAGGTTGCAATGGCTGGATGAAGATGCAGAATTGTTGCGGCTGCCTTGCTTCGCGGTGCCAGACTGGGTTTGGAAAACAGTTATGGCTTTCACTGAAAAAGGGAGGGAAACTAGGGGAACCAGATTCAGAGTCAACCAACACACAAAGGGCACCTACTGTGTGCTCAGCACTTGTCCATAGATGATCCTAAACCAGGAGGTGGGGCCAAGCACCGGAAGCCAGCTAGGTAGTTGACTGGTGTGAGGGCCGCAGTGACTCTAGGGAGAATTCCAGGGACACCTGGGTGGCTTAGTCGTTAAGCATCTGCCTTCGGCTCAGGTCATGATCCCAGGGTCCTGGGATCGAGCCCCGTATCAAGCCCTGCTTGTGTTCCCTCTCTCGCTGTCTCTCTCTGTCAAATAAATAAATAAACGCTATAAAAAAAAAAAAAAAGGGGGGAGAATTCCAGAAGTGCAGGAGTCAAGAGAAGGGAAACCAAGAAGGGGGGCGGGGCAGTGAAATGGTTCTTTTTCTGGCTTAGATCATAGGAGAAGGTCCCCAGCCCAAGGGCTCTAGGATGAAGGGAGGGCTATGGGGGGATCTCGCCTCAACCTGGCCTGTTAACACACTGGGTGGGAGAAGTGTTGTTAGCGCCCATGGTAACCTGAGACCTTGGACATCTACTCCAGGCTTCACCCCTGGGGGCTCAGGCTACTGAGGAGATAGCATGGGGCTTATATAGGACATAAGAACTGCAACACACCTTAGGATCGATTATTCCAGCCCTTTCTTGAACAATGGGAAACCAAGGCCCAGAGAAGGGAAATTACTTTCTTTCTCTTTTTTTAAGATTTTATTTTTATTTATTTTAGAGATTTATGAGTGGGGAGATAGGCAGAAGGGGAGGGAGAGAGAATCTGGAGCAGACACCGCACTGAGCACAGAACCCGACGTGGGGCTCGATCCCACAACCAGGAGATCATGATCTGAACTGAAATCAAGAGCCGGACACCCAACTGACTGGGCCACCCAGGAGCCCCAGAAATTACTTTCACATCAGTAAGAGAGTCAGAGCTAGGATCTAGGATGCTTTCCACTACACTGCACTTCCCACACCCTGACCCTGAGTCATGGGTCCTCTCTGCCTCTTAAATTCCACATTGGAAGCTTTATATACTAGGGGAAAATGGACTGAGGCTCAAAGGGACACAAGAAGTTCCTAAGGCCACACAGCAGGTCAGACAGAGGAATGCAGGGTGTCTGGTCATCTTTCCCAGGATACAACAAACATTAATTGAGCATCTACTATAACCCAGGCAGAGTGCTGGGAACAGTCTCGTACCTCACCTCTTTTAAACCTCACATAGAAGCGAGGTGCTAGAGGGGCTACCGCCAGACTATCAGGGTTCAAGTCCTGCCTTTGTTAGTTCAGCGTCCTCAGATACATTATCTGGGCCTGGGTCTCCTCATTTTGTACAATGGGACTAATAATAGTACCTATCTCACAGAGTACAAGGAGATAATCCATGTAAAATACTGACAACAGGGTCCGATGAAAGTTAACTTTCAAAATAAATATACCATTTGACCCAGCAATTCCACTCCTCGGAATGTGCCCCAGAGAAGCGAAGATATATGTTCTCTCAAAAGCCTTGACATGCAGGGTGCCTGGTGGCTCAGTGGGTAGAGCACGTGACTCTTGATCTCAGGCTTGTGAGTTTGAGCCCCACGTTGGGTGTAGAGATTACTTTTTAAAAATCTTAAAAAAGAAAAACAAACCTTTACGTGAATGTTCATAGCACCCGTGATAGTTCTTATCAAAATCCAACCCAAATGTCCATCAACTGATAAAAGGATAAACCAAGTGTGGTCTATCCACACAATGAAATATGATTCAACAATAAGAACAAATGAAATGGCACCTGCTACACCCCAGAGACGCCTCGAAAATGATGTAAGTGAAAGAAGCCAGACACAGAAGAACACATATTATCAGATTCTGTTAATATGAAATATCCAGAAGAGGGGCATGTGTAGAAGCAGGCAGTAGATCATCAGTGGGCTAGGGCTTGAAGAAAGGAATAGGGAATGACCGCTAACGTGTGCAGCTTTCTATCTGGGGTGAAAAAGTAAGTTCTGAAATTAGATTATGGTGGTGTTTGCACAACTCTGTGACTGTACTAAAAACCACTGAATCATGCACTTTAAATGAATGAACTATATCTCAATAAATCTTTTTTTTTTTTTTAGTAAAAAATTGATATGCCCCTGAAAAGTAAGGAGCATCCAATCACATTTGGGGGGGAGGGCGATGAGGTTCAGAGAGATCCAGCACTTAGCCCAATATGGCTAGCAGTCTGCAGGATCTGACTTTGGACTTTGTGTTATTGAACTCCAAGTCCAGGGCTCTTTCCTGAATCTTCTTCTAAGACCTAATCCAGCCCGGACTCCCAAATGTCTTGGGAAAATCTTCCATTCCCTCCCCCTCACAAGGCTACTCAGCAAATTCTCCTTGCTATCTAACCTAAATCCTTCCAACTTTCTGAGGTATGAGTGCAGGGAAATTTGAGGTCAAGGCCAAGGTCACAGGAGATAGGCACCAGGCTGGGCCCCTCCATTTCTAGCCAATGTCCAATGCCTTCTTTAGGAAGTCTGGGGAATGGAGCAGATGAAATACAGTGGACTCTGAGCATGAGCTCATGGCTGACTTTGGAGGTGACCTTGGCAAAGCAACCTCATCTCTGGGGCTCTTGGTAAAATGATATTTGGAAAGAGGCTCTGAGGAGGGCTCCAGAGGCAACATTTCCAAGGCCCTGAGTAACTCTGAAATAAAGTGTCCTCCCTTCTCCATACCTGCCATTCACCCCAGACGACCAGCTGCGAGGGCTGTGGGAGAGTGGGCATCACTCAGTTGCTGGTTTGGGTATCTGCAGCCTGGTCATCCCTGTGGTCTTCGGCAGGGACCTTCGGTAACCACATGTGAGACCCTTGGCCTAATCATCGAACCAGTACCATCAGCCGGTCAGCTCGGCACCGTCTCCCACCCCAGGAAGGAGACAGATGACGGAGGGGATAAAAGTGCTATCAAGCAGGGTCCTTGACTTACTTGGCAGGAAAAGTGCTGAATATGACACGGCGTCAATGCCCTGCTTCCAGGCAGCCCCCTTCCCTGCCTCCCTGCACTGCAGATAGCCTGGCTGGGGGTGGGAGGACGAAGAGCCGCCTATTTTGGCCATCCCAGGGAAGGCATGACCCCAGTCTGTCTGTGGCTCCCGGCCAGGGTGTCCCAGCTTGAAGGGTATGTTCAACCCTCCTGCTCTCTGCGTATACAGCTGTGGACCCTGTCCAGAAACACTCCTGGCCCCACTGCCAGGAAGCATGGAGAGACACAAAACCACGATCCCTTTTCTTGGCCAAATGAAAAAGAGCAGGCACGGAGAGAGGCCAGATTCAGCCCAGAGTCACCCAGAGTCTGAGTGGCCTCACTGGGAGAGCGGCCCACTGGGTTTGGTGCCATTTGCAGAAATTTCAACGCGCCAGAGCCTCAGCCAGGAAGGCTGCCTGCATCACAGAGGCTGAGACAGTGTGCATCCTCTAGGCCCGCTGGGTTTTCCAGACCATCACCCACCTGATTGGATCCCCAGGACACCTCGGAAGAGGTGAGACAGTCATCCTTCTCCATTTTTTCAAATGGGGACAAATGAAGTCCAAAGATGGGAAGACACAGCATGTGTGGGACCATGTGCAGTAACTCAGCGATGAAATCATTGGCTTCCAGATCCTTCCGATCAACTACAGTCACATCCCTGCCTCACCCCACTCCTAGCTCCAGTGTTATGTTTCTTTTTCTGCAAAATGCCCCTTTCAGTTTTAAGAATCACCATAACAATAGCTAAATCTTTATTAGCACTGTATGCCAGGTACTTGCTATTCTTAGAGCTTCTCATGTCCACCCTATGGCGTACCAACTAATTTATTTCCACGTTAAAGATGATGAAACTGAGGTTCCAAGTGTTTAAACAACAAAATCCCAAAGGAGTTGGGCAAGCTGGCGCCCTGGCATCTGAGCTCTCAGCCACTGTACAATAGCGCTGAGGACCCACGAGTTACAAGGATCCATACACTCCAAGCCCCATCAAAAGATGGGCAAAGGTCCCAAGGCAGGCTCAGAGAGTTTGCTCAAGATGGAGCATCGAAGCCAGGAAGCCAGCGCAGGGAAACTGGGCGGCGCTCTTGCCCAGGGGCCATGTGCTGAGGGGCATGGGGACAGGCTGCAATCTGTCTCCCAGCATCGGGCTGCCCTGGAGGCCCAGCCCCTGCCAAGCCGTGGGGAGCAGGCTGAAGGCTCAGAGCTGGCAGCCGTGGCCTGCCCTACTGTGAGCAGCAGTGAGAGACTCTCCTGCCGCCAGAGCCGGGGCCCGAGCAGCTTGGAATACTGCAGGAGCCCCTGCGGGCGCAGGGCTGGCTGCGTGCAGGCCCAGGGCCGTCCTTCTCCCCCCCAGTCTCAGTCCCTCAGCTGCAAGCCCACAGCAGCAGCAGAGCAGGCCCGATGGCCGGAGGTCACTCTGGCTACACGGTCTCCAGGGACCACCGGTTCCGCGGATCAGTTTGGGAGCCTCAGCACCAGGTTTAGTCTCAGGAGGCAGCTCTGACCTCCAGGAATGTCACTGTGAACTTTTCCGGGGGCAGGTAAGAAAGCTAGCTCATTGCCAAAGTGGGGAGGTGAGCTCGACGGATCCACCCCCACGGCTGCCCCCTAGCAGATTCACGGAGAGCGGGGAGAGCAGGGGATTCCCACTGTAGGAAGTCCTTGCTCGTACCTCACCTGAGCCCTTCCTGCTGCAGTGCAGCCAGCCCCAGGGCCTCATACAAGAAATGCTTCTGCTTCCAAATGCGCCCTTTGTGACATGGTTAAGACGCGACTCCATGAGCAGCACAGTGATCACAAAAGCCATCAAAGCAGCCGGCAGCTGCTGTGGGGTCAAGAATTTCATTTCAGTTGAGGAAAGGCTGGGGGCTTTGGCCCTCCTCCCCCCAGGCCCTACCCAACTTCAGGACCCAGAGAATAAGGAAGCAGGATGCAGAGAAAAAAAAAGAAGAAGAAGAAGAAGGAAAGATAACAAAACAAAGGCAGGGGGAAAAAATTATTCACAGCCTCTCTTGACCTGCCAAGGACTTTTTCCACATCTTTCCCTGGGCTCAGGGGCCCAGATAAGGAAGCAGCTTCTGCATGGCTCTGCCTGAGCTTCGCTCAATGGGCCATCTGCTCTGAGGCCTTTCTGCAAAAGCTTTAAAAGTCCCATTTCTCCAGGGAGCTGGGAGCTGGGGAGGCGTCAGCTCCGAACAATAAGGGAAATTTATTAGGGATCAGGGCTGCCGGGAGGTTGGTGCCGGATGCTGTCCGAGATACAAAGGGTTATTGAATGCGGTAAACGCAAAGGCTCCTTTAGAAGTCAAGGGCTCACATGGGAGGCCCTACACTCTGCAACCTTCCTTTCCAGAATCCCTCCCCGCCCCCCACCCCATCCCAAGTCACACTCATCTCCCGTCCTTTGCCACTGGGCAAATATTGACTTTCTTTCACTCAGGGTTGCCAGTGGAACTGAGACCCACGGGGCTGGCTAGCGTCCCCTTCCTCGGGGAGGGCAAGGCAGGCTGTCAGCCGAAGAGCACCGAGCAGGGGCCAACAGAACATGTCAAGAAAGAAAGCCTCGAAGGAATATCATGGTCTTGGGAGTAATATTTCTGTCTTTCTTTCTTCTGCTTTGTCTCTCTGTCCTCTGTCCCTTTCTCAAGCACATTTGGGTTTATTTTCTCACATTCTGGCTGTCCTGCACCCGCCTAGCATGTCTGACCCAAAGAAGGAGCGTACAATAGCTGGCAAACGACCAGAGCTCTAGCCTGGGAATTACGGTCTCAGACACCGGGCAACCTCTGGCTAGTCTTGTCATTTCCTGGGACCTCAGTGTTCTCATCTGCAAAATGGGAGCGTCAGACTAGATGCTCTCAGAACCAGGTCAGAGGTGCTTTCCCATCGGCGACCCATGTCCTTTCTGCGGCCATCAAAGTCTATTGCCTCGTGCTCTCTGATTTTAGAAGAGCTGGAAAATATCTGCTTGGTGCTTAATGGGGAGAGTGGAAAGAGCACTGGATGAGGGCCCCCAAGTGCAGGCTCAGCGCCATCTCTGCTGCTTACGTGCCCTGTGATACTGGGCAAGGTGCTCCCCTTCGCCGAGTCTCAGTTTGCCCATAATCAAAGTCAGAGACTGGATGAGATGAACTGCACGGCCTCTTTCAGTGCCTCGTGCTGTGGTTCCACTCACCTAACACATGCCCAGGAGCGGAGATGCCTTTTCTCCAAGAAAGGGCTGTCATTTTACAGCCCTTTCCTGGTGACTAACCTTGAGTGGAAGGCTGTGCCGCACCCCCGGCTTGTATTCCCTCATCACCATCACCGGGAGCTTCCGTTAACCTCCCTGTTCTCGCTGACAGACTCACACTCTGCCTGCAGCCCCCTGTGGCTGAGCTTGCCCCTCCACAGGCCCTGTGACAAGGACCAGTGCATTCAAACTCCAGAAGCCCAAGCCAGCACACAGAGGGAGCAGGATGCGGGAGGCCAGGGGCACCCTCTCAGAAGCCTAGTGAAAGTGCACGACTGTGGGCTCTGCCCCACCCCTCCTTTAACCTCAGCCCCTCTTCGTGACAACACAGAGCCTCAAGAAGCCCATTGCTTGTGCAGCACCCAGTCCACACTAAGAACTCCCCATATTCCAGGAATTTTATAGAAGTTATTCCCATGTAATCTTCACAAGAACCCTAGGCGATAGGTAATTTTCTTCCCATTTCACAGATGAGATAACTGAGGCTCAGAGAGGTTAAGTAATTTGCCCAAATTCACACAACTAATAAGAGAGAGCCAAGATGAGAACCCAGGTCTGTCTACCTGCAAAGCCTTTGCTCTTAACCCTCAGCAGTCTTACTAAGAAAAGATGGCATCCCCTCTCCCCAGGTTGTCCCAGAACTGTGACCAAGGGCCAGTGAGAGCTGATGCCCAGATGATACCCACAGACCTCCTACCCCACCCTGCCCAACCTCAGTGAGGGCAGTGCCAACCGGGCCCAGAACCAAAAAGGGTTAGAAGGACCTTTGATTGATCTAAACCAATCTTTCACTTTGCAAATGAAAAAATGGAGGCCCGTGGATGGGACTTGCGTAAGGTCACGCAGTGAGTCCTGGCCCTGCCACCCCTCCACCCAGCCCACCAGTGCACCCCGCCTGGCCTGGCTCTGGGATCTGGGATCCTGAGAGTCCCCCCAAGGCCGAGCCAGTGCCTTTGCCAGCCCTTTCACCCCAGCCCAGGAGGGCCTCTGGCTCTTCGCCCCCGGGATCTAGTCTCAGCCTTCCCTGGGCTTCTGCGGGCTCATTCCTGGAAGGTTCAGGAAGTGGAGTCAAAGCCCCATGTGTCCTCGCCACGGAAGGGACCAGAGGCATGGCAGAAAGTGGGGAAGGGAGAGCTAGAGGCAAACAGGTGCGAGGTTATAGGAAAGTCAAGCAGGTTTTTTTCTTTCACATGAAGTTTCTGCTGCAGAATGATGCTAATGGTGAGAGAGGGAGGGAGGGAGGGAGAGAGGCAGTGAGGCAGCACTGCTGCTCCAGGTCCATAGGGAAGCTCTGGAAGCCCAGGGGAGAGCCCAGGGCCCCGTCCGTCCGCGGAAGGCGCACCTGCTGCCACAGGCTTTCTTGTTATCATGACTAGCAGCGACCACTCACTGAGGACGCAGAGGGCTCAGCACTGGACGAGGGCTCAGCATTTTCCGAGCGTTTCTTGTTTAATCCTCACAACAATCCTAAAATACCACCACTATTTTCATTTCAACCGAGTAACTGAAGCTCAAAGATGTAAAATACTGTATCTTGTCAAGGTCACACAGCTAACTAACAACCAATAGAGCCCAGGGTCTCCGGAGGGTTCGCTCCAGGGCTGTGCAAGGCCTTGAAAGTGGCCCCTCCATATAGAGTACTGAGTCTCCAGTGGTCTCGGCGCGGGGGACAGAAGTGTGCTCGAGGCAGGTGTGCACCACCTGTCCCCATCCCCCAGCCAAGCCCCCTGCCGGCTGCTCAGACACCGGTCTAGAACCTCAGCCCCAGAACTGCAAGGTGGGAAGGGTCCCTGGGAAGTGATCTAGTTCAACCCTCTCGATGTACAGGTGGGGAGAGCAAGGAAGGGGCTTGCCCAAGGTCACACAAGGTCACACAAATTGGAGGCAGAGCCTGGAATTAAACTCATGCCTCCTGTCTTAAGCCAGGACTCTCCCCCAAACACCCTGAGGCCCAGTGAGAAGCTATGCTTCCATCCCAACTGCAGACAAAGCCAGAGTTCACCCGAGAAGGTGTGAGATTAGGTTTTCCTATGACAAAGGTTGTGTGGGGGGTTAGGGGCTATTGTAGTGGAGATCTCTCTAAACAGAGAGAGGACCTTTCTAAACATGATTCCTTCAGATCACCCTTGTCTGAGGTGGATGCAGCCCCGTCTAGAGCCAGGGGCCAGACAGCATGACCTTGGGGGATCCTTGACATCCCCCTTTGGCCTATGGGACTCCTATCTGTCACTGGGAATCTCTCCCCAGGGAAGGCTCTACCCCCTGCAAGGAGGATGTGTGGCGCTGGGAAGCCAGACATTCTCACAGCCGTACTGGAAATTTTAAAAGTGGGAAGAGATGATGGATGAGCAGGCTGAGGGTCTCAAGGCCCTGCTGACTTTCTCAGGGGGCGGGGAGCCACAGTTTCCCCAGACGCTAGGTCACAGGAGGAATGCAGCTGGTGAAGCTGCACCCCACCCCTTCCTTCCATTGGCCTCCCCTGCATGCTGGGGCCTGCGGGTGTCAGACCTGGGAGACTTCAGATACCAAAAGCTCCAAAATCCCATTCCACAGATGAAGAGACTGAGGTTCAGAGGGCTAAGTGAGTTGTCCAAGGTCACAGGCTGGGTCAGAATGGAAGCTTCCTGACTTCCCCTGGAACGCTGGGTACACAGCTCCACACTGCCACCCCTTCCCCAGGGAGCGAGCGCTGAGCTCCCCGCAGAGAGGCCTTCCATCAAAGGCATGAATTCCTAGGCGCCAAAGCTAGGGACAGGCACCCAGGGGGCTGGTTCACCTGACCGCCCTGCCCCCCACCTCGTCGCCCCATTCCTGACTGGGGCACCAAGTGTCTCCATCTTCGTGAGGTTCAGAGAGGTGCAACAGCTTGTCCAAGGTCACACAGCACACTGAATAGAGCGTGCCCTCCTACTGCCCTGGTGCCCCTTCCCCAAACCCACCCCGATCTCTCCAAGCTTTGCTGCTTGCCAGAATCCTTAGGACCCCGCTTCCTCCAACACACCGAGCCGCGGCGCTCGTTGGAGTATGAAAAAGTTTCGAGGAGAGGAAGGGGCGAAGATGCCGCCTACCCATCCCAGCCCCGGACCGCTGCGGCAGGGCGGGGGGCGCGGAAGGGAAGCGAGCTCCGCGCCCCGCCAGTGTCCCCAGCGCGTCCCGCTCTGCGCCAGGGGGCTCCCGAGCTCCGCGCGGGGCGCTTCGGCTCAGCCTCACTGCGGCGGGGTCCCACGCGCCCCGCACCCACTTTTCACTGTACACCCACTTCATCGGCCTCCCCCGCACCCCCTCCCGCCGTTCCCCGCTCGCCCCGGGTGCCCGCGCGGCTGCACCGCGGCCTCTCTCGCCTTCTCCCAGCGCGCGTCCCGGGCTGCCCGCGAGGAGAAGCAGGGCAAGGGCGAGGGGTTCCCGGGATAATTCAGGACACCTCCCCCGGGACCGACCGGGTGGTTCCGACGCAAGTGGATTTCCGGAGCCCACTCCCCCACCGCGGGCTCCGTCCCGCACTTAGTTTACCCGGCTGTGAGCGCCGAGCCCAGAAAGTCAGAGCGTCCCAGGTTAGCGACCCTGCATCCGCCCGCGCCCCAGGCCCTCCCGGGTGGCCGCGGGTGGTCGGCGCGCGGCTGCGCTCGGGACCACGCGTTGCCCTCGCAGGGTGTCCCCGCCCGGGGCGGCTCTTACCGGGGACGTCCGTGCGCGGTGCGGCGTGAGCTCGCCCGGAGGGCAGAGCGCGGGGACGGCCGGGGTCTCGAAGTCGCGGTCCCCTCTCCCCACTTCGCGGCCGGCCGGGCCGCTGCGGCTCTCCTCCCGCCCGCCGGCTCCCGGCTCGCCGGCTCGCCCGCGCTCTCTCTCTCTCTGCGGTAGTAACGGCCCGATCCCGCTCCCCCCGCCCGCCAATTGAGATGCTCCTCACATCCGCCTGCACGCAGCGCGTGCCGGCCCCTCCGAGGGCGATCCCCGCAAACCGCGGCGCAGGGCCCCCGCCCCGGCAATCCCCACCCCGGGGAGGCCGCCCCTGCACGCCCCGCGCCCCCCTGCTCCGGGCCGGACCGCCGGTGGGCGGGGAGGGAGGGGCGACAGGGGAGGGGAGGTGTGTGCGAGGGAGGCGCGGCGTGCGGGAAAGGGGTTCGACCCGGCGCGCCCCTAGTGAAGTTTGCGGTGGGTGGGGCCGACCTGGGGTCCCCGGAGCCCCGCGGGGCGATGCGGAGGAGTCCCCTCCCGCCCCGTGCCCTCCTGCGACACTCCCCACCCCACCCGCGCCACCCACGAGCTTTACAAGCCTCTCGGGAGCGGGGATTGGCTAGGGGAGGGGCGCGGGGAGGGGGATCGCTGCGCGGTCGGGAACCGGCTAGCGGGTAGGAGGGAGCCGATTTGCTTCAGGGGATACGGATGAAGGCTTTCCTGAGTCGGGAACGAAGAGAAAAGGGAGGGAGAAGAGGAATGATAGAGACAAAAGGCAGAGAGCGGAGGGGAAGGGGCGGTGGGGGTGTCTGGCCCGGAGAGCTCGGACAGCGCGCAGCCCCCCAGCTTCAGTGCAGGAGGCTGAAGTAGGGACGGGCGCTCGGGGCTCTCCTCCCGCCTCTAGGGAAGGGGAGGGGCCCTGGGGAGAGAGGAGGAAGTGTGCGCTGCGCTGGACCTGGGCCTGGCTCCCAGGTAGGAACCCACCGAAAGGGCTCCGGCCAGAAGGACCCAGGGCCTCCCCACTTGCCACAACTCAGCTTTCTTCCTCTTGGGGAAGGCCAGGCCTCAACCCTCCCAGAGCAGGGGGAGGACCAAGCATTGCCGGGACTCACAGGGCAGGAGGGGCGGGGAGGACTGTGAGCCAGGGTAGGGCTCCTGTGCCTCGGGTTCACCCTTGTGCCTCCTCAATGCCCGACACTCACCCACTAAGACCTCAGGACCCCAGCTCAACCCTGTGCAGTTTCTGCTGGTGTGGGGCCACCACCCATCCCTGGACCTTCCCAGCCCCACCCCACCCCACCCCTGCCCTCATCCCCACTGACTCCTCCTCCTCCTCCTCCTCCTCCGCTTCCTCCCGCTTGCTCCTGTACTTCATACCCAGACTCAAGAATCCAGTTTGGGGTTTGACCCAGGAGGTGATCCCCCCCCCAAAAAAATCCCGTATGTGTCGGGGAGGGCCTCCCCCGGAGCTTTCCAGGGCTTCTTATCTCCACAGAGTCTGAGGAACCCTGGGAATTCCCAATACCTGCAGACTCCCCTCTCCCGGGCCCAGCCCCCTGACATCGACATCACCCCAGAGCCCGGCCACTGCAACGCTGCGACACCCGCTGCTTCTTGCTGGGCTGGAGCCTCTCTCTAGAACAGCAGCTGGCTAGTCAGGGCCCCTGGGCGGCAGAAATCGCTGACTCGGGGATTTCCAGGCTGCAAGCGCGTGGGGGCGTGTGTGCTACCCACGTACCGGGCTGGGGCCGCACATCGCTGTGGGGAAGGGGTGTGGGGGGGGGCTGTGTGTGTTTTAGGTGTGAGCTAGGGGACAAGACAGAGGCCCCGAGACTCTCTGGTCAGCTCTGCTGACCTCTCACCATCCTTCAGATGGAAAAGGGGACCGACCATCAAAGCCTCAAGGTCAGATGCTGGGCCGGAGGACAGCAGGGATTTTCCCCCACAGCACCACAGCCCCGGACCACAGGGCTGCTGGCCTCCTACACTGCGGGGGGGCTTGTCACTTGGCTGCTCCTCTTCTGGGGGAAGAAATGCTTCTCTTTTGAGATCCACCAAAGGCTTTTTTGCCGGGAGGAGGGAGAAAAGGGCTGAAAGTTCAGCGGGCTGGATGGGGCATAGACGAGATGTCCCGAGACACCTGGAAAGCAGATGCCTTGATGACTGCAATGGAGTCCTGCTTGGATGCTGGGGGATGGATGACAGGAAGCCCCTGGCTCCTTCTGGTAAAAGGGATGAAAAGACATCTGAGTCTCACTCAAAGCTGCTGCCAGTTAAATTGGGTCTAATGTCAGAAAATTACGCATTTATTTAGGACTATGTCTGCTCCTTATGAAAATACCTGTGTTTAATGTATAAGCTTCCTCCTGGGGGAGTGGGATTCTGATAGGGTAGGGAAGGATTAGGTGACATTTGCACAGGCAGGGGGCTGGCTGGGTCAAGATGGGGAGGTGGGAGCAGTGTGGTCCCTTGAGAAAAGCTAGCTTCGGTTTGCTCAGAGCCCCTAGGGCCCCAGAGGGGCAACCCCACCACACCCTTCCTAGGGTGGTAACAACAGCTTATATCCTTGATTTTACTTGATCCTTTTAAGCAATCCCGGGAGGAAGCAAGGCAAGGAAGGGACAATTCTTCATTCCACCGAGGTATAGGAAGCTCCCAAAGGGTGAGTGACTCACCCAAGTACCTGGGTTGTTTTGGTGGGGAGTTAGGGCATGGAGCTGGGTCTTGTGACTTCACATGCTGACCCTCCTCTAGTCTTCATGAGCTGGTTGCATAGCTAGAGCTGTGGCCTCTTCCTCAGGGGCTCCTTACAGTTACCCCTCCTACCACCTTCTTTTTTTTTTTTTTTTAAGATTTTATTTATTTATTCTACAGAGAGAGACACAGCGAGAGAGGGAACACAAGCAGGGGGAGTGGGAGAGGGAGAAGCAGGCCCCCCACTGAGCAGGGAGCCCGATGCGGGGCTCCATCCCAGGACCCTGGGATCAGGACCTGAGCTGAAGGCAGACGCCTAACGACTGAACCACCCAGGCGCCCCTCCTACCACCTTCTTGTAGACATCTCTAGATGTGGCCCCTGCTCACCCTCCAGCTCTGCCTGGCACCCCCCATTCCCTTACCCTCTGAGCTCCAACTGCAGGTCTGGAAAGGGCTGTGCTCTTCCCTGCCACCGAGCCTTTGCACATGCTGTCCTCTGGTGGAGGACACCGTCCTCTCTGCCCCATGTCACCACACCAACTCCCCTCTGTACTGCCTGCCAGTCTCAGCTCCCTGGCGCCTCTCTTGTGTACCCTGTGCTTCTTGTCTGTAGCACTTGTCACCCTCGCCATTTCCTGCTAAAAACTTTCCCCCCACTAGACCGTAAGCTCCAGGAGGGAAAGGACCCCCTGCCCATCTAGCTGGTGCAGAGTCAGCACCCAATAAATCTTAGTGGTTCTGAGGCTCAGTGTCCTCAAATCCTGGCACTGCCACTTGTGCCCTGTGCTGTGTGACCTTGGGTAAATTACATAACCTCTCTGAGCCTCAGCTTTCTCAACTGGGGATCTTAATTATAAAATAGGGTTAGCACAAGGATTAAAGGGATAACGAATGTAGAGAGACTAACACAGTGCCGTTCCTGGCATATCCGTGTTAAAGAAATAAAGGTTGTAAAGAAATACAAAAGAAATGAGGGTTGCAGGAATAAAGGAATGGCCCATATTCCTCTGCTTCCAGCCTCCTTCCTGGGGTGCTCAGTGAATCTCCTCTCCTCGCCTCGCCTCCCCAGGCTCCCGGGACATAGATGGCAGAGGCAGTGGCCCCTTCCCTCACCACCCAGGCTTTGCCTTCCAGCCCAACATGGATTCTCTGCTCTGACCCTGTGTTGGCTTCAGGGGTTGGCACAACCCAACTCCGCTTGGAGCTTGGTGGCAGGCATGGCAGCCCAGCGGGGGGCAGCAAGGGAGCTTCCTTCGTGATCTGTATCAGCATCTCCCAGAAAATCATCTCCGACTAAGTCCGCAAACTAAAACAAGTGCCCTCACCTCCCTTCCGATGAGATGGCAATGCTTGGGCTCTTCCTACACAGAAATTCTGGAGCTGCCCCGGAGCTCTGGGCTCTAGTCCAACGCCGCAGGATCAGGCTCCTGTGGCCCATATGTTTCCTGGGCCCGTGGATGGAGGGCCATTTTGGGAAGAGGTGTCCTGAAGAGGACTTTGCAGTCTCCCCAGGCTGGCTTCCTGTTGCTGTTCGGATGTCTTCCCTTCTATGGGAGTGACCTGGGCCTTCCTGGAAGCTAGTGCTGAGGAGGTTGACAGCCCCTCTCCCCCCTCCCCTGTTCCACGAGCAGCCCCACAGCTGGTACCCTGGAGAAGCAGCTGAAGGCAGCCTTGCTGGAAATCCCCATCCCACAGCCCAAGCCCAGGCTGACTGAGAGGGGGGAGAGAGGGGAGGAGCAAGGAGAAGAGGCTGCTTGAAAAGCCAACCTAGCTCTTCGCCTTGACCAAGTTCCCTCCCCACTTCAGACCTGTCCAGACAAAATAATGACTCTCGGTTCTTCCCTTCCAGAAATGCAACTGGATTTCTGCAAAGAGCTTCTAAATCCTGCAGCCACTACCAAGACCATGGCTAGTGCTAACAGAGCCCCACTGCTCCTCTTCCCCCCTCGCCACCCCTGCCCCCCTCAGCTTCACTGAGCAATCAGAGCGGCGGTTTCTAGTGTTTGTCAGGGGCCATAAGACTTGGAATCATGGATCTTCACAGCAGTCCTAGGTGACAGGGGGGAAACTATGCTGGGTGAAAACACAGGCTCTAGCTGTTTGACCTTGGGCAAGTTTCTCAACCTCTCTGCGCCTCATCTGTAAACTAGGAACAAAAATGGTATCCATCTTATACAATCATTGTGAATATTGCATGAGTCAATACATGTGAGAAACTTAGAACGATGTCTGGGACATAATAAGTAGTTAGTACGTGTTAGCTCTTATTTTTATATTATCTCTATTTTGCAGGTGAGGAAACTGATAAAAATAGCTACTGTTTATTGAGTCCTACTCTGTGCTAGGCAGTTTATATGTCGTCGGGGGTGAGAAGTCCAGGATGGGTTACAGCCAAGAACCATCTGCACCCACTAAACCTGAGGAGTGTGCTGACATCCCTCTTCTGGAGTATTTATTTGCATCCATTGGTTTACATGGGGCTACAGAGTGGTACCCTAGGGAAGCTTGAACTGCGCCTAAAATGGGCTCCAGACATATGGAAACATATCCGGCAGACTTTAAATAGACGTTTCTGATAAATAAATTGTCAAAAAGAAGGAATACAGCTGACAAAATGAGCCAGACCCCACAACAGGGCTTGCAGTTCAGAAGGAGGGACCCTCCAGGTTGGATAGAGTGGCTGGCACTCGACCTCGCCTGACTCAGTGGTCTGGAAAGAAAAAGAGCTGTGTGTAAACTGAAGGGAGGTCTCAAGAGCTGACTTCCGAAATCTAACACTTCAGGCTCAGGCCACCCTGCCCCTCAAATGAGTATTTTACCACGAGGGGGATACTGTTCTCACTCTCCCTTTTGAAAGAGCCTGCCGGGCCGGGAAAGATGGAGAGCCTGGGCTGCTGGGCACATCAGCAGGAACGGGGAGAGGTTGCACAGAGCCGCTGGGACAGTGGCGGTGTGGGGAACGAGACACTGACAGCAGGGGCAGCCCAGACCCGTGAGGCGGCTTGCGTGCCAGTGGGCTTCAGGAGGCCCCCACACATATGCTGGCCAAGGCAGATTCGGGGGACTAGACTTCCTGCAGGTGCGTGGAGCTGCTGCGGAGCGGGTACTAGGACGCTAATGACGGTGATGGCCGTGGGGACAGGAAGCACACATGGGGTGAGCGCTCTGTGCCAGGCACTGTTTTAGGTGTTCAATATGAACTTACTTAACTCAGCCACCTTAGGAACGAGGATCATTCTTATTCCCAGTTTACAGACAGGAAAACTGAGGCAGACAGAGGTAAAGTATGTGCCCAAGGTCATGCAGCGAGGAAGTGGAAGATGCAGGATTTGAATTCTGATTTTCTGCTTCTGAGGCCATGCTCTAAACTCCTCTGCCGTATGCCTTGCCAATCAATAGCAAGTGCCCTCATTCCTAACCAAAGCTGGACAGGGTTGGGGACGCTGGGTCCTCCATAAGCTTTACAAAGACCTTATGAAATTGGTGTTTGTCCCCATTTCACAGCTGAGTAAAGTGAGGCTCAAAAAATGCAAATGATTTGTCCAAGTTCACATAGCTGGGAAGTGCCAGAGCCTGTGGGGCCCTCACGCTCATCCACCTCCTGGGGTGTGATGTGACTTGTCCAAGACCACCCAGCTAACTCCCGTCTCTCAGGCTGCTATAAATTCAGTCCCAGTCTTACTGTCACAAGAGAACAAATCATCTCCATGTCCCCCATTTTCCTGGACATGAGGAAGGAGTCCGAGTGCTCTCTAGTCTCAGGCCAGACATTAAGAACAGATGTTTGGCAGGGGACCCTGAGGAAGAAAAGGGACTTGGGTCAGAGGATCTTCCCAGAGAATTCAGGAAGCCAACATAGTCAACTCCCATAACCGTGGGTGTGTAAACTGCAGTCTGAGGAACTCTGTTTACCTGGGCAAGCCTCACGCTTCCAGGTCAGCCTGCCCACCTGCAAGCAGGGATTTTAGCGGGCCTAAGACAATCACCAAAGGGGCCTCGAGTTTGCACAAGGTGTCATTTCTGTCGCCATCTACTGGTCAGAGCGTATATATAAAGGACACAGCATGTGTGTGTATTCCTTCTAGTGTGACTTTGGTCTAGTCCGTCTTTGGAATTTTATTTATTTATTTGTCAGAGAGGGAGAGAGAGCACAAGCAGGGGGAGCAGCAGGCCGAGGGAGAAGCAGGCTCCCCACTAAGCAGGGAGCCTGATGCAGGGACTCAATCCCAGGTCCCTGGGATCATGACCTGAGCCGAAGGAGGGAGCGACTTTACCCCACACAGGTGAGGGCGCCGTGCAAGGCCTGGAAGGAGGGTGGTGTCAGCAACAGTGAGCTCAGCGGCCACACTGGACAGAGAAGAGGCGGGCCACTGCCACAGGTAAGTGAGAGATAGATCCTGGCCTGGACAGAGAGCACAGGGGGAATGAAGAGGAAGGGTGACATGCTGGTGACCGGGAGTGCAGGGTAGGGGAGAGGAGCCCAGGATGCCTCTGGTCTCTGGCTTGTGTGTCACCACCTTCCAAGATGGCAGAGTCATTCACTAAGAGAGGTAGCCCCCCCAAGGGGGGATGCGGGGGGTGGGGGGATGTGGGTTGTGAGTTCATTTGCTGGTATGCTCCGTGGGGAACCTGGGCTAGATTCAGGAGGTGTCCAGTAGGCACTTGGAAATGTGGGCCTGGAGTTCAGGAAGGAGGCTTAGACAGGAGATATGCCTTTGGAAGTCACTGATTCATAAATTATAGAGAAAACTTAGCTCTGAAGATGCTAATAACCCAGTGAGTGGCAGTGACTGGATTTGATCCCCAACTGTTGGATTGCTATGCTGATTACTTCTCCCACCTCAGCACATTCCTAGCTATCAACAGTTACTACTTTTCAGGTGTAAGTTTCCATTCCGATATTATTCTACCCATTTTACAGAACTGGAAAGTTGAGGCATATGTTTAGATAAGCCACACAAGTTGATTATAGAGTCTGAAGTAGTGTCCGTCACAGCCATTCAGCCGGAACTATCTCTGGGAGAGCCGCTTCCTCCGCGGAGCTGGTGGCAGCTGATGCCCACAGAAGGGATGTCACTGGAGAGAGAACACCCCTCACCCCTTTGCCTTGAGTGAGTGGCATCTCAGCTCAGAAGGACAGTTTGGAAGTTTGGCTTGCTGGGGAGAAGTGGGCATGTGTCAAGGGCTGTTGTGGTGGCGAAGGAGGACCTCATGGGCCGTGCATATGTGGGGACGACAGGGAGTGTTAGGGGGTTCACCCTCCAACTTCACTGTTCTCCCAGGATCCACCACACAGACCCCCTAAGCTTTTCATCTCTCACTCTCCTTCGTTGCCTGGCACCTGCCCTTCTGCGGGAGACCCATCCCAGATCAATCTGTCTTCCCTGCTTTCTGCATCCTTGACAATAGATTAGCACCGGGTGACAAGAGTCAGTCCCCCTGCGATGGTGGGATGGCTGGAGCCCCGGGGCCACCTGCTGCAGTGTGGTGCTTCTCAACGTCTCCATCCATCCGTCACCTGAGGAGCTTGAAAGAAAGATGGCCGGCGCCCCGGAGATTCAGATTCAATTAGCCTGGGAGGGGCCCGGGCATCCATCATTCTCTGTGTAGACAAGGGTGCGAACGGACTGCCTCAGAACCAGTCTTCCCCTGTGGCTTCAAAGTCAGACCTGGAGTCTCCGCTCTGCCTTAATATTAATGGTGCGACTTGGATGAATGACTTAAACTCTCTGAGTTCTGTTTCTTTCTCTGAAGGAAGGTTCAGAGCCAATCCACCCAAGGTAACACATATAAAGGCAAGGCACCATGCCTTGAGCTTGGGCTACCCCCTTTGATACCTGTCGCTCTGCCCCCCACTTCCAGCTCCCTTAGAGTTTGGGATTTCCTCCTCAGGGAGCCTTGCGAGAAGTCCTCCAGCTCAGCAACCCGTGGAAAATAGGTCCCTCCCCAGTGGTTTTAGCTGGCTCTCCATGTGTGGCTGGACACCTCGGTGCCATTACCTTAACTGAAAACCCTGCGCATCACCCTTTTCCAGCAGCAGCAGCCAAAAGGCTGCTCTCTGGCCATCATGGTCCCTCCTAAACTGGCCCCATGTGATCATTCCAGCCCCCTTGCTCTGCCCCCAGCGCCGACTCTCCTGAGCCACCCAGCCGTCCACACCCTCCCCGTGCCGATCTCCCTGCACGTATTCACACAGTCAACTGCAGCAGCTCTCGGTGTCCCTCAGAGCCCCCTCCCACCCACCCAGACACCTCCTTTTCCCTCGTGGCTCCAGTCCTCCCCGGCTGGTCCTCACGGACACACGGTTCAGTGCTCCATTGCACGCTCTCTGCGCGGTTCTCCGGTTGCTTCACAGGAAACTGTAAACTCGGGGAGGTGGGGGCTCATCCTTGCAGTTCAGTCTAGCCCAGTTCTGGGTGCATGGTAGGTGCTTCATCAGTGCGGACTGTTCACCTCGGGGGAGGGGGCAGTCAGAAAGAGACCGGAAGTTTTGCACCCAAGACTTTCCCCTGAGATTGGGAGCGGGGAGTGGGGGATATCTTCAAGCCTGCCTCAAAGAAACTCTAGCCTCAGTTTCCAGATGGGGAAACAGAGACTGGGTGCTAGAGTCCCGGATGGAGGCTGGGGCTCCTCAGGTCGGCCTGCTGCTCTGGGTAAGCCATGTCATGTGACCCTGTCACCATACCTCCTGGGCCACCACGGTCATTATTTGTACATCTTCTCTTCTCCCCCTGAGGAGGAGGTCCTGGTCTAGGAGGCTGGGAACCAGGGTTCTGGGTCTGTCCCTGTGTGACCTTGGCTGAGTTATTCTCTCTCTGGGGTGACGTCTCAAAGCCCTGGAAATCCTATGTCTTTATCAGAGGGTCACTGAGGTAATGGATGGCCATGGGCCTTTCGGTGTCCTGGCAGCCTACTTTCAGCCAGTTCTCCACCCCCCACCCCCCCAGGGTCCCCCTCTCCCTCCCACTCCAGGCCCCAAACAGGGGAAATTAATTGCGTGTTCAAGTCTCTCCCTTTGCCCAGCCATAGCCGAGCTGACTGGGGAAATTAGGGTGACACTGGTGCAAATAATGGAGTGTCTTTCCCAAAACGATCTTTAGGCCCTGTTGCTTTAGCTGCTGCTTAAATGGATGAGCTAATTAATTTAACTAATTGTTCCTGAGGACTCATATTTTCAGTCACGTGACCTAAAGGCACATTCTCCCAGGAAGGCCACTCTGCTGCCCACACTCCCTGTTGGACCAGGTTTTGGCAGAGTCCGTGATAGTCGTCCCCACCCTTCGTGCTCTGCGCTCAACCCAACCCCGGATCTTTAAGGGACCAGGACCCCTTCCTCCAGCCTCTGTCCACATGCAAAACCTAGGGCACCCTCGCCAATTCATTCATCCATTCAACAACTTTGTGTTAGTTGCCTACCTCGTGTCAAACACTGGTCTCAGTATTGAGGAATCAGTGATGAGTAAGAGCAGACAAGGCTGTGCCTCACGGGGTGTTCAGTCTACTTAGGGATATGACACTAATCATATGACCGCAAACACACACACACACACACACACACACGTCAGATCTATGCTATAGTCAGTACTATGAAGGGATGTGAGATGGCACTATACACTCTAATAGACAGACTTCGTGGGGAGATCAAGGACGGCTTCCTGGAGGAAGTGGCCCTTGAACTGAAGCTTGAAACTAACCAGAGAGGAGGGAGGGAAGTGCATTCCAGGCAGAGGGAACAGCTACTTCACAATCCAGGTAAGAGACTGGCTGGACCAGAGTGCGGGAGAGGGACAGAAGTGGAGGGTTTTGAGAGAGAAGGGACTGGCTTTGGTATGGGGTTGGATATGAAGGGATAGGGAGGGGAAGCATTAATAATAACTCCTAAGCTTCTGGTCTGTGCTGCCGGCGGGCTGGGGATGTCACTCACTGGGACAGAAAACCCCAGAGTTAGGCCAGGCGTGGGCAGCGGGTATAAGCATGAGCCGGGTGCTGGGATACCTCTGAGGCACCCAAACGGGGATGTTGAATGTGCAGATGATAAACCCGCAGGTCTCAGAGGAGCGGGCTGGGCTGGAGGTGCGCGTCTGTGCGTCACCTACTGAGGGGTGGGGGTTGACACTGCAGGGTGTGGTCGGTCAGATAACAGTCCTGGGCACGGCTTGACTGGCCCCAGACTGCAGCCCTGCAAGACAACAGATGTGAGCACGTGCCCCGTTTTCACGATGTCATCTGGTTCTCTTTTCCTGTCTCAGAGTCACGTAAGTTTCCTGTTTCCTTTATCTACTGATAAACTGACAGCTGCGCGTGTGCCCGAGACTCTCCCCGTGACAAGGGAGCACTGCGATCATTCACAAGGGACACGACTGCTCAGCTGTGCACTGTGCTGGGTCTTTCCGTGTTTTCACTCACTGGGCCTCTGAGATCGAGACTCCTAGCCTTGCTTTTCAGAGTAGGATGCTGGGGCTCACGCGTTCCCAGGATCAGGCCTGCGTGACGTGTTCTCACTCCGTGTGTCTCCCCAGAAGAGGAGGGTATGTGCCGGAGGATCTGAGAGACCCTGGGAGCGCCGGGGCCAGAAGATTCCGTTCCTAGTTTCCTTCAGCTGGTCCCGGGCAGATGCAGGTAGGGAGGGCACAGGGGCCTCTGGGAGGTGGGGGGGTAGGAAGTGCTGGGCCAAACAGGGGAGAGGTCTGGGCCGGTGCCTTCCTGGTCAGAGCAGCAGGGGGAGACTGAGGCAGGGAGTCAGGACCAGAAAGCGTGGCTTGTGCGCCCAGAGGAGGCTGTGCCAGTGAGAGAGGAGGCAGGGTGAGAGAAGTGAGCCCGCACACGGGCGCGGCAGCGGAAACGGGCAGGCTGGCTTAGGGTGGTGCAGAGGGCTCCAAACCTGAGGGCGAAGGGGCTCCCCCCACGTCCTGCCCACCCCGCCCCCTGCGCACGCTGGGGGCTTCACTGTCAGTGGGAGATGGGGGTAGGACCCAGTCTTATTGGGGCTGTGGAGGGCCTGGGAGGGGGCTTGGCAGGACAGAGGCTGGGAAGTCCCCCTGCACTGCTAAGAGGCAGAGGGGCAGGTATTCCCAGCACGGGGTCCTGCGGCTCCTGGTCGGCTGGGACGAGGGACTGCGAGGGAGAGGCGGGCTATGAAACATACATGCGTGCGTGCAGGCGCGTGCACACACACGTACACACGCACGTACACACGCACGTACACATGCGCACACACACGTACACCCACGCGCGGGCTATGAAACACATGCGTGCGTGCAGGCGCGTGCGCGCACACATACACGCACACACAGGTACACACATACGCGGGCTATGAAACACATGCGTGCGTGCAGGCGCACACACACACACGTACACACACGCACACACACACACCCCAATCGGGGTAGTCAGTGGAGGAGGTCAGCCATAACCCAGGGGCTGAACTGATCATAGCTGTATGACTCCAGGGCAAACCGAATCCTCTCTGGATCTCTGTATCTTCGGCTCCCAAGGGCTTCTTCTGCTCCCCTGTCTCCCTGACGCTGCTTTTTATTCTAGACCCAGAGCAGGAGTGGTGCCATCCTCTGTCTAGGCATTTGGCCCCTCCCTCCCGCTCCAGGGCCCTGAGGGCCTGAGACTTAAAGCCAAGAGTGGGAGGGTGCCAAGACCCAGGGACTTGGCCTGGGTTTGAGTCCCAACTGCTGCTTCCTAAGTGGACAACCTTGGGGAAGAGTCTTGAACCTTTCTGAGCTCATGTGTCATCTCTAAAAGCAGAAAATGACACTTCTTTCAGCAAGGACGTTGCGAAGCTTTGAGGGCTACCCAGCACGTTGGCTTGTGTGCATGTAGAGGGCCAGTCACAGCCATCAATGGGAGGCCCCTTTGCTTTTCTGCTTCGCTGTCCACAGCCCCAGCTCCTACTCCCTGCAGGGACTCCCTGTCCTTCATCCTTGATGACCCCGCCTCTGGCTGCACATTTTAGCAGTGGGCTACGTGAGGAAGAGCCCTTCCCACTGTTTGTACATCTTTAGGAGTTAGCAAGGACTTCCTTAGCTTGAACTATAATCTTTTGCTGGAGCTTCCGCTGCTGGTGAGAGTGGAGCTGCCCAGAAGGGATGGTTGTCCTCCGGCTCTCTGAGGACAGCCACTGGGGCCCCCCCAGGGTGGCCTGTCTATCTACCGGGCTCCCTGCATCCTTCTTCCACCGTTTCCCATCCTGGCCAAATTCTTCCGGACAAGATCTGGTCTGTCTGTCCTTCTTGAAATGGGATATCCAGAGAGGTTCAACAGACCCTAAATATGAGCCAGTGAGGCCAAATTCCAGGGGTCAGACTTTGGCAGAGCCCTAGATAAAAGGGATGGTTACATTTCTTTCCCATGGATGTACCTCCTATGACCATTTATAATTTGCTCCCGATCAAGTCAAGAGGCAGATGTTTACATAATTTATCATCTTATCTGGAGATGTTCTGAAGTGTGACCCAGACCCAAATGAGATTTCTGGTCAGCGGCACAGAAACCTTTTCATCAGCCTCGAGCAGAGCTGGTCCAAACACACGCACACGGGAAGCACGCTCACCACAGTCTGAGGGCAACCCACCAGAGGAGTCCCCACAGCAGGCTTCGGAAGTGATGCTCAGGACCCGGGCAGGGCCTCCTTGCCCACCCATAAGTCTGTCCCCTCCCAGGCAGACCTGGAGCCCACTTCCCTGGAAGAGGGATGGTCAAGCCCCTGGACAGAACTGCTCCTCGCTTTCAGAAGGGAAAACTGGGGGGTGACCACATGGCCCTGGGGAGAAGTCGGGTGGGAGGGTAGCAGTCGGACAAGTCTGTGAGCTGGAAAAGAATGGCGGTTCTCTGTATTTTTCCCTCTCCTCCCTCACACAGGAATGCTCTGAGCTGGCCTTGGGTGCATGGCTCCTGCGGTGATGAATGTAAGGTGCCCCCCTGTTTGGCCTCTCTCTTGCTCTGATGTCGGCACCCCGGTCCAGAAACCGAGAGCCGCCAACACAGAGGAGGGCCCTGGGAGCCCCCGCATTGTCCTTGACAAGTTCTGGAAGATGGGTTGGAGCCAGCAGTGGAGAGAGGGCTTCTGAAGGGTGAGGGCAGAAGACTCCGGGGGTCTACCCCGCTGGAGGAGGCTCAGGGTTTGGGGGTGACGCTGATCCTACCCCTCCTCCCTGGCTGCCTTGAACAACTAACCTATGAATTCATTAGTCAATCAGCAGAAAGTCACCAGACCCCTCCCCGGGGGTGGGGGGGCGCCTGTCACTTGGTCTCACTCAGCGTGTCCCGGTCACTTCCTGTACCAGGGGCCTCTGCTCTAGGACCAGCTCTGCCTTCAGCTCGCCGAGTGACCTTGGGCAAGTCGCTTCACCTCTCCGGGTCTCAGGTTCTTTGCAAATACAATAAAAGGATTGGACTGCATGGTCTCTCAGGTCCCTCTCAGCTCTGATGGTTCTATGAGTCTGCAAGCTAGAAGATGGGAAGTGGGTGGATGGCAAAGGCTGCGTGGCCCCTTTTCTGGAGAAGGAGGAGAAAATGATAGGGACGTCTCCCAGCGGGTGGCGTCAGGGATGGGCATGCGCTAAATGTGCCCTCGGCGACGGAGATACCCAGGGCGTTGTGACAGAGCCCGACCACCACGTCCCCCTGCTCTCTCCCTTCCCCCGGCTCTGTCATCCCCACCTTTGCCTCTCCCAGCGCCCCTGGGCTCCTGCCTGGGCCAGTCAGGAGCTGGGTGGCAGGAGGGCTGGTGACGCGCTCCCCCTGCCCCGGCCGGCAGGGCTGTGTGGGCATCTGCCCGCGGAGCTGAGGAGGCGCCGGGCTGGGCACGGGCCGGGGGAGGACGTGCGGCGGGCGTGTGCCTCCAGCAGCCACCAGCAGCCTCCCCCACTCACAGGCACTGCAATGCAGTGGCACGATTTTTTTTGTTGCTCGGTTTTTTCCTAAAAGTCCTCATTTCCCAGGGAAATGTGCAGCCAAATGTTTCCAGAAAGGGGTGGTCAGGTTGCCTGGGGATGTGTCAACCCTTCCACTTCAGTGTGGTGCCCCCCGACACCCCCCCTCGCCAGTGTGCAGCCCCCTACCCTCTGTTCCTGGTGGAACTGGGAGGCCCAGGTGGAAGGAGCAGGAAGTGGCCGATCTTCCCTTCCCAAGGCCTGGGACACAGGCTGATGGAACTTCAGTGTTTGCTGAATTGGAGCACTTCTCAATTTCCTGATCCCCGGGGGGCTCTGGCTTGAGGCTCCATCCCCGAGGCAGAGATGCCTTCAGATTCACAGGGAATCAATCTCTCTCTCTCCCAATAAGCATTTTTTGGGGGGACAACGCCCCCCTTTAGAGTATCAAATACCAAATCTGCTGCAGGGTTTCCAGGGAGGCCGAGAACTTGGAACCACCGTCTTGCTCCCCTGTCCCACTGCACAGCATACTCATTTTGCACGCACTCTACTTCTGTGTTCTTCTGTTCTTGGGTTTCATTTTAAGGGAACTTTTCTTTCTTTCTTTTTTTTTTCTTAAGATTTTATTTATTTATTTATTTATTTGAGGGGGGAGCGGGAGGCAGAGGGAGAAGCAGGATCCCAGGACCCTAGGATCATGACCTGAGTTGAAGGCAGACACTTAACCGACTGAGCCACCCAGGCGCCCTTAAGGGAACTTCTCAATCCAGCTCTGCTCTCCCAATTAAAAAAGGTGATGAGTTCAATCAGCTATGAAAATAAAGCCAGATGAGGAGCCTAGGGGAACAGGGGCAGACCTATCCCTGCCAGCTCCATTCCCCCCCCCCCCATTTCCCCAGAACTCCGACGGCGGGGGGAGGCGGGGGGGTGAGCTCTCCACTGACAGAGAGCAGCAGAAGGAGAGAGCTTAGAGGAAGAACTGTGGAATGCGGTCAGGAGCATTTGCTAGGTGAGTGGGATTTCAGCCTTAAAAAGGACTTTGAAAGCCCTCTCTCTGCATGGGCAGGTAAGGCTGTGTGCCCTAAGCTCTCTCCCCACAACCTGCAGGGGCTATGAGGGCCCCGTCTGCCCTTCTCTGTGATGTTGGGTCTCTCTCAGGCACAGATGGCTCTAGCTCAGGGGCAGCCAGGACACAGCTGAGCCATCTGGGTACAGCCCAGGGAGAGGTGCAGCCAGTCTGCCATCTGGCGAGCAGGTGACAGCCACCGACATGGAGGTCCGGGGTGAGGGGCAGGGAGCTCGAGGCTAGCAGGGTCGGACCTGCTGCCTGCAGGAACTCTCCTCGCTGCCTTCAGAATCCCTGGGCCCCAGACAGGAGGTGCCTCCAGGCCCCAAGTGGTGTGGAGGTCTTTAAATGAAAACGAACCAAGCCTCCACCGCCCCCCCCCCCCCCCCCCCCCCCCCCCCGCATTGTGTATTTCCATCAAAGCACAGGCTGTAGATGAAAGTGACAGCTCTTCTCTTCTCCCTGAGATCAGGGCAGGGGACTCCGCTCCAAGGACCGTATAGGGGGATTGAGGTTAGCCACCAGGAAACACCCCAGGACAGCAGAGGGAATCCCATGCAGTGTTTATAAGCCAGACTTCGGTCCTAACTCTGCTACCTTCTTGTGGTGTGCCCCAGGGCAAGTTCATTAACTCCTCAGAGGCTGTTTCCTCTTCCGTAATAGCTGTGCCTCCTTGGGCTGCTGGGAAGTTACAGGACAAAGTACAGAGATGCCTCAGGGAGTGATGGCTGTTTGTTTTACTACTACAACCCCAGGACAGTAGGTGAGAAAGGCAAGGAATCTCCACCCCAGCAGCCTTAACCAAATGGCTGTTTGTTTGTTTTTTGGCGGTGGGGGGGGGGGGGGGGGGGGGGGGCAGAGGGAGAGGGAGAGAGAGTCTCAAGCACACTCCCCGCTGAGCGGGGAGCCCAACGCAGGGCTCAATCTTGCAACCCTGAGATTGTGACCTGAGCCGAAATCAAAAGCTGGACACTTCACTGCCTGAGCCACCCAGGTGCCCCAAGGCTCCCAGATGTTAATGTGCATTAAAAATCTCCTGGAACCTTCCAGAAGGTACAGAATCCCAAGCCTGACCCCCCAAATTCTGACTCAGTAGGTTCAGTTCAGGCATCCTGCATGATTTTAACACGGGTGGTCCGCAGACCACATTTTGAGAAGCGCAGCCACAGAGGACAGGAGAGACGGTCCCAAGGATTAACCCTCGCCCCTGCTCCTGTCCCCCAACCCGGCCTTCCTTCTCCCTGGGTGCTTGGCCTCTCCTGTGCTTTGTCCCTGCCGCAGCCTCTCGCTCTTGCATCCACATTGCTCAGTCAGTTCCTCATTCAGCAAATCCTTACTGAGTGCCCACTCAGTTCCTGACACTTCTAGGTGCTAGAGAGAGGGCAATGAGTAAGACAAAAATCCTTGCCCTTGCAGACCACATAATTCATATTGACTGACTCACCCAGTCATTCACTCTTTCATTCATTCATTCATTCATTCATTCAGTGAATACTATCTACCGAGCACCTACTCTCTGCCAGGCTCTGGGCTAGGTGCTAGGGTTGACGTATGCAGAGTCCTCCTTGTCAGAAGAAGGCCAAGGAAGAGATGCCCTTAGGGACCGTGTGCCCCTGGGGACCCTCCGCTCCAAACCCCAAGGCAGAGGGCAGTGTCAGGCTGGCTGCTGACCCCTTCCCCACAGAGGCAACCTGGGGGGGACCACCTGCCGGCTCGGCCAACTGCAGAGTGGGATCGTTAAGCAGAGGCCATCTGCAAGAGATGCATGGCTTGGCCTTCCTCCCCAGTTCACTCATCGTCACTGCTGGGTACAAAACATCTTTTTTCCTGATCCCGCCCTGTCCCTTTACATAATCCTGTGCCTCATAATTACGTGTGAGGATGGGCCAATTCCCCCAAACACTGTGTCAGGCCATCGATTACATTCCCTTGCCATTGCGCTGCGCCACTCGGTGGCCCTCGAGCCACCTGGCTGGGGGAGCGCAGCCCCTGGCCTCGATTTTTCATGCCAGTCCTGCATCCGTCACCGGGCCGCCAGCTCCAGTCTCTGCTCCAAGGGGGCAGGTGTTCAGAGAGAACACTTGGCAGGCCCTGGCCCATTCCCACCACCCCCGCCGGAGTGTTTATAAAGCACTGAGGGCCTTTGGAATTCATCGAACCCAATCCCCTCATTTTGCAGATGGGATAACTGAGGCTCAGGGTGGGGCCTTAATTTGCTCAGAGTTGGTCCCAAAGCTAGTGTATTTACCTCATTCATTTACCCATTCATTAATTCATCTGTCAAACACCTTGAGAGTCTGTTAGGTACCAAAGCTCTGCTCATCACTGGACATACAAGGATGACCAAGACGTCGTCCCTGACCTGAAGAGGCTCACACTCCAATTAGGAGACACACATCAGGACCACCTGGGTGGCTCAGCTGGTTGGGCAGCTGCCTTTGGCTCAGGTCATGATCCCAGGGTCCTGGGATTGAGCCCTGCATCGGGCTCCCCGCTTGGTGGGGAGTCTGCTTCTCCCTCTGCCTCTGCCTCTGCCCCTGCTCACGCTCTCTCTCAAATAAATGAAATCTTAAAAAAAAAAAAAAAAAAGGAGACCCACATCCCCACAGTACAATACAGTAAGCACACTAATCTGTGTGGGGGGAATAGAAAGGAGCGGAGGGGGCTTCTGTGCGGAGTTTTAGAGGGAAAATAGGAATCACCCAAGCACGTGGGATGGGAAGGGCATCCCAGGCAGAGGGCACATCATAAGCAAAGACCAGGAGGGGCGCCTGGGTGGCTCAGTCCGTTAAGCATCTGCCTTCACCTCAGGTCGTGATCCCAGAGTCCTGGGATGGAGCCCCGCGTCGGGCTCCTCGCTCAGCAGGGAGCCTGCTCTCCCTCTGCCTCTGCCTGCCCCTCCCCTTGCTCGTACTCTTTCTCTCTCTGTCAAATAAATAAATAAGCTTAAAAAAAAATAAGCAAAGACCAGAAAGTGGCAAGAGGCCTGTAGTATGCAACGCTGGTGGTAGAACTGGGCCCAGATATCCAGATTCCAGTGTTTTCCCCTCCCTTTGCAGCCTTGGGGCTTCCTACGGTCCTAGGGATGCAGGAATTACACTTCCTGATCCCCCTCTGTGGAACGGGGCCTGCCTGGGGGAGAGGTAACCCTCTAATCAGTGGTGATGTTCAGGGTGACCTCAAGAAGGGAGCACGCCAATTACTAATACTTGCTGGGGCCAACGGCCCGTCCACAGGTAGAGCAAGCACGGATGCCAGTAGGGCCAAGTGCTACCCTTGCACCTGCTCAGGGACAGGACAGCTAGGCCATTCCACGTCATCAGTCAGTAGGGGGTGGGGGTGAAGTCAGCGGGCTGGAGACCCTGAAGCTGAGCTGTACCCAGACTCTGAGCAGACCGTACATGTCCCCTCCTTCCTGAGCCTGTGTGCCAGTCTCACTGTGAGACTCTGTCTGGTGACGACAGATACAAGCTTTGGCATTACACCAAGCTTGGTTTGATTGTTAGTTCAGCCATTTACTAGCTGAGTAGCCATGGGCAAGTCAGGCAATCTCTCTGAGCCTCAGGATCATCATCTGTAGAAGAGGATTCGTAACATCCATCCTATATAAGGTTGCCAAAAAGTAAACATGGTGTGTACAGAATGGGTAGCCTAAGGGCCTGGCACATGGTCAGTAAATCGTACGTAACAACAGTGGAGATATGACGGGGGTTGGGAAGGAGCTTGTTCCTTCTCGGAGGAGAGAAGCCACAGCAGGATGCGACCCTGAGTCCTTGGATACACCTCCATTGCCCACAGTTAACTGGATGAACTGGCCCAAATTACTCAACCTCTCTTGGCTTCATTTGTTCTTCCTTTCGTTTTTCCCTGTAATGGAAATAATATTTCACAGGGTTATTATGGAAATGAAACCTCCGATGCATGGGAGGTGCTTGCATGTAGCAAGAGTGTAATAAATATTTTTTCCTGCCTTCTGCACAACTAGACTCCTGCTTCCCCCCTCCTGGCATATTGGGGGTCCCCTTTCCTGGATTAGCCTGAGATTATGGGTATGTGGGGCCACAGATGGGCCCAAGGTACCAGAAATAACCCCCCCAAAACAGTCAGTTAATTTATGACAAAGGAGGCAAGAATATCAAGGGACAATGGGGACCATAACCCTCCGCAGGAAGAAGGCCTCTGGGCAAACATGCCTCCTCAGCAGTCACTCTAGCATGGACACTGGCTTCCCACACTGGCAGGTCAGCCCTGCTCCCAAGGCCTGACCTCCCCTTTCCAGCTCTTTGTAGACGCCACCGTCTGCATCCCACCCACAGTACTTCCTGAGCAAAGTCCTCCAGGCAGGCTCTTCCTCCTGACTTCCCTGCACCTGCTGGTGGACCACTGTGTCTCTGTCTACTCTGCTTCGGACCCTTCAGGACATCTTTTTAAAAAGATTTTTTATTGGGGCGCCTGGGTGGCTCAGTTGGTTAAGCAACTGCCTTCGGCTCAGGTCATGATCCTGGAGTCCCGGGATCGAGTCCCGCCTCAGGCTCCCTGCTCGGCGGGGAGCCTGCTTCTCTCTCTGACCCTCCGCCCTCTCATGCTCTCTGTCTCTCACTCTCTCTCTCTCAAATAAATAAATAAAATCTTTAAAAAAAAAAAACAGACTTTTTATTTATGGACATTTTCAAACTCTCACAGAAGTAGAAAGAAGACTATAATACGCCTCATGGGCTTGTCACCCAACCCCAACATTTATGAACTTTTTGCCATCTTGTTTTACCTAGTATCCTCTACACTTTCTTTGTTTCCTGGAGTATTTTTTTTTAAGATTTTATTTATTGGGGCGCCTGGGTGGCTCAGTCGTTAAGCGTCTGCCTTCGGCTCAGGTCGTGATCCCAGGGTCCTGGGATCGAGCCCCACGTCGGGCTCTCTGCTCAGCAGAAAGCCTGCTTCTCCAGCTCTCCTACTCCCCCTGCTTGTGTTCCTTCTCTCGCTGTGTCTCTCTCTGTCAAATAAATAAATAAAATCTTTAAAAATAAATAAATAAATAAATAAATAAAGATTTTATTTATTTATTTGAGAGAGAGAGAACACAAGAGCAGGAGGGACAAAGGGAGAGGGAGAAGCAGAATCCCTGCTGAGCAGGGAGCCCGACATGGGGCTTGATCCCAGGACCCCGGGACCATGACCTGAACCAAAGGCAGACACTCAACTGACTGAGTCACCCAGGCGCCCCTTTTCTGGAGTATTTTAAAGCAAATCCAGACATCATATTATTTTTCCCATAAATACTTTAGCACAGCTAAAAATCTTTTAAAAATATAATCTTTATAACTACCATTTCACTATCATACTTAGCACAGTAAGATTCTTCAATAGCATTTGACACCCTATCCTTATTCAAACTTTCCTGATTGCCTCAAAAATACCGTTTCCCTCCTATGTTTTCTCCAGAATTTTTATGGTTTCCAATCTTATGCTCAAGTCTTTAATCCATTTTGAGTTAATTTTTGCATGTGGTGTAAGATAATGGTCCAGTTTTATCTCTTGTATGTGGCTGTCCAGTTTTCCCAACACCATTTATTGAAGAGACCATCCTTTCCCCATTGGATATTCTTGCCTCCTTCGTCATAACTTCACTGACCATGCATATGTGGGTTTATTTCTGGGCTCTCTATTCTGTTCTGTTGATCTGTGTGTTTCCTTCGATGTCAGTACCATACCATTTTGATGACTCTGGCTTTGTAGAATAGTTTTGCCCTTTCCAGGTCGGTTTGCGGGGCGCCTGGGTAGCTCAGTCGGTTAAGCGTCTGCCTTCGACTTAGGTCACGAACCCAGGGTCCTGGGATCAAGTCCCGCGTGGGGCTCCTTGCTCAGCAGGGAGCCTGCTTCTCCCTCTCCCTCTGCCCCTGCTTGTGTGCACGCACGCACTTGCTCTCTCTCTCTCAAAAATAAATAAATAAAAATTAAAAAAAAAGAAGATTTCAAGGTCGGTTTGAGTCCACACCTTGCATTTGGTTATTATATCCAGTAAATCTCCTTTATTCTATGAAAGAGCTCCCTCTCTTTTTTGCTGTCACTGATTTGTTGCACAAACCAGGTCACTTGTCCTGCGCGATGTCCTGCTTTGGGGATTGGCTGATTTAGTCCTCCTTGTGTGTTTTAGTTTCCTCTGCTTTCCCATCACAGCTCACGCCTCCATATTCTTCATTTACCCGTTTACTTGCATGTTTCCCCCTAGACTAGGCGTTCCTGCGGGGCAAGACTGGCTTTTAATCCTCTTCCTACCCCCAGGGCCTAACACTATGTCTGTCACGTAGTAAGCATTTAATCAATATTTACAGAACAGAGGCGACTCCCCCAGCAATGGCACCGGACTCACAACACCGGAGGACAGTGACAGGGCTTGAGAAGAGTTCTCCTGTCAGGCGCTGGGTGCACACGTGCACACAGCAGCAGGACCCCAAGGAGCAAGAAGAGCCTCCTTTGCAGGGAGTGGGAGTGAAAATTCCCTCGTGCATCTCACATCTCCTCCCTGCACATTTTTCACCCCATCACCCCTCGAGCCTTCCTTCGGTGAATTGGAAATAGACGCTCCCCAGGCTGGCTAAGGAAGCCCTGCTCTGGCCATAGGGCCTATGCAGGGCGGCGGGGGGCGGGGGGGGGGGGGGGGGGGGCGGCGGGTGGGCAGGAAGACCCACCCGGCAGCCCAGGACTCCGTAAATGGATTCCCCTTTCTCTGCGCTGCACTAATTTTCTGATGGTCTTGAAATCCAAGAAGTTCCTCTCCTGGATGCAGGTCAGCCAAATTATCGAATTCCAGGATTCCAGAAGAGTGCCCTCTGGGGTTGTACCATGAGGCAGAATTTGGGGGAGGGGGATCAGCTACCCTGCCCTGTGCTCTTCTTGTCACTCCCTTCACATAACTGTCTTCTCTTCATGCTCACAGGTGGGGAGGCAGGTTTACCCATTGCCTGAAGCTGGGCTTCCCCAAACAGGGGAAGGGGGTGTTGGGAAGACCTTTCCACATGAAATGAGGAAAGCTATTCCTGGGCCCTCTTCCTAACGTAAGACCAAGATGTCCTTATGAGGTCTAACCTCAAGCCCCTCCGCCTGGTTCAGCCTTAGCCAAGAAGAAGGCAACTCGGTTACATCCAACTTAGGTTTCCCGAGTGCACACAGTACCAACAAAGCCCAATTCCTTCATTGCCCCTATTTTCATGTTTTCTAATCAACTTTACTGAGGTATAATTACATACATACAATAAAATATACCAATTGTAAGTGTATAGTTTGATGAATTTTGTTAATTTCACCACCATCCTAATTTAGAGGCAGAATATCCCCATCACCCAAAAGTTTCCTTGTGTCTCTTTTTTTTCTTTTTAAAGATTTTATTTATTTATTTATTTATTTGACAGAGAGAGACACAGCAAGAGAGGGAACACAAGCAGAGGGAGTGGGAGAGGGAGAAGCAGGCCTCCCATGGAGCTGGGAGCCCGATGCGGGGCTCGATCCCAGGACCCTGGGATCATGACCTGAGCCGAAGGCAGACACTTAATGACTGAGCCACCCAGGCGCCCCTCCTTGTGTCTCTTTGCACTCAAGTCCCCATCATCCCCAGCCCCAGGTAACCACTGATTTTTTTTTCTCACTATAGATTAGTTCATTTGTTTGAAAAATTCATCTAAATGGAATCATACTGTACACACCCTTCTGGACGGGCCTCTTTTACTCAACATAATTATTTTGAGATTCACCCATGTTGTTGCAGGTGATGGCAATTCATTCCTTTTTGTTGCTGAATATAGTATGTCATTATATGGAGTGCCTATTTAAATTTAAATTTTAAATTTCAATTTAAAATACTTTAGGCAGCTCTTTCTGCCCACAGGTCCAGTCCCCATGCTTTAATAAAAACACCTTTTTGCACTGAAAAAATAAATAAATAAATAAAATAGGGGTGCCTGGGTGGCTCAGTCGTTAAGTGTCCGCCTTCAGCTCAGGTCATGATCCTGGGGTCCTGGGATCAAGCCCTGCATCAGGCTCCCTGCTCGGTGGGAAGCTTGCTTCTCCCTCTCCCACTCCCCCTGCTTGTGTTCCCTCTCTTGCCGTGTCTCTCTCTGTCAAATAAATAAATAAAATCTTTCAAAAAAATAATAAAATAAAATCATTTAAAGGTTACTTATGTCTTCTGTTCTTATCCTTCCCCCAGTCTCCTGTTCTAAGAAATTCTGCTGCCTTCTAAGAGAATAATGAGTTTGTCTCTGGGATGAACATGGTAAAGTAAAAAAGGAAAATTGCAAAAAAAGAATAAGAAAGGAGAATCTCTGCTACTACCTCTTACAGACAGCAGGAAGTCAAAAGGTTATGCCTGGACTGGGGAGAGGCTAAACCAAATAACTTCTTACACTGCTTTTCAGCTCTCTGATTCCCTTTCTGTGACATTCATCAAAAAAATATGAGCACCAGGACACTGGCTGGCTCAGTCAGTGGAGCATGTGACTCTTGATCTTGGGGTCATGAGTTTGAGCCCCATGTTGGGAGTAGAGATTACTTTTAAAAAAACATATGAGCACCTACTATGTCCTCATCCCTGGACTGAGGACACATGACAAGGTTCCTGAGCTCAAGGTACTTGTCAGGGAGGCAGACAGATAAACATGTGTTTCTACACTGGACTAAAGCCACAGAGAAGTTTAGGGATCCATGTCATGGGCCTTCAGTTAGAGTCTATGCTTATAGCTGGGAAATAAAACTACTTAAGTCTTTAGGTGTGATATCCTGAAAGGCCACAGAAGAGAGGCATCACTAGGCAAATTATATGTATTTCTCTGCATTTCTGTCTTGTTCTGTACATTAGGGCCTCTGAGCATGTCTCTCTCCCCTCCCCACTTGTCCCTCGCTCCCTTGTTCTTTGTCTATCCACATTAACTGGTCATTAGTCCAAAATTTATATTTTTGTTATTTTTTGTGCTTATTTGATAGGCTTTTGTGTTCACAATTCCTAGTTTAAGAAGCAGATAAATGGGACACAAATTAATTTCCTTAAAAAGCTCACTAAAATGAGTTAGTTTTGTCAGCAGCTCTCAGTAGGAGAAAAGATTACCTGGTCCCTGGCCTTCATGATGCCAAACAACTAATTTAACTTAAATTTCCCTGGTGATCTGACAGCTTGACTGGTAGTTTCAGCAGAATCTGGCTCTCTAATCTGCTTGTTGAAATGGTAAAATTCTCTTCACCCAGAGAAATCTCCCATCCAGGAAACTGGGACAGACTGGCACCCCGCAGAGCAATCCTGCAGAGATTATGACCCCCTAGGATTCTACATCTTCTTTATGTCTTACACATAATATCAAAAGAAGGGAGAGTTTGAAGGACGGAAGCCAAATAGGGGAAAAGATTTATTGCAAAGAAAAACAAAAGGAAGAAACCATGGCCACTCCTAGAGCTGGTACAGGGAAAGCAGGAGGAGGTGGTACCATTAGGACCCAGAATCTGGGGCCATCTATTAGGAACTAGAGCCATAGGGGAGACACAGGTGCTGCCAGAGAGGCCTCCTGAGGCAAAGGGAGACATGCCCCTCTAGCCCTCCAGTCTACCTTTGGCTGAACTGGTCCAGATGCCAGTTAGCAAAGGAGCTTGGGAAATGTAGTTCCCGCTGTCAGAGCAGAGCAAAGGGCGGGTAGTGGATCCGAGGGCAGGCAAACAACCAACAAGTTGTGTGTGTGTGTGTGTGTGTGTGTGTGCACGTTGTTGTTATTGTAGTTGTATGTGTGTGTGTCTGTATGGCTATTGCCAGAAAGAAAGAGGTACTGATGCTTTAGTTTATATTGGCCATTCTAAATAAGTCCCACGAGAGCAATTCACCGAGCTCACAGCAGGCTTCTCAGATATTTCCAGGCATCTCTTCCTCCTAGCACTATCAAAGCTCATAGAGCAGCTCAACAGCCTACAGAGGGATGGAGGTGGACCTCTTGCTGTGAACAGAATAGAGGCAGGAGACTGGGAGTTCACCCAGAATATAAAGGTATGGAATATATCTCCGACAACTGCCCCTCCTATTCACAGACACATGTAAATAATCATCCGTTCACATACTCATCCATTTGTATACTCAGACACACACACTTACACTGCAGCTAGAACACATAATATCTGCTTTAAATCTTTTTTTTACTGTGGTCTAGAACTCTCAGGAGTGATGTAGGAGGTAAACAGAGTAATCTATGTAAACGTGGTTTATAAAGTTTACAGCATATTACTCAAACAAGCACAAAAATAGAACCTGGATTCTAACTTTATTCTGTAGTTAGTTTGTTGTGAATGAAGGCTGCTAGTGATGGTTAGAGGTGGAATTATTCAAAGATTTACAAGGTTTAAAGACTCTGGGATAAATAAAGAGTAACCTTTATTTGGGGAAACTATCATAAGGACAACAACCATTTATCACGTGCTTACCACATGCAGGTATTTTATGTGCATTATTCTATTTACCCCTTGGAGCATTTCTGAGAGGCAGACATTACTCTTCCAATTTTCCAAAGGAAACAAGGTTAAGTAACCAGTAGAAGAGCTCATGGCTGTTGAGGGCAGAGCCAGGATTTGGGCTTGGGTCTGTATGGTTCTACCACTGTACGAGGCATCACCTCAAAGAAGGGAGTCAAGGCACTGCCGAAGGGTACCTGGGGAACCTGACGGCTTTCATTTTGAAGCCACATGTATTTCTTGAAGCAGAAGCCAAGAAGAGTTAAGTCAGGTAGAAAGGACGTAAGGAAAAATGGCCGAATGGAGGAAAACAACATGGTGGTTAGGTATCTGTTTGTATCTCATTTTAGTCAAGCCTTCAGAAATTTTGGAACCCGTTGATGATTCTGAAAGTCTTGAGCTCCATGAATAAATTCAGAGTGCATTAATTCCACACAAGCCATGAAAATATCAGCTACTAATACAAAATTAGATCACATAACTAGCCAAAGTCTTTGCATCTCTTTAAATTTTGCATTGAATCGTGTGTTAAAACACTATTGAGAAATACTAGCTAAGGTTTAATCCTTACTTTTAATAGATTTTAAGAACCACAGTTGAGTGGAAGGACACACATATGCTCCCCTCACCCAATCTACTTACCCAGGAGCCCTGGCCTTTCAGATCAGGGCATAACTAAAGTACCACCATCTGCCTGGTGACAGCCTTTCCTAGTTGATGTGGAAGGAGAAGGTCTGATGAATACAGGGCTTGCAGGTTCAGACCCAGCGAATGTGGGCGTCATACTCCAGCCCAAGCATTGATTCGCTTACCTTTATGCTCAGATACATATGGTGGTGCTCAGGAGGGAGAAGGGCCCATAGCAGCCCCAGAAAGGAGGGAGACCCAGAGAACACCCTCATGCTCTGAGCCAGAGGTAATGAGGGAGGGGGCTTTCACTGTTTAGGGTGATGCTGAAATGTTAGAATTTAGCTCCCCTGCAGACTGCCAGGTCCCGTGAGGGACTCCACCTCACAGGAGCTCTGGAGCAGATGAAGAAGGAACTGAGGACATGTTATCATTCCAGAAGCTCAGGAACCTCCAGAGAGAACAGGGTTGCAGCTAATAGAAAAGTGGGAGAATCGGGCACTTAACTCTTTAACCCCTACATTGCCAAATGTCCTTTCACACTCAGTGAGCTACTGGCTCAACATTGGGGTGAGGCACCTGAGGCTCCAAGTAGTTGAAGAATCCCAGAACCCCCTGTTCCCCAGCTAGCCATCACCAGGAATAACATTCTTCTTTGAGCCATTCACTGTGGAGAAAAATGAAGAGGAAGGGGGATGCAAGTACATTGGGCACTAAATCAAGATTAATGAAGTTCCTGCCAAGATTAATTACTGCACTCCCTGGGAGCTTGCGAGCATAATGTGGGCATGGCCATTTATAATGGCCAAGTCTGGATTTGAAAAGCATGAGTGGGACAGGATGGGCGACTTAACCCTCTCGCACCTGACGTTTGAAGGCAGCGGTGAAGGAAGCAGGGTAAAAGGAAGGCACCCTTGACAGCCCTGGTCACTGCTCTGCATTAAAACCCATCCTTTGTTTGTCCCAGTTCTTTCATCTGTTCTGATCAATGTAGGCTCTGAAGAAGTCATACCCAGCCACAGGTATCGCTGATAAAACAGAAGAAGCAACGTATTCAATGGCCTGTGAATGGGGAGGCTGAGTTAGAAATGTGACTTCCCTTCACAGACTCTTCCTCCCCTTTCTGGACTCCAAATGTGCACCATACCAAGGCCTCCCCGTGATGGACAGGCCAGCTGAATCTGTCTGCTCACGTGGTCAGCGCTGATCTAGGTGAGTCCAGTCAAAGAACCCATCAGTTGTGCTAAATGACCCATCATTTCCCTAGGACATCAGCTGGTCTCATGAAGCAGTCAGAGCAACCAAACATAAAGGCCCCATTCACTTGTCCCCACAGCTTCACACCAGCCACACGAGTCCTCAACCAGTGCACATGCGGACAAGGCACATGAGGAGTCCTCCCTTTCACAAACAAAGCTGTGACCATCCTCCCTGACTCCTGAAAAAAAAAAAAAAAAAACTAAAAGAAGTTTGGGGAAGAGTGAAGACCAGAGCCAGACCTGTGACCTGTGACCTCAGAGTTGGAGAGAAGTGTCACTGCTCCTGCTTGCGTGGGACAAGCTCACAGCTCTGGGACATGATCCTAATCATGGCCGTGGGGTTCTGGGGGGCCAAGCATGCACAGGCCAAAACAGAGGGATCCACTTTTAGCAAAGGGAAATTAGGGAGTTAAGATCAACCCTCCCACTGAAGACAACTAAGAAAAGCATGATGACATACAAAATCATCTTTTTAAAAAAAGTTTTATTTATTTAAGTAATCTGTACATCCAAAGTGGGGTTTGAACTCACAACCGTGAGATCAAGAGTCACATGTTCCTCAGACTGAGCCAGCCAGGAGTCATCTTAATCACCATAAAATCATCTTAAAAGCATCAAAGACCTAACCAGATAATGAGGAGGCCCTGAGCCAAAGTCTAGAAGACAAGAAAAACCTGCAGACACAGGTCTGGAAGAAAAGCCACTTTTGTCCTGAGGCCATTTGTCCATCAGGAGGATGCTGCTGAGAAACTGAGTACAGCACCTCTGCCCCTTTGGCAGCCTCCCTCAGTTGGGGAAATAAAAGTCAATGGCGAGGGCCCACCAAAGTGGGACTGTGATAAACTACCTATTGTTTTAAACTATGGTCTCATCCTTTAAATGCATTTCAGAATGAGACATCTGGTCTGACTTTTCGCACTCTGATTAAGGAAACTTAAGGCCTGAACTTGAATTAAGGTACCCTGCTCCAGGAATGCCCCTAGGCAGCCTGTGGAAGCAAACAAAAATCCCCTCTAGGGGAAGATAGCATACAATTTGTCCAATACAGTGCTTATTAGTACATCATTGAAGAAAATCAGATGCGCCAGGAAACAAGACACCTTGAATAAGAATGGGCAGGCACAACAGATAACAGAAAGAGACCCACAGGCACTCTGGGAATGAGAATTAGCAGATGCTGATTATGAAACCACTGTTTGCTATGTTCAAGCCAATAAAAAGCCAACCTTGGAAATTTCAGCAGGGAACCGAAAACTATAGAAAGTACCACAGAATATTTCTGAAAGAATGAAATGTAAAGCTTCTAAGTGATAAATATAATAACTGAAAATAAGAATTCAGTGGGCAGATTTAACCACAGGTTTCACATGGCTGAAGAGAAAATTGATGAAGTAGAGGATCAATCAGAAGAAATGATCCAGTGCACAGTGGCAAAAACTTGGCAAATGTGGAAGACGGGGGAAGAGACCTAGAGGAAAGAGTGAGAAGAAAACATCTATTTCATTGGAATTACAGAAGAAAAAAAAAAAGAGCTGAAGGGGCAGAGGTGATATTTGAAGAAATAAAGACTGAGAAAGATATCCGGGGCTGATATTTAGAACTGAGAAGAGATTGTCAATCCACAGATTCAAGGACCCCAGCAAAACCCAATCAGAAAATAGGAACTGAAATTCACATCCGTACATCTCATAGAGAAACTGCAGAAAACCGAAGAAAAAAGTCTTAAAAATATAGAGCCAAAGCAAGCAAACCAAGAGTCAGGAAAGCAGTACAGATGCCATTTGTCTCATGATATCCAGATGTTTGCTAGGATGTAAGCTGAGTGAAGACACTTTTCACTCCTTGCCTGGACATCTAGGCCCATGGATGTGGGGGAAGGGAGAAAAGAAAATCTTGGGGATAGGAAACAAGAGGAAATGAGAAATGTGAGTCCGCCAAGTATAGATTGTGGGGTGGACCTGGATTTATGGAACATTTTAACAAACCAACCAGGAAGAGGCAGATGTCTTAGCGATAGGTACGATTAAGTCTTGCTTAGAGATAGGAATGAGAACTCTTCTAGAATAAACAGCAGGATAAATCTCACAAGACCGTGTGGCAGGTCAACTTCAGCGTCGGAAGATGTAAGTTAAAAAAGTAAGTGAAAAGAGCCCAAACAATATTATAAAACCATGGGCCTGGAACCTCAGTGACTTTCCAGGAAGGAATCAGCAATCTGTATCCAATTAGGCCCCCAAAATATATGGATGTGTTGTCTAGAGATTCCAAAAACAGTTTGAAGTGAGTTTTGACTCAACTAGCACTTCTCCTCCCAGAATGGATCAAAGGATACAGATGTTTCTATGTCAAGAAGACCGACACTCACCCCTATCCTTGGGGGAGGTCCAGACAGCGCCAGGTGACAGGGTGCATCACCCAGGGCAGGAAGCCACAGTTACCTTGGGGTGACCTCCGGGAAGCAGACTCGCCCACACTCCCAGCCCCCTTCCCTGCTCTTGGGCAAGGGGACAGCCCCAGCTGCTGGCACGCCCCCTCGCCTCATAGATTTACTACTCTGTTCCCACCACCGTCTCCAGCCACCTCTAGTTGTTCAGACTTTAATGCATTTTCTACATCTGTACAAGATTTATTCGAGGCAGGGAGATTTATTTAGCACATTCATGCTCAACAGAGAGGACAATTCCTCATAGAGTTCTGATCTCATTTGCCATTAGAAACCTGGATGAGATTGCTTGGGTGATGGGCGGCAAGAGTTGGCTGACTCTGGGTAGGAGTGAATGTATGTATGTGCATTGACGCGGACATGAAATTTGTGTGTACCATGGGAAGTCCTGTGTGGGCAGGTTGGTGTGTGAGCATCCTCGCGTGAAGCCTGTGAGAGCACAGGTGTATTTAACTATGCCTATGCCCAGGTGTCAGCATGGTATATTTGAGCAGGTGAACATCTGCGTGGAAGAGTGGGAAAGTCTATATGATATGATGTTATCTGTATCCATCTACGAATGTAGGAAGATGAGCTTTAACCGATGACAGTGTGTGCATATCATGATCATGCATGTTCAGTCCCACACCTGTATCTGTATAACCCATGCGAGTATGGTCCATCACCAACCAGAGGATTCCTCTTAAACAGTGAGCCACATTATCTCTCCCCCACTTAAAACTCTCCAAGAGTTCCCAGTGCACTTGTATGAAATCCCAACTCCTTAATCGCACCTTGAAGGCCTTGTGTGGTCCGGCCTGTCCACCACACTGACCTCCGCGTCCCTCAGGCACCCCTTTCCCGCACTGCTCTGGTCGTACCAGCTCCCTAGTGTTTCCTCCACCCACCACGCTGGCTTCTACCATTATACTTGAGGGCCCCTCAGCCTGTAGGCTCTGCCCCGGGCCCTTCACCCCTTCTTCCACCCACCCCCGCCAGATGTGTTAGTCTGTTCGGGCTCCTATAAAAATACCATAGACTGTGTGGCTTAAAATCAGAAATATGTTTCTGGAGGCTGGGAAGTCCAAGATCAAGGTGCCGGCAGATTCAGTATCTGGTGAGGGCCTGCTTCCTGGTTCACAGATGGGTGTCTTTTTGCTGTGTCTTCACATGGCGGAAGGAACAAGGGACTTCATAGAGGTCTCCTTTATAAGGGCACTGATCCCATTCATGAGGGCTCTGTTCTCATGACATAGTCACCCCCCCAAAACCCCCCCGAACACCATCACATTAGGGATTAAGTTTCAACATATAAATTTGGGAGGGAACACAAGGACTCGGTCTATGGCCCTGGTCTCAGCTCAAATGTCTCCTCTTTGGAGAGGTCACTCCTCATTATATCACCATTTTGTTTTCTTCAGAGCACTTACTACCATCTGAAATTATCTTGTTCATGTATTTACCTTGTTTACTATCTGTCCCTGCCTTCCATGGAAATGCAAGCAGCAGAGAGGGGGCCACTGACTTCTTGTTTATGTCTATACCCCCAGAACAGTGCTTGGCACCTAGGAATGGCTCAGTAAGGATCTGCTGAATGAAGGACTTTACATGTGCAACCATATGATATATATAAGGAAAAATAAGATGCAGTGAATATCTGTGGATTTGGGGCACATGAATTAGAATGAGTCTCTATTACCCTATATTTAATATACAGTCTTCCTTTCAACAAATATTTACTGAGCTCCTACCAGACACTCTAACAGACCCTGGGGACATGCTAATAGGCCCTGCTCTCATTGAGCTTACAGACTAGTTGGGGAGATACACAATCAATTTTCAAAAACATAAAATTACGCCCAGACTAGGAACACAAAGCCCAGAGAGCCGAGAGTATTTGACCAGGACACATGGTTGTGTTGGGAGCTGAACAAAGGCATTCCCGAGGGCTGCAGGCACGCCGACAAGTAAAGGCTGCACTTTGCACTTTCTCACCCCGAGGGTATATATTCATCTGCAGTTGTCATCACTGGAGGTCCTGAACACAGAGCAGGAAGGACTTCCAGTGTTTTAGGATGAAACATACTCGTTCGCTGACACCCAAATAGGCTTCTCTCATGGCCTCCTGGCTGGTCTGGCTCCAGCTTCCCCTACTTCCTTTACCCAGTCCAGCCAGCCAGGTTGATAACCTGAAACAACACTTAATAGGACCAAAATAAAGCTCTTCAACTGAGGTTCTGGCCACCTGTCACCTGGCCTTCGCCTGCATGGCAGTCATCGCTCCTAGTCTGCCTAGTTTACAGAGAGACTAAATAACTTGTCCCCAGTCATCCCACGAGGAAGTGGCAGAACCACGTTCCATCCCAGCATGACTCACTACAAAGGCCAGTCTCTCCAAGGCCACTGCTTTTCCCATCCCTGCAGCCAGGCAGGTGACTCGCTGTCACTCCCACGCGGGTGCCCAGGTCACGGCCCCTGCCATGGAATGCCCGTCTTCCCCTCCCCCCTTTCCCCACCAACTCCCAACCCTGCATTCAACATGTATTTAGGGAGCCAGGTGCCCTTCAGGAGACTGGGAACAGGAAGCTGGGTGAGAACCACCACCCTAGCCTGGAGGAGCCCAGGGGCAGAACATCCCACCCAAAGCCGACTCCTAACTCTCAACCCATGCTGATCACACCCTCTGAACTCCACTTACAAACCTCGTCATCGCCGTGGGTGTTTGTGTCCTCTGACGGATTACTGGTTTCTCAAGGGCGAGAACCCTGCCTTATATTTCTTTGCCTGCCTTACAACTCCTAGCATATGGACTCGCACTCAATTCATATTGACTACGTTTCTCTTTGCCTTGTCTTGCTGAGACTTATATCTGAACAAGTGGCGAGAGTCTGGCATTTCACAACAACCAGGCTCAGCCCTTTGGCTATAACACCTCTCATCACAGCAAGAGTTTCCACCAGGTAAGCATTTGGCTTTACTAATACAAGGCTATGCTGAAACCAAACCCATAATATTGCTAACGGCTCTCCCTCACTCCCTGAACCTGAACGCCAGCTACGACATGTATTAAAAAGTAAGTTCCAGGGGCACCTGTGTGGCTCAGTCCTTAAGCGTCTGCCTTTGGCTCAGGTCATGATCCCAGGGTCCTGGGATCGAGCCCCGCATTGGGCTACCTGCTCAGCAGGAGGCCTGCTTCCCCCTCTCCCACTCCCCCTGCTTGTGTTCCTTCTCTCACTGTCTCTCTCTGTCAAATAAATAAATAAAATCTTTAAAAAAAAAAAAAAGTAAGTTCAGTTCTAGATTTCACAGCATGATGCTGAGCAAGAAAAGCAAGGGAAAGAAGAATACAGACTATAAAATCCTGTTTAGGTCAAAGTATTAAACACACTTGTGGCAGATTGTTACCTCCCATCCAACATACTCTTCTTACAACATGACTCTGACACTGACAGTCAATGTGTCCCCTGTCCATCTGTGTCCCCTCATTTTGAAACTTGGTGGATTCAGTGATTGCTTCGACCAATAAATTATGGCAGAAGTGTTGCCATGTGACTAAGGCTAGGTAATAAAAACGTAATGCATTTCTGCTTTGTTCTCTTAGGACACTTACTCTTGGAACCCAGCCCCCATGCTGCGAGGAAGCTCAAGCAACCCATGGAGGGGTCATATGGAGAAGAGCAGAGGTCCCTAGCCCACACAGCCTCTACCGAACTCCCAGCTACAGCTAGCACCAACTTGCTGGCCATGTGAATGGGCCATCTTGAAGTGGACTCCCCAGGCCTCAGTCAAGCTGACACCACGTGAGGCCGAGATGAACCGTCCCTGCTGAGCCCTGCTCAAATTTCAGATGTCTCAGCAAAGTAGATGCTTGGTGTTTTAAGACGCTAGTTTGGGGTGGTTTGTTCTCAGGCATTTTATCAAGTCCCATCAGGTCAGCTGCTGGACTGGATAACTGATACAACACACAAAACCCAACGCTACACGGTTTATGAAGTCTGCACAGCAAAATCCTCATGGCTGCCTTCGAAGAAGTGGACAGGGAGCGGGATTGGAGGGGACACTCCAAAGGGGATCCTAGCATCATCTGTGATGTGTTCCATCCATACATATATTTTCATAAAGGATAGTGTGTGCATTCATTATTTGTATTGTTTTTAAATATGTAGAAAAAAGACTGACAAACATTAAAAGTTGTTAGTTCTGTGAACATGGATGTTTGTCATGTTTTTTTGCTATTTTAATTTTCCAAAAACAATTTTTTTTTCAAATATGGCAACTTTTCAAGATTGATTCTACGACCCATGTGAATCCAGATACAGAGGCTGTGATCTGGAGACTGAGACCGTGTCTCTCAAGGCACCTCCGCCTCTTCCCTTCTTTTTTCTTTTCATTCCGAGGCTCCCCCACGGTCCCACAGCTTCCTTGTTAGTCTCTCCCTCTGGGATCCTAAATGGGTCTCCATCTCCAGGGCTTCCTCCCTGCCCCACCCCAGTCTCCCAGGCGAGGACTGGCCTTACTCCAGCGTGAGCCGGTGTCCCCGCGCCCTTCTCCCCACACTTCCCCACCATGGTCCTGCTCCTCACCTCTCCCCAGTGGCTCTTCTATCTTCCACTTGCCTTGCCTTTTCCACCTACAGGTAAGCTCAAGTTTATTCCATTGATAAATTTAAACACACACACAACCTCCGGCCCCTCGCATATATCTCTTCTTCCCAACACAGACACGCTGCCTTCACCTGCTGCAACATCGCTGACCTACTGGCCCTATAATCTGAGAGGGTCTGGCTCTGGCAGTGGCCCCTGAAGTGCCAGTTCTCCGGGACACTCCCGGACCCTGCCTTGCTTGACCTCACTGGCATCCAGTGGCTGCAACCCCTTTACCTCCCCCTCCCCCACCAGCAGCGTTCTGAAGCGACAACCCATCTCCTGTTCTGCTGCCAACTGCTCCCCCACCATGCCTGTCCTGCGGGGGCAGACACCCCCACCCCCTTCCCTCCCTGCCCCCCTCCTGATGTCTCGTCCTCAGCAACCCCCCATCCCCGCCTCTCCTGAGCACTAGACTCACACTTGCAGCTGTTTATCTGTAATTTCTACACAGATGTCCCAGGGGCACTCCGAACTCACTCCATCCCAAACTGAATTCATTCTCATCTCTCAAATTAAACCCATCCTTCCTCCCCCACTTCCCTTCTCAGTGCACAGTGCCATGGTCATTCACTCATCGCCTGGTTCAGAGGCTCAGGGATCATTCCCAGCCTCCTTCCCCTCTGCCTCCCACTTATAATTGGTTATCAGGTTTGGTGCATTAGTCTTCCTAATTAGCTCTCGAATGCAGACTCCATCTCCCAGAGGCCCAGGCCTCATCGCTTCTCACCTACATTCCACAATTATCTCCTAGCCGCTTTCCCTGCCTTCTGCCTTGCCCCCCTCCAAACCAGGAATCATACCTCTGCCAGAGTGAAGTTTCTAAAATGTACGTCTGGTCTTATCCCACCCCTGCTTATTATCTGGCAAGGCATTAAACCCAAACTCCTCAGCCTGCCAGGCAGGGTTCTTCACGATCTGGCCTCATCCCCAACTAGGGCCCAACTTCAGTGCAAACCCCAGAAAGCCCTCGGCACTAATCATGCCTTTCCACTTGTATCCATCACGTTCCCTCCACCTAGGACACTGTATTCAACAAGTGACCTCTACTTCTCCTTCACATTTATGGAATGTCACCTCCCCCTCCCGGCCACCAGGTCCTCCTTAGCATGCCTAATATTTCCATCCTTCTGAACATCATCTTGCTGAACTGAGATACCATCTTGTGCATCAGTTTCCCTGGGATATGGGCTCTCTGAGAGCTGGGGCCAGGATCATCTCAGTATCCCAGAACTCAACACAGTGGATATGGAGTGTATGGAGTTGGGGCTCCATACATTTTGGCTAAATATAGAGCTTCCTTAAATCAAACATGAAAATTCAGAGGATTCTAATTAATATGGGCCATTATGTAATTGTTGCTGAAATAGGAAACCGGAACATGCGAGCTTCTGCCTCTAGGGTGTCTAGCAGATAGGACCTACCTATGGAATCTTTGTGAATGATTCTTCCTCTCACTATGTAGAACCCGTTGGTGATGAAATGTGTCACTGTCAGAAGCTATGGAGCAAGAAGCTGGGGAGGGAGGTGCCTGAGAGGAGAATGGGAGAGTAACCCCAAATCCTACTTAACCACAGAATTTGCATTGTTCCCGCACATTCTCAGCTTCTTCCTCGCTGCCCGCTGCCCCTGCTTCTCTCCATCTGAAAACATTCTCAGAGAACCGAAGCCCTAGCCCACAGCAAACACACTTAGTGTTGTCCAAGAGGAATGAGGTGGAATGATCCACTGCTCCTGAGTGAGCACGTGGATTTCTGTGGGCTCCACTGACTGCTGTGGGTCCCGGTCAACTGGCGCTGAGCTATGCTCTTGGTGACTTGAGGAGAAAGAGAAGAGCCCTTGGCAAAAACAGCTGTCCCATCCCCGCTCCTGGTGCCTGGAGCCCACCATTACGCCTCCAAGATGGCGTCATGTCCAAGTCCCTCCCTCCAACGTGGGTGGTACTGGCAGAGCCAATGCAGCCTGGCCAGGGCCTCGGCGGGGTGTGAGATCCTCCGACTCCGTCAGGTCCCAGCCCGACTCCTGGCCACACCCAGCTCCAGACACACACACACACCCCACCCCCAGCCACGGCCACCAGGCATCGGGAGCCCACCACGCTCGGAGCCTTCTCGAGCCCCGCTCTACCCACTGGCCTAATTCCAAGGTGGCCCCTGGGATCCTCCCAGGCCCAGGGGCCCCAGAGGGTGGGAGCGAACTAGAGGGAAGAGTCCCCGGGACAGGAGATGAGAAGTGCGAGCTGGCCGCTGCAGAGAATCCTCTGCCTCCCCACTGGTGTTGCGTCTTATTTAACAGGAGAAATCCCCAGAGCGGGGTCCTTAACTTCTCCAGGCCTGGCCGGCAGACAGGAGCACTCAGGAAATGTTAAGTGAAATCTCTAAGAGGTCCCACTGAAAGCCCGTCAGCCTCCAGGGCTGAGGAAAGGGTTCAGACCAGAGTAGGATCTTCAGCCCCAAGGGGGGCCCAGATGGGAGCAGAATGAGTCACCCTCCACAGTAGGGGCAGCTGGGTCCTGGGGGGGAAGGGGAGGGGACGGCAGGGCCTTTTACGGCTACTTTGATGACTGTGCCCAGCTGTGGGGAATGTGTGGCAGTGAGCTATCCCTGTCCCCCCAACAGCCCCCTTTGCCCCCAACTACAGCACTAATAAGCACACTGAAGTGGCAGGAAGGGAAGAATTCCCATCTCCTAGCACAGCCTCCCCTGTGAGGTGGGGAGTGGGGTGCATGAAGCAGAGGTGAGCGATGCTGCTTTCCTGAGAGATCAGATCGGGGACAGTGACCTCATCAGCTACCCCATAACTAGTCAGCAGTGGAGCCTTCTGATTATAGCTCCTCCTAATGGCTGTGACCTCAGGCTTCTCAATCTGGTCCCCCCAGACCACGTCACCCAGAATCAGCCCATCCCACGTTTGCTCTCACACCACCTCCACAGCTCCTGGGCCCCGGTCTTGTCTCCCCCAGGAGAGTGAACTCACGGGGAGGAGGTACTGCTCGTTGCTACATCCCTACCCAGCTTCCAGCACAGAGCCGGCACCGAGCAGAGGCACAGAAAACGCTCAGGTTGACCGAGCGACCTGACAGGTGGATACGCAGAGAGGGCAAAGGAAGCATGACGAGGTTGCCCGGTGACTTGACTTCTGACTGCCCCCTCCCCTTTCCTGGCTCAAATAAGCACCCACAGTGTGCCAGGCGCTGAGGAAACACAGTGACACCACCAACTCAGGGAGATTGCGCAGAAACACACAAAAAGTTAAACAACAAAATAAGACAACAGTAGAAGAGGTGTCACAAGACAGAATATCATTAATTGCTAAAGGAGGCCAACAGACATGAAGGGCCAAGCGTCAAGGAGGAAGAGACCATGGTGAGTTGCTGGAGCTGGAAAAGGCTTCACAGAAGAGGGGGGATGTCATCTGAATGGGGTTGGGGGAGCACATGGATTTGAATACCCCAAAAGGCTCCTAGAAAGCATTTGGGGTAAAGAGCGTGCCAGAGCAAAGGCCCAGAGGTGGGAAGCAGAGAGTGGATCTGGGGCTGGGGTGTGGTCTAATCTGACCCAGTGGGTTCTGAGCAGGGGGAGGAGTGAAGGATAAAGCCAGAGAGCTGATGTGGGGCTAAGCATGGACACTAGACAAGCAGCAAACTGAATCCAACAGGGAAATGATGATGGAAACCAAGGAATATGCAATTAACCAGCCAGGTCCTGGCTTCCCAAACTACACCACCCAGCTCTTCGGCTTTCGGAAGAAGAGCACAAGTGAAGGATCAGGGCCTGGGCCTTTAAGAGAAGTAGGCACAATGCCCACAAATCAACAAGAAAAAGACAGACAACCCAGTAGAAAAATGAGCAGAAGATTTAAATAGCAACTTCAAAAAAAGATGTCCAAACGGCTAACAAGTACATGGGAAGAAGCTCATCTTTTTTCAGTCATCGGGGACATGTACACTGAAATCAAAAGGAGCTAACACAAACGCCCACCAGCATGGCTAAAATAAAAAGACAGAAAGTACTAAGTGTCGGTCATACGGGGCAGCAGTGATCACTGCCATCACTGCTGGGAGGAGTATAAACTGGCAAGAGCATTCTGGAAAACGCATAGCCTCGAATGACAAGACACACATGGACCCCAAGACCCAGCAAGAGAAAATGTGTTTATCGAAAGGCACACAGAAATAAGCTCACAGCAGCACTATTCATCATAGCCCCAGACTAGAAACGAACTAAATGTCATTAACAACGGAATGGACAAATAAATTGAGGTACATTGTCATAATGGAATGTGACACAGCAATGAGAAGAAACAAACTGCAAGTACAGACAACGACATGGTTAATGTCACAAACAACGTGAAGTGGAAGAAGACAGCACAGGTGAGTGCATTCTGAAATGCATTATTCCAGTTCAAAGACTAATCTGTAGTGCTAGAAGCCGTGGCTGGAGAAATGAGGCATTTCTCATTCATCTGGTGCCGTCTCCTCCCTCTGGGGTGCTGGCGATGTTCTATCTCCTGGTCTGGCCGCAGGTTACACAAGTGTGTTTCGTTTGTGAATTTCATCCAACTATACACTTAAGATCTGTGCGCTTTTCTGTGTTTATATTATATTTCAGTCAAAAGTTTTTAAAAAGAGAGCATATGCAGAACCTTGTCCCCAGGAATTTGTCCCTGAATGTCCCCGCTCCTTCTTGCCCCCTGCCCCCTGATATAATGGGTCTCAGTTGGGAGTGGACCCTTCGTCTGGCCCCTCCTGAACTTAAGATGTTTCTTGATCTGTTGCAGAGCTGACCCCCTGTCCCCAAGCTATGAGGTTCTGACAAAACTCTCCATCCCAGCTGACCCACCTCCAACCCACTCGCCCGCTCCTGGCATTGACACCCAGACCCTCCCTCTGGCACCCTGACACCCTCTGGGAAACAGCACTTGAGTGGGCACAGGCTTGGCAGTGACATGCTCAAAAGATATTCCCGGAACATTAATGAAGCAGTGGGCGGCGGGTGGATGTTGAAGAGTGACCAGGAGCCCAGCCATGCCAGGACACCAGTCTGGATAGGATGAGGGTAGCAGCTTGAAGAGAAGCCCGCAGAAGCTGGGAAGGGAGAAGTGTCCTTGGGGGGTGTCCCACCTTGCCAGGGAGGGAGACAGAGCCCTTGGCAGAATCCAGCTCTGGGAATTCAGCCCTCTCTTGGCAAACCCGCCTGCTGAGGAAGTAACTGCCTGAACAAACAGTACTTTTACCTCCTAAGGAATAAAATAAATGAAAATAGAGCCATTTCCCATTCACCTGGCTGGCATTATTCATTCGCTGGGTACAGTCTGTTTATAGGTTATGAGAAACAGAAGTGGGGTGTGCTGAGAAAAACCCGATCTGCACCAGTGCCAGGTCCCCATCCTAACAGCACCATTGCTCACACCAATAGGAATTCCACTAGCAATGCAGAGAATCAATGGAATTTAATTATTCAGACCCAGGTATCCAGGAGCTTTAAACATGCCTATTCTTTCTTCTGTATTTCTAAAGTCGCCATCCACCTGCCTCCTTAGCGCAGTAGGCAGCGCGTCAGTCTCATAAAGTCGCCATCCTTCTAGAAATACAAGGTTTCAGCTCTCCCAATATCTCTGGTGCTTTGGGGTCCTTGACACTCCACAGCTCCTTTCCCACATATTTCATCCCCTCACCCCACCCTACCCACATGCAGGGATGCTCAGGTGGGGGAGAGAGGGAATTCTGGGGGAAATGTACCCTTGAAAGCTGGTGTCTGGATGAGCTCCCCACATTATTTCTTTTTAATGCTCTGTTGCAAAATACACCAAGTGTTTTATTTCAATCCACACTGAAGCATATTTCAGGGCAAATTTCCTATTGCCTGTCACAGCTCAGGGGAAAAATGAATGCACATTTCCCCAGCTCCATTAGCTAGGGAAACAGGCTCACATTGCTAGAAGGCATAGTCCCCGCAAGTGAGGCGGGAGAATGAGATCACCAGGAAACAGTCCCGGGGGTCCGGGCATGGGGTGCACAGGTGCACAGAGGTCTCCCCCTCCTGCAGCGGCTGCCAGGGGACTGCTGGGGCAGGGCCAGGCACAGCCACTAGCGAGAGATCAGCCCAGGGGGACTAGACCCTGGTCCCCATTAGCACTGTGGTCCACGGGTGCTCCCTGTGGCCTTCCTGCTTCAGCCTGTCTTCTCCTTGTCATCCCTACTTTAGATAGACAGACAGATAGACAGATGGGGTCTCAAGGAAAACAGTGAGGCCATAACGTCTCTCTTTCCTTCTTGAGGTGGAGTCCTGATGCCTCTGTCTCTAGGAGACAGAAAGCAAAGGCTAATCTGGGGCAAGGGGCTTCCCACTCCCAGGCTCCCCAAGGAGCCAAGGACAAGTTACCCTGACACCCATTCCCTACACTCTGCTGGGGGGGGAGAGGGGGAGGCAGAGAACAGTTCCTGCTCCAACCAGTCCCTTCGTCCACCACCTTGTAGGGCCACTGCCCCTAACAAGCCCCCAACCCTAGCTTCCTGTCTCTTACCACAATCTCCAGGCCATTCTCTGTGCCCTGCCAAGTGAGAGCCCTGAGTGCACATCTGTCTCACCTCCATCCTTCCCACTGAACATTCATGGTCTTTCTGGGGGTGGCCCCTGCCTGTCCCCCTCCAGCCTCATCTCTCACTACCCCTCTGCTGGTATTTATGCCCTCCTCCCTGGCCTTTCAAATCCCCCCAGGATACTTCCCACCTTCAAGTCTCCATTCTGGTGATTCCCTCTGCTGGAAATGACCATCCTCCCTTTGTTCATCTGGAAAATCCTGATGTTTCTTCTAGCACCAGCTCAGGCTTCTCCTTTATGAGGCCCTCCCTGATTCCCTTCAGCAGAACTGACAGAGGCACCTGGGTAGCAGAGTCAGCTAAGCGTCTGACTCCTGGTTTCGGCTCCGGTCATGATCCTCAGGGTCCTGGGATCCAGTCCCGTTCTGGCTCCATGCTCAGCAGGGAGTCTGCTTGAGACTCTCTCTCTCCCTCTTCCTCCCCCCCCCCTCCCCCCCCCCCCCCCCCCTCGCTGGAGCATGCGCCCTCTCTCTCTGATAAATGAAAACATCTAAAAAAAAAAAAAAAAACTGACAGCTTCCTCCCTCACCCCGCTATACCCTATAAGTTTATCTTAGCACATACCTTTCTATCTTGAAATTACTTGTTGACATGCTTGGACCAGAAGTCCATGGAGGGTGGGAGATGTGTCATCATTAAGCATCTTTGTATCCCCAGCACTCAGCACAGTGCCTGTCCCTGGGTGAGTACTCAATAAAATATTTGCCAAATGAATGAGTGAGAACTCTCAAAGACCCCAGTGAGTTCTGCTTCCAATGAAAGTGTCCTCCTCCAGGAGGTCCTCCGGCCTGCAACAATGCCATCCTCGGTCTCCTTACCCTCCTGTCTTGTGTAGCTGCCCGCCCCACCCCCACCCCCCGACGCTGACTGCCTCATCCATGTGACAGGTTTGTGCTGCTGTCTCCTGCCATCTCCCTCATCTCCATGGGAGTTTAGTCTGAATCTCTTTCATGTCACCCAAGGGCAGAGAGGAGACTTCGGCCCTGCAAAGCCTAGCCCTGGGCTGGGTGTGTTGTAGCCTTTCAGCTGAGCTTGAGAACTCAGTGACTGATGGATGGAGCAGGGAGCTCTGTGAGAGGGATCCCCCCTTGGCCAGGCACTGGAGAGAGCCCTGGGACGGTGACTCCAAAGGCACGTGTGGCTCAGACAAGGAGGGGTGCTGGTCTGTGCGAAACAGCCTTGTTTGTTTCTTTTTTTAAAGAAGAGATCCTCTTCCATACCATTAATATTTCCCTCTGGGAACCTGAGGCATGAAAGCTATCCTTTTCCTCCCCTGTGCCTTCCTATTTGCCAAGTCCTTTGTACCTAACGCTGAACTGGAGCTAAAAGAAGCAAGAATGTTCTTTGCAGCCATCACAGTTCTGAGGGCATATTAATGGAATAGGGAGGGATGCCTGGGTGGCTCAGTGGGTTGGGTGTCTGACTCCTGATCTCAGCTTAGGTCTTGATCTCAGGGTTGTGAGTTCAAGCCCTGTGTTGGGCTCCATGCTGGGTGTGGAGCCTACTTTGAAAAAAAAAAATGATACTGGAATAGGGCCAGTGCCCCAGATGGCAGCATGGGCCTGGGCATTCTTTGCAGCCAGGGCCCTTCCTGCAGCAGAGGCCAAGAGAACAGAGACAACTTTCGCAGGCAGGAGCCTGGCTTTCTGGTCATGGTCGCTCCCCATACCCAGGGCCTAGATTTCTGAGCAGAACACCAAACATGCTTTCACACTCCCACTGCAGTATGAATTCTGGCATGCCATTTAACTCTGAGTCTCCGCTTCCCCATCTGTAAAATGGGCTAATGCAATCTGTCATAGTGACCTCACTCTTCTCCTCTACCCCTAGCGTCAAAAGGGTGAAATGAGAGAATGTGGTGAAAGCCCACTGAAGTTTTTACTCATTCCTTAGCAAGGATGACCCTGTCATTATAACACTCTGGCCTGCCCCAGCGGAACGACATAGTCAAGGATCTACATGAGTCAGGGAACAGTCCTGCTAGATGTTCTGATTTGGCCTCCTGGACAGCGCCCAGGTATCGAGCGGAGAAATGTGTCAAGTTGGAAATGAGAGGGATTTGGCTCTAAACCCCAAATCCTGAATTGCGTTTTCCTCTCTGTTAAGCAAGCATTACTCATCCATCTCCCACGCCTGTGATGTTACAAGAGACCTTGGAGGGAGAGAACTGCAGACCCAAAGAACAAGAGGATACACTTGGTTGCAGCAGGAGGGCATGGGACTAGAAGCCGGAAGAATTTCTTGATGATGGAAGGAGCTTGCGAGACGTGGAAATGGATGGTCAGAGGCAATTGGCCCTATCTCTCTCCTCAGGGTATTTCAGAACTCAGGAGGGTGGGCTGAGTTAGGTTTTCATCCTATAGATCTGTCCTCAGGCAGCCCCTCACCCAGCTTCTGGTGGGGATGGGAGACATGGGGACAGAGGGAAGATCAAATGGCAGTCAGGATTTATGGGTTCTAGTTGGGGTCTGGAGCTCCATGGAAGGTTAAATGCTCCCGGGAACAGCATCAGGAAGGTCAACCACATATTGACAGAGTGGGCTGGGACGCAGCAAGGTAAGGCACTCTCTTCAATCCCACCACGGAGCCAAGCCCCCACTGCGAATCTGGCAGTGTCCTCCCTGAATTCCTGGCTCTGATATACTTGGGGGGCTTCCTCTCCTCCCTGCTGAGCTGATCACACACACACACACACACACACACACACACACACACACACACACACTCCCATCATCCCATCCCCCACGGGGGACCAGCCAGCCTTCTCTGCACAGCTGCTTGTGGCTGTAATTCTATCCCGGGATCCCAATGACATCACTCCCACAGGGTCAGCGGGGAAGGGGAGGAGGGGACAAGGCAGAGTTGGGGTGGGGAAAAAGGGCCAAGAGACTGTCACTGTAGACACAGCTCTGAGGAGAGGCACTGTGGGAGGAGCCCAGCTCCACAACCCTAGAGCTGTCTGACCTTAGAGAAATCACTTAACCCCTCTAAGCCTTCTTCCTCATCTGCATAAGGCCATTCTACAGGGTTGTTTTAAGTACTCCAAGGGCAAGGAGCATTGTGGGAGGGGGGCTCCCCCATCCTCTATGCACCATCAGTACCCCACTATTCCCTCTCAGATGTCCCAGGGGCTGCATGCTGCACCTTGTTTACCCCAACCATCCTCTCTGTAGTTCACCGTTCTGAATGTTGGGTGGCGCAGCTACCCCACAAAGCAGGCAAGCCCAGAATAAAGGACGATGGGCCCCTGCCCCTTTCCCTGCAAAGTGCACCCTGAGAAGGCCACTCCACGGGATCCTCTGCACAAAACCCACTTCTCTTTGGGGAAGTGCCCCCGCCCCCAGGATTCTGAGAGTCAGGGAAACCCAGGAGTCCCACACCTACCAGCAGGGCAGCGTGAAACATCTGATTACACGAACTTGCCATAGTCCCTGCTGAATATTTCATACGGGAGCAATGATCCATTAGTCACCATCAATTATTCATCCTCATCAGGGCCAGCGCCAGGCACGCAGCATGGGAGCAGCTGGAGCTGGGACCCACACCCACCCCACCTCCACTCCCCCTCGAAGGCAACCAGCAATCTCTCCCATCCCCCTGGCCCGCCTAGGGTCCTACCGAGCACCCATCTCTGAAAAGTATGCACGGCAGGCAGATGGATATCACCCCACTGAACAGATGGCCAAGCAAGTCACAGGCCAAGCTGAGGCTGCCACACATGAGCCTCACAATAAGGATTTCCAAGAAATGAGAAAGAGACACGCTCTCTTTATCAAGTTCAACAAGCGTATTTGGCAGCAGGTTGATGTCGCAGAGGTGGCTGGGCCAAAGGTACCAGGTTATGTGTCCCTTACAAAGACTCCCATGGTCAGGCCAGCTCTGGCCCCATTCTGAAGGTCTCCTTTCTTTCAAAAGAAGTCACAGAGTCATGGATTCTCAGAGTTCAAGAGAAAGGGCCCTTAAGACCAAGCCATCAGTGTGGCAGGAGCCCCTCCAGCAACACAACAGTGAATGTACCTCAGGACAAAGCGCTTGTGTCTCTTGAGAAAAGCCACTGGGTGTTTGGACAGTTCTAATCCTTCAACATTCATTCAGTAAATATTTACTGAGTATCTTCCATGTGCCAGGCCCTGAATGAAACACTTGGTTTGCACCCAAAACAGACCAAATTTTTGCTCTATTAGAACTATCTTCCTCATAGTGGGTCAAAATTAGTCTCCATGTATCTTGTGCTCTCCAGGCCTAGGAGGAGATGAGAAATAGAATCTATTGTCTTTAAGACCAAAGCCTTGGGCTCACTGCAGTAAGACTGTGGGACTCAGATTGCTCCCCCAGGCTGGCCTTGTACCCCAAAACCACCTCCCTGTTTGGGCAATGGTTTTCAGGACTGGACCTGAGCAACGGACTCTTGGTGCTAGTGGTTTAAGCCCCTAGTTCTCCCTCCCCCAATAAGAATATTGTACCCACAAATGTAAACACCAGTCTCCTCTGCCAAACAAGAGACTTGCTCCACCTCTTCCTGCCCCCATTCCACTCCCAAGAACTGATTTTGCCCACTGGTGAGGTAGGCAGTGTTATAAATGACAGAGGAGAGCATTGCCTTAAATATGTTCCCCAATAGCCTTCACCATGCCTGGAATCCCATCATTATTTACCCAGCCTTTTTTTGGGTAGGCATCACTGCCTATTCAACACACAGATGCCTTTTTGTTGGGAGGAGTGCCATGTTCAGCAGAAGAGCAGTTTGACTCTGTGCCTGGGGCTGCGGAATAAGACATACTGCACTGTTCTCAATGCCGGGAAGAGGGAGACGAGGTGAGCAGACCCAAGTGCGGAGGACTGGGTAGCACAGGAGAGCTGGGAGGCACTTGACATCTCTAAGGGGAGAAGCACAAAAAAGGGGAGATAGAAGGTAACCTGAATATTGCCTGGAATTTCCCTTTTGTGTTCAGTAAGTTATGGAGGGTTCCAAGTGATCCCACCCAGAAAGCAGAGCCTGAGCTGCCTCTCTAATGACCCAAAGGATGCCAGGTACACATTCTCCCCCATGCTAAGTGCCCTGGACAGGGAAACAAAGAGTGTTTGGATTATCAGTTTAGCAAAATATATGGTGGTCAAGGAAGAAATGCAGATGCAGGGAAGATGAGAAAAGAAGGAACCAGATGATAGAAAAGAAGAGCTTCGTCCTCCCTACAGGATTTCTGGGGGCCTGGAAGCAGAGAATGACCCCATTCAGATGAACCAAGAGGCTGAAAAGGTGGTATAGTCCTCCTACAGGCACATAAGGACACAGTCATGGTCTGGTACTCTATCTTCTCTCCCACCATCACAGGCTCCCCCAGTCCTCAGAGCTCTGAAGAGCTTCCAGTCTCTGCCTACCCTACCCCCACACCTGGCCCCATGCCAATCTATGCAGCAATTCTTCCTCCTCCTGTTGCAGGCTGCTCCCACAGCAGCCCAGCTCTCCCACAAGTGAGGGAGGGGCTCAGTTCTAACACCCTGCTGACCTGCCAACATGGAGAAGACTGGATTCTCCACTCTAATTCCTTATAGCTCCCTCCCCTCCAGGGATGCCCAATCAGCTCCAGCTTCATTTCAGTACTCTATCTTCAGTTAAACTTCACACGACTGCATCCTACCCCAAAATCCCTCCCCTCTCACCAACACAGGCTAGGTTTTGCCTATGAGTGGAGTGGACAGTGGGGTATCTGGAATAGTGAATATTACAGGGAAGATGCCCCTGCTCTAAACATTTCAGCAAGCTGGAGGGAGACGCAGGTCACGGATTTTGGGAGACCACAGCCAGATTCCAGGATTTTAGGTCATGTATTCCTATCACCTACTAGCTAAACTGGCCTTCCCCTAACCCAGACCAGGCGTGTCAAAACTACTTTTAAAGACCTCCTGGGAAAGATGATTATATAGACACTCAGGCTCGTAGGATATTTGGAGTTCAACCCTCTCATTTTACAGAGCAAAAAGTGGGATCCAGGAAGAGGAGGTAGCTTGGCCAAGGTCTCACAGTCAATAAAGGGTGATAACAATTTTCCACAACACCAATGTTCCTCTCACCCCTGCCTCTTTCTCCAAAATCGGAAAGTCGGGGCTTAGCCTGTGACCATCCAGTCTGGACAGAGAGCGCAGGTGCAGTGCTCTGTCCATGGTGCTGAACCTCCCAGTCCCAAGCAGCCAAGGTTTGCATTTTTTTAATTTTTTTACTTTTATTTATTTATTTTTTCAAGACCTGCATTTTTAAGCACTCTGGTGTTGGGGCCTCTAGCATCATAAGGGTGCTACGGGAGATCCAGGGAAAGTTGATAATATAATCCAGGAGACCATTTACATGAAGGAAGCCGAGACTAATTCCAAGGAGATAAACAGGCAGATGTCCAAGAGCATGGGGAAGGGGACAGTACACCATCCCTACTCCTTACCTCTTTTCATCACCTTGAACTGGGTATGGGCCCCTGGTTCTAAGATACTGAGATACAGGTCCTTTCAGAGAAGCTAAAAGTGAGAAAACAACATGACTGGTTAGTCTCAAAATTTCCAAGGGAAATTTTCTAAGAAAGAAGTCACCAGAAGGGAAGGCCAAGAGAAATTTGGAGGATATGGAGATAACAGGAGAGTCTTCAGAAGATGTGGGGTGATTTTGAAAGGTTCTGCCATGAGCCTGGAGACTGGGTATCAGGATCTTTCAAGGTCACACCTCCAAAGTCCAGAATCATGACTGTGACCCTTCGTGGTTCCTTGGAATCAAGTAAGGGGAGGGTGGGGGATTTACAAAAAAGTGCACTGTCAGGATTGTGTTAAAAAGAAGGTGAGTCTAGCCTGAGCTCTAAACTGGAGCCCATGCTGAAAAAATCTGGAAGCCATATTCTTCACAAGGCCCTGGCTCTTTACTCTCTTCACTATTGAGTCTGAATGATTGTGGCTTGTTAGCAAAGCAAATGTTCAGCATGTGTGAATGGACCCCATACAAAGGAGCTGTTTTATGGGTGCCTGGTTGGCTCAGTTGGTAGAGCATCTGACTCTTCATCTCAGGGGTCATGAGTTCAAGCCCCGTATTGGGCATAGAGCCTACTTAAAACAAACAAACAGGAGCTGTTTTAGCGAGAGGTGCACAGCATCCTGAATTTGAATGGGCAGCTCACATGGTAGCAGGCATCTACATATCCTGTTGCAGGTTTGACTCTCATAAGGAAAGTCTCCTGATGCTGAGTTCACACACACACACACACCATCCCTTACCTCAGCAATATTATCCCAATACTGATAAAGAGGCTTTTACTCTCCTAAGCCCTATTATGCCTAGCATTACTCTCTTCCCCTTCCTCCACCTCCCCTCCTCCTCCTCCTCCTCTACCTCTTCCTCTTCTCCTCCTATACTGTGATATACTCATTGAATACAAGTCAACTATAACAACTGTGCACACAGTCAACTCTCTCCAGCACATCTACATCCACACTCAAGAACCCTGGGATGCAGAGAATCTTGGTGGTCAATCTATCCTTTCTAAATATCTACCCTGTCCCAGACTTTCTTCTCTTTGGAGATCACACCATCTGTTTGGTTTTCTGTCACAATGTCTAACCACATTTACCATTCAGAAATTCCTCTTTGTGTCTACCTGAAATCCTTCATGCTCTAGGTTGCCTTTCTGACATTATGAATCACTAAAGATGAAGAGCATCTTCCTCAGTGGGAGTGGGAGGCAGGGTTTCATTGGACCTTTCATAATCTAGAGGCAGAGATACGCACAACTGCAACACTCACCCCATCTACATACACACGGAGAACCTGTGACTGTGGGTAATAACAACAAAAAAAGTCCAAGGACACAAAGAACCCTTGAGATGGCATCTGATCTATCCCCCATTCATAGAGATAGAACTGCCTCAGGGTCCTCTGAGAAGGCCTCATGGGCCGCCCAATCCCATGCCCTCAAGGAGCCCATCTCCAGCCCTTGTTTCTGGGTCAGAAACATAAAACACCCGGGCCTCCCTTAGCCCCACACCCAGCCGCTCAAGCAATCACATTACCAGCAACTAATACACTTCTCAGAAGCCATATTTATATTACAGCAGGACAAGAGAGCAAAGGTGTAATTGGGCTCGATTTGATTGAGTGTGACAATTGCAGTTAGCCACATGTGTCATCGAGAGATGTGAACTGGGGATAGTTTATGCTCAAAAACTCATTTCCAAGAGGACCTGACATCTTCCTCTTACACACATCCAGCAGCGCTGGCAACGCAAGATATCCACAGACTTGTCTGAGGGAGAGACCTCGTAAGGTCATCTCTCCACCCCCGCCCCCACCTCCACACAAACACTCCCTCAGAAAAGCTTTTTCTCTGCTTTTCTGGAATACCTATCTGACACCCTCTCTTCACCCCCTTGCAGGCCTGCCACATGTCTCAGTGCAACAAGCATGAAAGTGCTGCCTAATGTCTAACCTAAACCCTGCTTGCTTCAGTTTCCAACCCTGGCTCTAGTCCTGCCCTTGGTGCAATGACAGCAGCCTGTCCTGTTATGTCTCCATCGCTGATTCCAGCCACTCTGGGGACACACCTGCCGTGCTCACCCCTCCCTTTCTGACCTCAAAGAACCATGGTCCCCTGGCTCTGGGTTTGTTCTCTCCCCACTGCTCTCTGGAGTCAGTGCCCAAGGAGCTTTCCCATCCTTGTTCCTGAAATCCTTTCTGTCCCCAAGAGAACTAGAGTTTGGCCTTTGAACACCTCTAATGCTTTTTCCGGGACTCTGAGAAGGGACTGCAGGGATTTCTAGCCAAAGATCCCCATTTTACAGAGGAATGAACAAATGCAAAGAGGGAAAATGACAAGCTCAGGGTCACCGGGGGAATCAGAAGCAGAGCCAGACACTCCCTTGCCCTTTGCAACCCAGAGCCTGCCATGCAGCTCCCTGGCAGTGACCTGGAGTTACCCAGGAGAGCCTACAGCTCTCCAGAGTTCATGAGCCATGGTGGCCATATGCCCACTATCCCCACCCTGCTAGGTACCCCCATTACAAGCCCTAGGAGCATTGAGCTCTTTTTACTTCACCTCGATTATCATAATTGTCATCAAATAATCAATTGTGTGTTTCTTTTCTTCAATGTCCTCCTTCCCTCGGACTATAAAGGTCATACCACCTTTATCACCACTGCAGCCTCGCTCATGAATGCTCATTGCAAGAATGAGTGACTGAATAGATAAATGAATGAGTGGGGGCCTGTGGAGGGGTGGCCGTGGCCAGTGTGGCACGAGAGAGGCTGCAACGCTAGGGGTCCCAGCTTCTTGCCTTGGCCCCAACACTGAGGAGAGGAGACAGGTAATGTCACGACTTTTCCTTTGCTGGAGAACTGGGACACAGAAAGGAGTCTTGTCACTATGGGGTCCACGTGAAGCAGCCCCCTGCTTTAGGGGAGCCCTTCACCTCAAGTTGTTGGTGGAAGGATTTAATGAGTCTACGTGCTTTCTTACCTATCTTTCTCCCTGCCCCCCCGCCCCCGCCACATCTCCTCTGTCACTAGCGCAGTGACTGGTGCCCCAAGCCCTGGTCCCAGACACAGTCTCATTCACCTTCCCACCAAGAAGCCTCCTGCTTCTGAGCAACACAGCCCACCCCCCCCCGATCAATGCTGCCTCCAGAAAGGTCTAAGCTAACAGCCACAGCCAAGAAGGCTTCACCTACATTAGCTCCTAATCACAGATGGCAGACGCCACAGGGTCTGGAAAGGCAGCAATAGTTATGGGAGAAACCACAGGTCCAAAATCTGCAAGCAGACCACATAGCTGCTATGCCCCCTGACCCGACCGCGCCAGACCCCAAACTCCAGCCTAGGACCCCGCCCAGAGCAGTTCCAAGCCAAGCCGGGAAGTGGCAGGTGGAGGCGAAAGGAGAGCACATGTCACCTGGAGAAGTCCTCTCCAACCTGAAGATAAGGTCTCAGATCTAATTTCATTCTCAATTTCCAAGGAATGTAAGAGGGAGGCCCCACTGCCCACAGGCTACCTGCCAAGAGCTGTGTGTATGTGTGGTAGGTTTGCATCTGTGTGTTTATGTGGAGTTGTGAATCTTCCCTAGTCAGAGCCAAGTGCTCCGGGATGTCACAAACCCCAGACAAGAAAGAAATGCTCTCTGAAAGTAGGGCAATGGGATGGACACCGGGAGGGGCTGTTTTGGGAATCTCTCTGGCTTGTTAAAGGCCAGAGCTCTGTGCCCCAAACTGAGAGTCCTGGGGGTACCAACCTGCCCTATGGAGGCTGCCCCATCCTGCCTCTCTGTGCTTCCAAATTTACTGTTGAGTTCTCCCCTGCCCACTAGCTGCCAAGCCCAGGGTCTGTCTCCAATGGATCTCCTGGATCGAGAGGAAGAGCCAGAGAGATAGAAACACATTCATGGGACTGGGAGAGTGGAGGATCAGGAACCCAATTCCTGCTTTAGCTCACTGACCCCACAGGACAGCTTCCAGGGTTTCAATGCTCTCTCCCCACTCCCAGGAAAAGACAAATTGCTCTGGTGACCCTCATCCAGGAAGGCCTCCATCTTTTACTATGTCTCGGTCTTTCCCTTTCCTGGTCCAGGATGAGCAGCCCAGGATGGCTGAGCCGGGGAAGGAGCCATGTGCCAGGACAGTCAATTACCCAGCCCCGTGGCCGCTGAAGAGCTGAGAGACGCGTGTTCCCCGCGGGGCCAGATGTGCGTGTGCAGACGCCTGACCTCGTCTGAAGGTGGTTCCTCCACCGTCCTCCAGAGCCTCCCTGCCCTGCCCTCCACTTGTCCTCCCAGGATGAACCAACCACATTCTTCAGTGCCCAAGCCACTAAAGCCACGGAAGAGCCATGCAGACTGCCTGTCCTTGCTGAGGGAGGAGCCCTCCCAGCCTCTCCGATCAGGGTGCTAACTCTTAATTACAACAGGCAGTTGTAACTCGGCAGACACAGCCCGTAACTCAGCCTCCAGCTCGCAGCTTCTGACCCCCAGACTCACCTGGCAGGAGGCAGCGAAGGATGTATTATAAGAGGAAATGGGGACTCAGTACAGAAGGAGGAATACGGCTAGACACAAAGAACTTCCTCACTCTCAGGGGTTACCGTTAAGGACTATTTTACTTCTCACCAGGTGGCCCTTGGAGGTCCTGTCCAATATGGAGCTTTAGGTCCCCTATACAAGATAGGCAACAGGAAGCTCTGCCAGTCCTCACTGTGAGATGTTACTTCTAAAGGGGGCTGAGATCCGGGTTTCCTCTGCATCCCCAGAGCTGTGTGGACAGAACCAGTGTCCAGACTCCACCAGTATGACCAGTTCCGGAGAGAGCTCTGTGAATACCAGCCTGTGTGGGCATCTATCCACAGTCCAGCCTGTCCCCCCCAACAGTCCAGCCTGACTGCCCCCCACAGTCTAGCCTGTCACCCCCAACAGTCCAGCCTGACTGTTCCCCCCCAAAGTCCAGCCTGACTGTCCCCCACCCACAGTCCAGCCTGACCGCCCCCCAGTCTAGCCTGACTGTCACCCCTAACAGTCCAGCCTGACCACCCTGCCCCCCCACAGTCCAGCCTGACTCCCCCCCCCCACAGTCCAGCCTGACTGTTCCCTGCCCCCCACAGTCCAGCCTGACTTCCCCCATCTACAGTGTGTGGCCTGGGGGAGCGTTGTGGCTGGGTGAGGGGGGGCACACCAACCTGCGTTTGTATGTTGATTCAGCCCCCCACTAGCAATGTGATCTTGGGGACATTTATTTCACATTTCTGAGACTCACAAAGGGGGTGAAATACCACACGCTCTAAAACAAGAAGGGCTTTATGTGTCCTTCTCATTTCTTCACAAAGAACATTAAAAAGATGTGCACTCAAGAGTCAAGATTTAATAAAATTTGTAATCTTTACTCCTTCGTCAAAGAAATTCATAAGGGAAACTGGCATTTATTTATTTGTTTATTTATTTAGCAGGTGTGTGGTGGGGAAGAATGCAGTGCCTAGAACAGTTTGGTGCCCTGCCTTGATCCACACTAAAGTACCAGCAGTTCAACCCATGGCCTCGGGACCATCACTGCCAACATATTAAAAATGGCAAATAACCTTAGGATTATTTGGAAAATAGCTTTGACCTTATGGCTCCCCCTGAACAATTCTTGGGGAACCCCAGGGGTCCACAGACCACACTTTTGAGAAGTACGGTCCTAGGACATCTCCTGTACTCTTCCCATGGGCCGTATCCCTTGTGTGTTACTATCTCCGTTTTCAGATGAGAACCCTGCAGCTCAGACAGTTTAAGTCGCTTGCCCAGGCAGGACGTGGTGGGTGCTGTTTCTGTTATGCCCTGCAGAACATGCAACTGTGGGGCACGGACCCAGGGGGTGTCGGGCATCACCTCTCCGCCTTCCCCATCACCTCTCCTCACCGTGCCTTTGGAGCTCACCGTCTATATCCCTGGGGAAGCCTGAGGACACCTCCCGGCCTCTGCAGTGGAGAGGACCTGGCTTTTGCTAGTGTCTGTTCCCCCTGGGCACTTCTGCTGCTCTTCTACCAGCAGGAGACCTGCCAAGGCTGGGGACCAGGGTCTCCCTGGGAAGCCTCAAACTCTGGGGGCTGAGCTGCCAGTTGCAGGCTCAGCCCTCACGTCCCCCCTGCCTCCTCTGGCAGCAAGCACAGGGGCCAGCGTCAAAGAGCTAATCCAGTTTCTCCGTGGTGCTTCCCCCTTTGCTTCCTGCAATGCCAGGATTGATCTGGAACCAGGGCAGCCTTATTAAAGTGATGCCTTTTCCTCCTCACGGGACAGTCAAACTGGGAGAGGGAGCCCTCTTGTCCCGCAGCACCCTGTGCTTCCTGGGGCCTAACTCTAACTTACCTTGGCCCCTAGTGGTGAGGCTGGGTTTCAGCCCCCAGGTCTGCTTCCCCAGGAAGCACCCAGGACCCCAGAGCACTGAAATGCTAGCTTCTTGTTCATCCTCTGTACATGCCTCCGACACGGTGGACACACAGGAACCCAAAGGTTCTGGCATCTAATCGCAGACCCGCAACACTGGGCCCATGACTCTGGTCCATGGCAGCTGGCACCATACGGTATCCCTGGCTAACAATGAAAATGGGGAACCAAGCAGCCCCAAGGAGGATAGAGATAAAGGGCTGTGTGTTAGCTAAATATGCTTTTCTCCAAATAAACGCAGGAGATGAGAGACAAGGAGGGTCCCCAGAGACCACCACCCAGGGCCCATGCCCAGGGTCCCCTCACGCCACCTGTCAGGCTCTCCTCCTCTCCAGAAAGGAGGCAGGGGATATGAAGTTGAGGTGGAGCAGAAAAAGGTAAGGTTAGACATCAGAAAGGAATTCCTTTCTATAAAGAGCATAAAAGCTGCTTCCCCAATCACTTGGGGGAACAGGAAGCTAAAGGAGAATGTCCAAGGCCCAGGTGAGCCTCCTTGACTTGGCCACAGTCACCTCTTGCTGTCTGCAGGGGGCTGCTGGGCCTCGACCCAACCTGGTCTCCCCTCCAGGTTATGTCCTCAGTCTACTTGCGATGTCCTCCCCATCCCACCCCCATGCTCCGTCTAAGAGGCCCCCTCATCCCATTCCTCCATTCATTTCAGTTTTCTCATCTCCCTAGTGCCAAGCTCCTCGTTACAACCACTTACACTCAATATTAAGATGTATGCAATAGTAATGGGTGAATGCCACCTCCAATTGCAATATTCTCTAATTGCTAAATTCCAGAGCTATGGCATCAACCCAATTATGGGAAGCCCTGCCAGGGGTCTCCACAGCCTGAGGACTCCCTGTCCCACCCAGAGGCACCTGGGTCTCACAAATGCCTCAGAGGAGCCTCCCTGACTCCCTGCTCAGCCACCGCCCTGCCCTAGTCCCAGACTGCCCAGTGATGAGGCCCTTGGGTTTCTCAGTCTCTCTTCGGAGGGAGGAAGGGAACAAGGCTCCAAGGACTGAGGGAAATCTGGTCCTGGCAGGCAGCTATCCTGGGGTTGGGAAGCTCTGGGAGCCCAGTCTCCTTGCACCCAGCCATCACAAATGCTCCTGGCTACAGAGCTCTATTCTGGGTGTTGGGGGCGGGGAACCCAGCAGAGAAGGAAGAGCCCCATGCTCTGCCTTTGAGGAAATCCCAGGCTGATGAACAATAGGTGGTTATTCTGAGCTCCCTTTTAATCCCTAGTGCCTTATACAGAATAGGTGCTTGGTCCATCTGATTTGGAAGTGGAAGGAAAAGGAGGAAAGCAGGAAATCAGGAACGGGTGTGCTCCGGCCCAGCCGCTGCTTGGACTCTAGCTGCCCCTGCATGCGAGGGTTGAGTGCCGGCTGTAAGTCCATGGGGATCTTGACTTCTCAAGCCTGGACTCTCTGAAGAAGAGAAGCAGTCAGATACCAACCAGACACGAGCATATGTACCATGCCTATGTCCTGCTGGGCTTCCGAGGATGACTTGACCGAATTGGGAACTTGCTGATGACGCCAGCACCCCGTTCAGATAAGGCTGCATGAGGCTGGGGGCAGATTCCCCAGGTGCCCCATCATCTGCTCTGCTCCTTCCACCAGGGCTTCTCCCTCCTCACTTCAGAGCAAGTGCTCCTGAAGATGACAAAATCCTTACGGCGAGTCCCAGAGAAGCCCAACACCAGAGAGGGAGAGCTGATTCCATTTCTCCAAGGGATCACTGCCTAATTTTGTAAAATCCTGCTACCTGATTTCAATGACCGGTCCCCTGCTTATACTCAAAGCATTAATGACTCTGGGGACCCCTGACGTTGTTGGCGGGCTGCACACTCTAGAGGGAGCTGGTGAGAAGGAACGGGGGAGGGGAGGCTCCCTAGAGAGGAAAAGTTCTCACCAATCAGCTACAGCAGCCTCGAAAGAACCCTCCCCCCCCAAAGTGCTCTGATCTGGGTTTGAGACCTTGCTCTGATCTCCATGGTGTGAGATTTTAAACCAGTCACACAACTTTTCTGAGCCTTTGCCTGTTTGTTGTAAAGTGGGACTGTGATTTCTGCTCTGAGACCCCTGTGGTGGGAGACAGAAAAGCTCTATCACAGAGGGGGAAATGAAGGGGGCAGCCTGAGAGAGGAGCGGGCCGGCGGGTTGCGCTGACGGCAGTGGGGCTCACACCCGGTTCTGCATCTCCTTGCCAGGCATGGTCCACGCTGGCTATGCCCTTTCTTCCGCCTGACGGTGAGTGTTGCCTACAGCAAAAGCTGAAATGTCGAGGCCCCAGACCAAATGGTCAAAAGGGGGGCTCTCCTGAATTTACAACAGCAGGGCTGTCCTCTTCTTTTCTTGCCCCGGACCCCCAGTTTGGGAGCTGCCTGGTAGCACCCAACCCTCCGAGTGTCAGTGGCTATGATAACGGACCAAGCAACTCACAGCCTCCTTCCCGAAGGATCCAACCTCCCCATCCCAGCATTCAGTCCTGTGGTCTCCTGACCAGACAGGTGGGGAAGTCTGTCCTAGTCTGGAAAATTATCCAGGGAGGAAGCTTTTAGGACATCTCTTGCATACCATGTATTTGGGGCATCCTTCCTGATGTTTAATTTTAGACCCCTTGCTGAAGCACAGACCTGTGTGTGTGTGTGTGTGTTGGGGTGAGGGGACGGGGGCTGTAAACTCACAATGACTGTTCACGTCCCTCTAGGCCCAGATCCAAATGGACCCATCACTCTGGCTCCTACCCTGACCTATCAGTTCCAGGGATGAAAATGAAGGACTGCTGGGACAAATCCTGCCCAGAAATTAAGCTTTGACAACATACGGCCTCGTCGGGCATAAAGAACTGCCTGAGAGTCAGAGGGAGGAAATTCTGGAATGGCCACCGAAGAAGTTACAGCAGCTCCTTCCTTCGAGTTTTTAAGGTTAACAGAGGTGGAAAATGTGCCGAAAGAGTCTGGGCTGCGGGCAGGGAAAGGGCTAGGAGGGCAGGCAGGCAACAACGAAACAACAGTGGAGCACATTGGCCCGGCTTTCACCAGGTGCGAGGCGCTGCTCGAACCCTTTCCAGGCATTAACGTACTGCATCCTCGACGAAAGCTGCCTATGTCACAGATTCGGGTTTTACCTCCACTCCACAGATAGGCAGACTGAGAAACAGCATTTGATCAACTTGCCCAAGTCAGAGGCAGGGGCCAAACCAGGAGGAACCCGGGCAATCTGGCTGGGGGCACTAGACTGTGTCCATGACTTGCCACTTCACCGGTGGAACCGTGTTACCCGTCAGACTCCCTGTCCTCCTGAGAACCCAGGACTGGATCATGGCATCTCTACCTGGGTTTCTCTGACCTAGTGGAGGATGAAGAAGCAACTTGTTGCATGTGTGATGGTTATTCATGGAGGAAATTTAGAATTGTATCCGTCCAGGGCGCCATATGAATAAGTTATCATTTACTTGTGGGGTAAGTATTATTACCTCAGATTTATAGATGAAACCTTCCAGACCTGGTCAGGTCACGCCATTGCATGGTCTTGAGGCATCCTGTATGTCTTCCTAACAGGTGTCACGGTTGTGATGAATTATTTACGTAATAATCTGCTTAATCCTGTGTGTTATTCACTAGATGGTAAATGCCACGGGGGCAGGAACCAGGTCTGTTTTGTTCCCAACTGAATCTCCATGGCCTAACATACCCTCGGCACATAGTAGACTCTCAAAATCTAATAGTTGAATGAATGTAGAAACTGATGCTCAGAGTAACTAAGCAACTTGTCTAGGCCTGCTGGAATGCAAAATCCACAAGGGCTGGGGGTTTTGTCTGTTCACTGCTGTATCCACAGTGACTAGAACAATGCACATAGTAAGTGCTGACATAGTAGGTGCTCACCAATAAATATGTGTTGCATGAATGAATGAATAAAGTCACACACTTTGTAATTAGTGGCCCTGGGATTATGAACCCAAGCCTGTTGGTTTGCTGCTTCCTTTGTTAACCACTACCCCGTACTGAGTAAACACCCTCTATTGTCCACTCTGGTTTGCTACTCCAGTTCTCAAAAATCATCTCCATCACTCTGGACCTTCTGTGTGTCTCAAAAAAAGCAGACCCACCTTCAGCTAGAACCCAGATCAGGAAAGCTCAAATCCCAAGGGCAAATGAAACAGCAAGTCTAATGTCCACGGTCTTTGACTATCCCCGAGGATGCTTCTGTCCAAGGAGGGGGATGATGAGCCACTCTTCCAGCTCCTTGAACCCCAACTTCCTCTGCCTCCATCCTCACCATGTTTCCCATACCCTGGATCCCAGAGCACCCACTGCCCCTCTCTCTGCTCTCCTGACAGGGCTACACAGACTCCACAGGGTCGGTGGGAAGAAACAGGAGACTCTGCTGAGAGAGGACAGAGTCCAGGTGGAGGCACAAGGGTCGCTGGAGGTCAGGCTCACCTGGGGCTGGGGAATACTGGCTCAGGGAGAGCAGGGAAGAGGCTTCTCCAGTCATCTCGAAAGCCCACCCGCCCGCGGGTCCCTGCAGTACCAGGGACATTCCTGTCACATCTGCATGGCAGCTGACTGAAGGTGAAAGGGAGAATGACCTCTGGTCTCCTCCTCCTAGGGACAGTGAGCCAGGTCTCTGATTCTGGAAGTAGAACACTTATATCTGCCTTCCCCTTTTTCAGCTTTCCAGAAGCTCCCCAGCTCCTCCTTGGGCAAGGTATGGAGAATGGGCCAGGATCAAGCCCGAGAGGTCCCCAGAAGAAGCAAGTCCCCCCAGGGGTGTCCTAGAGGATGAAGCCAGGGATCTGTCTGAGCACCAAGCAGGGAGAAACCCAGGACTGAGGGTTGAGCTGGCACCAGTCATTCCCAGGGGCATGCGGAAGAGAAGCAGGAGTGGGGCTGGGTTCCCTGGCCCAGGTCTCAATTTGTCTGGCGTGGACCCCTGACGCTGACTCACCCCTGGGGCCCTGACACAGGCCGCAGCTGGTAGGGCTGCCAGGCATGCACGTCCCACTGCACCAGGGCTGGCCCACCCCTCCCACCTGCCCCTTCGGCCCTGTCTTAGGGGCACTGGGCATGGCTCTTCTTTTGGCTCCTGGGGGGGGGGGGGGACACAGAGATGTTCCTAGCAGCCCAAAGTCTGCACGTGGACCTAAGCAGGGGGAGATGACTGGAAAGATGAAGGGCTCCCCTGCTCCCCGTGGTCACACCCTCTGATGAAGTGCCCAGGTTACCAAGAGCTGGATGGCTCAGGCTGAGGCTAATCGATTACACATGGGAGACCCTCTCAGGACAGCAGCAGGAGGAGAGGAGGAAGGGCAACCCCCCAGCTCTCTCCAGGTCAGACCTTGGCGCACCTTCCTGTCTTTCTGGGCACACAGAGCCTAAGGACTTCTTCATCCTTATGCCCACTCCATTCCAATCCGGGTCCACCCACCCCATCAGGCCTCTGGCCTTCTCTCCCCCACTGCAGTGCCCCTCTCCTGGGCCACCTCCTATGTCCTTGCACTCCTTTCTCCTGCCACAAGAGAAAGCAGCCAGAACACTCACTTCTCTACCTCAACAGTGAATGGGGGGAGGAGGCTGCAGAGGGAGAGATGGGGCTTTGGAGGCCCCCACACACACCATGGACCAAGGGTGTCCGGAAGGCACCTGTGGAATGTGGGAATGGAAGGGTGGAAAGGAGAAAGGAGGAAGGAGTGGGTTAAAGGGATAGGAGAAGGATAAATCATCTACCCTTTTAATTAAAAAAATAAAGCCCCCATGTCCTGAGAGAAAGGGGGGTGAACAGAGACAGGTGAAGGGGGACCCAAAATGGGGAAGGTAAATGAAGGAGTCCGGAAAAGCGGGGTGGGATTGTCTGTACTTTCTGGGTCTGGGAGCCAGCCCTGGGAAGGAGGGCTGAAGCAGGGACGGGACGTCCTAGGTCGTGCTGAGTCATGAGATTTGGAGAGAGACTAGGGGTGCTTCCATCCCCCTCTCGCGTCCCTGTCCCAGTTCCTCTCGACCCTCACTTCCAGATAGTCCCTGGAGTCTGTCCCCCCCTCCCCGCCCCCTGCCCTCTCCCCTAATCCAGGGTCTCTGCCTCCTAGAGCCCGCAGACCCTCCCTCCCCCTCCCACGACGGCGGGGCCGGGGGTCCCTGAAGCGTGAGGCGGGGGCGAAAGAAGCTGGGTTGGAGACGGCCCCGGCGGCCTTGGGGTGGGCGAGACGCGGGGTGGGGGGCGTCCAGAAGGGAGGGCGGGAGCGGCGGGGACGCAGAGCCCGAGGGCTCCGGGGACGTCGGCCCGCCGCTCCGCTCTGCACCTCATCCGCCGCGCCCCCCCCCAGCCCAGGGAGGAAAGCTGCTCCCTCCTCCCGCCCCAAGCCCTCAGAGCCGCGGGCTCCTCGCCGCTCGAGTCCAGCTTCCCAAAACGAACCTTCCACCCGCACGCGTCCAAACTACCCCCTAAGGACGGTGCGGGCGCCCGGCCCCCTTGGCTCCGAACTTCCCGGACCCGACCCACCCGCCCCCCCCAGGGAGCCCCCTCGGCCCAGTAACGGAAAACCTGCCCCGGGAAGAAAAACTTTGGAGGGGGAGTCGATGCCCCCCCATAGGCGGGGGAGGGGGGACGGACTTACACGGAGCGGCCAGGCAGGAGGGATCCCGGGTCCCCGAAGTGAGGGGGCGGCGGGCTGTAAGGGCGCGGCGCTGGCCACGGTGCAGAGGGGCGTCCGTTCCCCCGGGGCCCGGAGTCCCCGCTCCGCCCCGGCCCCAACTCGGTCCGAAGTGCCTTTGCCGCAAGACTTGCTGAGCTTAGCAGTCTGCGCCGAAGCGGCGGCGGGAGGCGGCTGACGGCTGGGCGAGCGCGGCGAGCGCTGCAGTGAGGGGAGGAGACGCGGCCGCGGGGGGCGGGGCCGGCGAGGCGGGAGAGGCCGGGGCGGGGCGCACTTGCCCCGCGGGGCCCGGTCCCCTCCGCGCCCCCGCCTCCAGCTCAAGGTCACGGCTGCTGCTCCGGGTCGGGGAGAGTCGGACCCGGAGCCGGTCGTCCTCGTCCCCACCCGAGATGGGCTGTCACTCTTGAGCCAGCTCCCTCTCCCAACTCCCGGAACCCACTGCAGCTCAAGGCTCCATTATTGGCCTCAGGAGCCCCCGTAGCCATTTGGGATCTCTGAGCCCTTCTCCCCACCAGGTCCTCCAAGTAAGGCCAACTGGGGGGTTGGGGCTTCTGAGCCTAAAGGGTTGATGACGAAGAGGGGGGATGCTTGGAAGAAGTTACAGGTGGAGAATAGGGTGGGTGGGGGGAGAGAAAGCACGGGGAGGTGGCAAGGAAGGTGGGAGAAGGGGGAGGATCTGGAAGGAGGTGGAGGGGAAAAGAGGAAACTCCCATTTAATAAAAGACACGGTTTTCCACACATGCTGGTTTCTTAATGCTTAAGACATCCCTTTAAGGTGGGTATCATGAGCTGTTTGCAATGAGAAAACAGCCCCTGAATGGTACTTTGGCCAAGAAGCCACAGACACACAGTAGGTGGTGGCATTGAGGAGCCTGGGGAGAAGAGTTGCAAGTACAAGGTGGAGCCCTTCCTCACCTACCCAGGAAGGGGTGGGGGGTAGCGGGAGGAGGGGGGCACGGCCGCAGGAATTGCTTACAGCAATTTGAATATCCACTTTAACTTTTTTTTTTTTTTTTTAAGATCTTTGACAGAGAGAGACAGAGAGCGCACACAAGCAGGGGGAGCAGTAGAGGTAGAGGGAGAAGCAGGCTCCCCGCGGAGCAGGGAGCCCGATGCAGGGCTTGATCCCAGCACCCTGGGATCATGACCTGAGCCAAAGGCAGATGCTTAACCGCTGAGCCATCCAGGTGCCCCTCCACTTTAACTCTTGTGGAGTCAACTTTTATAAAAAGACATTAGCACCCTGCCTCTCCTCTCCCATGGATGCTGGGAGAGGCTCCCATCAGGATCTGGCCTGACGGTCAGTCCTCAGTACTCAATCCTTAGGTACCGAGTGAAAGAGTAGGTGAAGGACTGCAAAGAGGAAATGGGATTTCAGGCTTGGGGGCAGGGAGGGTGCTTTTTCAGATCACTTTGCCAATAATGCCAGGTAGAACATGGAGACCACCCCCAGCCACTTTGCCTCAAAGCAAGGGGGCAGTGCTGCTACTCAGTGGTTCTCACAAGAAAGGTAATGAAGATCTTTAGGGAGTCTTAAAGGAGACTGAAGCTGTGCCCAACGTCCCCGAGGCTCAGACGTCGTCCCCCACTCACCTGCAGAGCATCTGCAGCAAGGGGCAGAGGAGGAAGCGGGGCGAGTTGAGTCTAAATCTATGAGGGACTGAACCAGACCAATAACAGTCATCCAGCTGCCCTACACTTTCAAAGAGGACACTCAGTCCCACCCTTAGCCTCGTGCATCCCAGGACTTGTTGCTTCACCAAAGGGGCTCCGTTTGCTCCTTCATGCACACACGCCATACTGACAATGAATCTGCAGGACATTCATGCGGGAGGAGGCCAGAGAGAGCTGCAGCCTCCTCACACAGACCCCAACCGAGCTAACTGGTCCCACTCAAGGGCCACCACCTGTCTCACCTTGTGATCAATCTGCTGCCCCCAAGTTCTCCTAAGTCCACCTGGGAGCCTGGGGTGGAGGGTAGAAGAAAGCAGCCTGCCTTTCCAGACTATTTAGAGAGTCAATGCTGCAATCAATCTGGTTAAATGAAAAATGTGGTGTCCCTGGCTATGGCCTTAATATTCTTTTAATTCATCAGGACCAGTAGTATCTGGGTTATAAACCTAATCAGGAGCTCAGCCTCCCTCCCGCTTATATCCCCCAGGCTTCAGCGGGAAAAGGAAAGAATGGAAAAGACATCCACCCCCTCCACACCCAGCCAATTATCCCGTACTTTGCTTTTCAACTGTTGGTCCTTGTGAAAAGATGAGCCCTTAGTAGTCTTAGACCACCATCCCTGACTTGCATGCTCTCCTGTAGGGGCCATCCAGGTACCAGGTCCCTCTGCCCCCATAGCATATCACATCGTGCCCATGGAGGTGGGGAAGGGCTGCCCGACTAATCCCAAGAGTTCTCCAGGGAGAAAGAGTCTGGCTACGGGGTTTCACCACCTTCCACTGAACAGTGCTGCCTGGGGGCTTCATTTTTCTGGTTTTCCGCAGGTAGCAGAGAGGACAGAGCAGAAGTGCAGCATCTTCCCCCATGGCACCTCTCTCCCGGGATGGGGATGCAGGTTCCCGGCGCCTTCCCCAGTGGGTGGCTTATCTTCAGCTGGGCCCCCCTCTCCCTCAGGTCTCCTAGCACTTGCACTTCTAGCACTTGGATTGTTTTCCCCTCGGTTCTGGTGAAGTCTTTGTCTTCACAAAGCTTTTCAAAGCTCTGCTTGTCATCAGAGCAAATAGAAAAGAGCCAGAGACAGGCGAGCCGACCTTACTGCAGGCCACGGGCAGCTCTGGTTTCCTGCTTTCTGTTCACACACATGCGAACACTAACACCCCCCGCCCCCAAGCTGCAGTTCCCATCCTCCCTCCCCTACACACACCCGTATTTCTCTTCTGGAGCAGTTTCTATTGTTCCTGACAACTAAGCAAACAAGGATTAAACTCTCCACTGAAGCACATCTCCTTCACTGATGGGCACTGAGCAAACAGTTGTAAAAACTTCCTTATATGCAATTCCTGTCACTAAAGATCTTGGTTTTCATCTTCTGATCTGAGTTTGTGGACATACCAACCTCAAATGTATTTTATTTTATTTTTTTTTAAAGATTTTATTTATTTGACAGAGAGAGAGAGACAGCAAGAGGAGGAACACAAGCAAGGGGAGCGGGAGAGGGAGAAGCAGGCTTCCAGCAGAGCAGGGAGCCCGATGCGGGGCTCGATCCCAGGACCCTGGGACCATGACCTGAGCCGAAGGCAGACGCTTAACGACTGAGCCACCCAGGCGCCCCCCTCAAATTTTAAATTTTAGTTAACATATTTCATACTAAAATCCACTTAACTTTTAGATATTGCATAGAAATTTGGTTTTTTTAAAGATTTTATTTATTTGACAGTGAGAGACACAGCGAGAGAGGGAACACAAGCAGGGGGAGTGGGAGAGGGAGAAGCAGCCTCCAGGGAGCCCAATGCGGGCTCCATCCCAGGACTCTGGGATCATGACCTGAGCCGAAGGCAGATGTTTAATGACTGAGCCACCCAGGCGCCCCTAGATATTGCACAGAAATGTTTTTAATACAGAAGACATTAACTCATTTGATGGGGCAGAAAAAAAAAAGAAACATGAATAAAGTTAAATATCATACAATCCAGGGCAGTGATGACCCCAGCATGATTCTCAGAAAAATGATTTTCTCCAACAAATACTCTACCTGTAAGAGCACTCTGGAACTGTGGGTGAAACCAAAAGACTTCAGTGTTTCTATTTATCCCAGGTTGGTGTGTGGAATTGAATGGGAAAATTTCCCGGAGGCAGAACTCAGCCAAATTTTGAGAGGGGGTAACAGGAGGTGACTCTCCAGAAATCTCTGTGTGTGTGTGTGTGTAGTAATATTCAGTCTGGAGTTCTGTGATTTTTATTTTTTTAAAAGATTTTATTTATTTGATAGAGAGGGAGCGCACAAGCTGGAGAGAGCGGCAGAGGGAGAAGCAGACATGGAGTTTCAATCCCAGGACGCTAGGATCATGACCTGAGCCAAAGGCAGATACTTCACCGACTGAGCCACCCAGGCGCCCCTGGAGTTCTGTGATTTTTAAAATGTAATAATAATCATTTCTTATTTGGAAAGAAAAAATTATACAATCCACCTAATATCTTAGGTTTAAATTAAAAATAAAAAACCCTCGTCTCCATTCTGACTGGTGTCTCCAAAAGGCCAGTGAAGGCCAACTCCTCCAGGAAGCTGATTAAGCGGACTGTAATTACTTACTCCCCATGCAATGAACAAAACAATAAATAAAACGGAGTCAAATAAAACTCTTAAATACAACAGAATGAGGAGGAGGGTGGAGAAGGACTTCCTATCTATAATTTTACACTCTAGAGGGGAGTCATTTTAATGTTTCCAGGACCATATCTGGCATATAAAAGAAATTCACAAAGTCACAAATAATAATCTCAGAATTTTATCAGATTCCAAGAACTAATGAATATCATGGGGACTTCATCTTTTCACATTCTTCTATCCCCTAATTTGTCTGAAAATGATTTCCCTTCTCAGATTCAAAGGGAGTAATAATTTTAGGGGTGCCTGGCTGGCTCAGAAGAGCGTGAGACTCAATCTTGGGGTCGTGAGTTTGAGCCCCACATTGGGTATAGAGATTATTTAAATAAATAAAACTTTAAAAAAACAGGGGCACCTGGGTGGCTCAGTCGTTAAGCGTCTGCCTTTGGCTCAGGTCATGGTCCCAGGGTCCTGGGATTGAGCCCTGCATTGGGCTCCCTGCTCTGTGGGAAGTCTGCTTCTCCCTCTCCCACTCCCCCTGCTTGTGTTCCTGTTCTCGCTGTCTCTCTCTTCGTTAAATAAATAAAATCTTTAAAAAAAGAAAAAAAAAGACTTTAAAAAAACAAAAAACAGAAGAAGTAATCATTTTAGCCACCAGAAGCGACTAGCCCTCCTTTCTCAGTGAAGGACCTGTCACACAACTTCACGTCCCAGGTAAGTTAGTCTGAGCGTTTTTTTCATTCCTCTAATAGAGAAGATGGTTCTTCTGATTAGTCTGCCCAATGTCCAAACTGCCTCCTTCTCCAGCCACTTCCCCTTACACTTTTAGTGAATCCAAAAAGAAGCAGGAGATGGTATACGCAGAGATGTGCTTGCTTTCTGGAATGTGAAGCATGAGTGGCTCAGAACTAGAAATCATACAAGGGTAGGATGTCTTTTCTTCCCAGGGAGTGAACATGGGCTTTAAAGCTACCCATCACTGGAGCACTTTGCTGGTTCAGCCGGCAAAGCATGTGACTTTCAATCTTGGGGACGGGAGTTGGAGCCCCCAGTCGGGGATAGAGTTTACTTCGAAGAAAAAAAAAAAACTTAAACCAAAAATAAAGCTACCCGTCATCGAGGGGATGGAAAACAAGTCAGTTGAAACACTTTCTAAATAATTAACCCTGGCCCTTTAATATCCCTGTGTCCATTAAAACCCTCCATAAATTAAGGCTGTATCACAGATCTGCCCTTGGGATGTGCCCTAGCTGTGGGAGGAAAGCACCAGAAGCCAGAGCAGAGGACATCTGGGGAAGAAGCTCTAGGATTGATATACTCTTTGCTTGGGTGTCCCAGGGCCATCTGCCACCCTCCTCTCACCAGTCTTCGGTGCAAACCTGGAGCAAAATCTTGTAAACTGCAGGCTCATTGACTCATTCATGTACTCATCAATCCAGTGGACAAAATTTTACCACCACTAAGGATATTGTCTGCCAGGCCCCCTGGTAGGGCTTGGCAATGTGGAAGTGAGTATCAAAGGAGTTCAGAGCCTAGTTAGGGAAGACAGGTGGGGAAATAAGCAGCCACAATGCAGGGAGTAAGACATGCGCACCCACAGAAGAGTGTATGGTGCATGGGGGCCGGAAAAAGCCACCGACTCAACAGGGTAGGAGGGCAAGAAATAACGGCAGGCTTCCCTGATGCGAGACCCTTCAGCTGCCTTCAGAGGAAGGGCTGGTTGTCCAGGTGGGCGATGAAGGGAAAGGCACTCCAGGCAGAGACAACAGTAGTAGGTTAAAGATACTGCACTCAGTGAAGATCTTCAAAGTCCGAGTCAGAAAGCCGTGACCTTGGGCACATTTCTTAACCTCTCTCTAAAGCCTCAATTTCTTTTTCTGTTAAGAGACTTTATCGCCTACCTTAAGGCCTTGTTGTGAAGATTAAATAATGTAATGTTTATAAGCACTGGGGAGGGCCTTAATGAAAGGTAGCGACTATTATTCTGCTTAGGGAAATGGAACTCGGTCCATGGGGGCTACAGAGTGAGGGTGCCTTTGGGGATTCATGAAAGATCAGAGGGGCAAAAGTAACATCATCATGGGTCCTGTAGATCAGGCTATTTGGATTTTCTTCAGAAGGCAACAGAAACCATGAAGGAACACAAGAAGAGCTGGATCAGTTTTATGTTTTGGAAAAACCACTCACACAGGGAGTTGGTTTAGAGGTCCTGTAAGGTCCCTTCCCCTGCTGGTTTCTCAAAAGAGGCTGTATGTGTCCTGCTTACAAGTTTGGCTTTGGGAGCCCAGTTGCCGGGATTCAAATCTCAACTCACCTCTCACATGCCCTTAGGATTAACTGAGGTGATCCAGTTCCTGGTACGGCGCCAGACACCCTAGAAAGTACTCAGTAGTAATTATGGGTCTGGCAATAGGAGGCAACAAGAGGAGTCTCCTTGTTTGCCCCAGAGCACTTAAGTAACTCCCAGGGAAATTCAGTAAGTCTAGAAGCCATGGGCTACCTGCCAGCCAGCTCAGGCTCAACCTACAGCATGGCTAGGGGAAGGTTCTAAAGGACTGAGCACCCCGAGCCACACTCTGGCTCCCTAGGGCACCGTATCACGTACCAGCTCCTGTCGGGACTGAAGAGGGCTCTGTGTGCATGCAGCTAAGCCCCACAAGCAACACAGGCCTGCTGGGTCTTTTATGTGGGCTAGGAGCCACTGACCACAGCTTCCCGTCCCACAAGGGCGGCTGACCTCGGGCCCGGTCCTCTTCCCGGTCAGGCCAGTCACCTGGAGGCTTTCCATACTTGTGCTTATGCAACTTTCATCACTAAAGGTCTTGGTTTTCTTGTACTGACTTGATCTTGTTGCCAGGAACACAATGAATCTGCCTGGCCTCAGTCGCAACTGAGGGGACTTGGCAAATGGCAGGCGGAGGTGCTGGGGAAGAGCTGAGGAGAGCCACTACGCAGCCCCAGGAGCTCCTGAGGGCGGGGTCCCTGCACACAGGGCTGTATGCCCGCACCGAGGCAGCAGATACTGGGGTATTAATGAGGCAGCTGAACACCCAAACCAGTTTAGGAAAGAGAAGAGTATTCACTCACTTCTCTAAAAATAAGGCTTCTATAAGCCTCAGCCTACTGGTGGTGGGAAGAAAACCTACAGCATTTAAGGGCAGCAGAAGGTTTGCTGGGGAATTTTTAGGAATGGCTGATTGCTTTGGAGAGCCAAAGGCTAGACTCAAGGGTACTCAGAGGCCTTCCATCTTGTTTTTATGGGTCCAGACCCTAGAAGCAGACTGTCTGGGTATGAATCCTGGCTCCTCTATATACCAGCTAGATGGCCTTCAGTCTTAACCCAAGTTCCAGTTTCTCATCTGTAAAATGGGTATGATAGTACCAAACTCACTGGGATGTTGTAAAGACTAAATGAGTTCATATATGCAAAGCACTCAGAAGAGTGCCTGGCACATACGAAGGGTTGTGTTGGCTTTTTAAATTATTATTATTATTATTATTAAGATTATTTATTTGACAGAGAGAGAGAGGCACAAACGAGAGAGGGAACACAGTAGGGGGGAGTGGGAGAGGGAGAAGCAGGCCTCCCGCTGAGCAGGGAGCCCAATGCGGGGCTCGATCCCAAGACCCTGGGATCCTGACCTGAGCTGAAGGGAGGCTTAACGACTGAGCCACCCAGGCGCCCCTGTTGGCTTTTATTATTTCTCATCATTGTACATGGCATTTCTTTGCCCAAAATGCCTTCTTCCTCAGGTTGCCCTAGACATACATCTTGTTCTGGTCACACTGTGAATCCTTGCAGGTGCTAAGCAAACTCACGGGACCATTTCCCTTCTTCTCCACTCACACAAGCAGAGAGTTTGTATCCAAGCGTCCCACTCTGAGGCAAGACCTGTTCCTACTCAGACGCTGAACAATTTGCTATCCCTGTCTGACTCACCTTCGGTGGTGCTTTAGGTAGCTGCTGTCAAACCAAACTTAGGGGGTGGGGGAGGGAGGATTGATGTCCCTGGGGATCTTGTAAACCAGTCTTAATTTTTTTATTTTTTAAAGAGTTTATTTGTCAGAGAGAGAGAGAGCACAAGTGGGGGAGGGGGGCGACAGGCAGAGGGAGAAGCAGACTCCCCACTGAGCAAGAAGCTGGATGTGGGACTTGATCCCAGGACCCCAGGATCATGACCTGAGTCGAAGGCAGACGCTTAATCGACTGAGCCACCCAGGCGTCCCAACCAGTCTTAATTTTAAATGTGCTAAGCCCTCATCCTCAGCAAGGCCACATGGCCAGTTTGGCAGGGACATAGTTCAAGTGTCAAATTTTCACTTTTCTGAAGCCTTGCTCTCCTCGGTTTCCATCACAACTGTGCATGCCCACTAGAGAAGAAACTTTGTTCACATAGATCCCTTGTACGCTAAACTTGGAGCTCCTTGGGTGCAGTGATCATATTCTATCCATCCCAAGTCTATAAACTTAGTGCAGGGCTAAGAATATAGGAGGCACTCAATAGCCAGCAGCTTAGGAATTTGCTCTGCCTTAGGTGGACCGAGGACTCAAAGCCTGGGCTTCGATCTTAAGTTTACAACTCGATCTCTTCCTAAACAGCGAGTTAGACAAAGAACTGAACTTTGTAAAGGGGTTAGCACTGCATTAGTCTGCGTCTGAAGGCAGGTTACAGAGAAGCAAAGACATGGAGAATGATCTTGGGTGTCTAAGCCTACCACCGCCTCCCCTCCCAGTGGGCTCCATACCAGCGCTGGGAATCAGGGAGGAAAGGAGCGCAATCCTGGTCCTCTGCTGCCCTCTCGTGTTGCTTACTAAGTAAGGGATGTTCTTGCAGGCTTGTCCTGAAGGTCCTGGCAAACACCCCCTTTCCTCTCCAGTTTCTCATGCTGCCCCACCCCATGGCTGCAGCGTATTAGAAGATTAATACTAGAAGCAAGAGAACTGCAACTGTCATTAGTTCAGACTAGGAAACAGACCACTATCTTCCTGGGCAAAAAGGCCGTAGCCTTACCCTTTAGGAACCCTGAATATCCCTCCTTCAAAGGATATGGCAGCTGTGGAGCAAGAGAAACACTGATGCGCTCCCTATTTCAAATTCTAAAGCTAACAATTAAGGGCACAATTTTGCATCAAACTCCAGTCACCCACCCATACCCAGAGGTAAATTTTACTTCGTATGTTAGCAGGTTTAAACAATAGATGTAAAGCCCCTAAGAATACTATCTGGCAGTTTGTGGTATATAAGCATTTTAAAAAGAACTTAGGAATGTGGTAGAGGTCACAGCACAATGCAAAAAGCCATGTATTAACAGGATATGGGTTTGAGGTCTGGCTCAGCAACTGGCTTCAAGCCTCATACAAATTCTATCCGTCGGGCGCCTGGATGGCTGTCGGTTAAGCGGCTGCCTCAGCTCCAGTCATGATCCCAGGGTCCTAGGATCGAGCTCCACATTGGGCTCCTTGCTCAGTGGGGAGCCTGCTTCTCCCTCTCCCTGCCGCTCTGCCTACTTGTGCTCGGTCAAATAAAATTTTTTTTAAAAAATTCTATCCGTATTCTAGCTCAGTTCAAGTCCTACACCCCGAACACCAACTTCCTCCGTACTCGGTCTATCACCATCCGGCAAAGATAATGATCAGCTCCTACATCTGCTTGCCTGAGGACCCAGACACTATGGATTCATAGAAAGCCCTCCATTATACATGTCGGTTTTGTTATGGTCCCCTCTCCCAATGAGGGTGGCCCTGAGGGAAGAAACTAACAGGTTTCCAGTCAGCTCACCTTAGCCCTCTGATCAGGGCCAGCCTTTCTCTGGGGTCGTCCCTTATATCGTAATCCCTGCACCGAGAGCCTTTGTTCTAATCTCTACCTCTCCCATTTTCTCTTGGACTTACAAACCTATTCAAAAACCAAAGTCAGGGAAGGTAGTGTGCAATAAAGGCCTGGAGCTTTATTAACTCCTAACAATATTAAAGATAGCCTAATTTGTTTCCCTCCTGGTCAATCTAAACAGGACAAACCTACATCAACATTGGCAGGAAGATCCGTGGCATTTATGGAAACCAAGTAGTGCCCTCTGGTGGCCAAGCCTGGAGTGACAGCCAGAGTTGCCTCTAGTAGTGGCTCCAGGGACATGTACCCGTGCAAAGAAGGGGACGCCGGACAGCTTCCATATCCAGCCATGCTTACTCCTTCTTCAAACTCTCCTCTGCTTTGCTTTCTGGACATCACTTCCCCTGGATTCAGTAAGAAGCCCCACTCTAAGCTGTTCATTCCCTCAAAGAATTTCTTCAGGTGGGGTGACAGGGGACTGGGACAGCGATGAAGAGAGCATGAACACAGGCTGGACACTCACATCCACCATGACCCCTGCTCGATCATCTTCCAAGGCATACATGACAAGGCTGAGAGGCCTGTGCCCACGATCTGCCTCCTCTCATCAAACTGCCTGAGGACACACAGAGGTATCTGGTAGCGCCAGCACTTTTATGGAACACACGTTATGGACCATGTGTTCTCACTCACGGTCTGTCGGGAAAAGGAAACTTGTTGAGAGCATTTTGCCCATTTGGGGGTGGCCACTTCAATGCTAGTGATGGCTGCTGGATTTCATGTCATCTCTAGAAAATAAAAGCCCCACACAATCAGAGCCACAATAAAACAAATGGCCCACTGGTGACTACGCCCCTAGGTCATATTTGCACACTCCTGCCCTACTGTTTGGAGACAAGAGGAAGGTGGGGGCTGAGGCAGAGAGTGAAGCAGGGTCACCAATGCCAGGGGCCAATATGCTGAATCCTTTGTGACTCAAAGAGCCCTGGACTAGGAACCAACAAACCACACTGAGGGATTGGTTCTTCCCAGATCAGTCTCCTCACATTCCAAAGTCCACCTGTCCTAGGACTGGCTCTCTCTTTAGTTTTCACACCTATGAAATTAGGGATACTTGCTACCTACACCTTGAAACGTCACCCTGAGGAAGAGTGACCATGACAGATAATCCCTTAGCGTTAAAGGAACAAAATTCTCAGTGTGCCGTAACTGGTCAGTGGATAGGGACAGCTCCTGAGGCTACAGCTCATCTTTAATAGCAGCCTTCTCCCAACAGCTTATAAAGTCTTGCAAGGGGGCACCTGGGTGGCTCAGTCAGTACAGCATGTGACTCTCGATCTCAAGGTTGTGAGTTTGAGTCCGATGTTGGGTGTAGAAGTGACTTTAAAAAAAAAAAAACCCTAGATTGAGTTGCTTATAAAACTTGCTATTAAATTAGATACAGGTGAAACTACAGACTGGAGAAAATGAGTAAATAATCTAGAATTCTGAAGTCCAATTCCTTCACAATGTCTAAATTCTTTATTCATTTTAAAAGAATTCCAAGCTAGTGTGCCTGGCTGGCTCACTCAGTAGAGCATACGACTCTTGTTCTTGGGGTATGGAGTTCAAGCCCCATGTTGGGGGTAGAGTTTACTTAAAAAAAAAAAAAAGTCCAGGGGTGCCTGGGTGGCTCAGTCGTTAAGCATCTGCCTTCAGCTCAGGTCATGATCCCGGGGTCCTGGGATCGAGTCCCACATCAGGCTCCCTGCTCAGCTGGAAGCCTGCTTCTCCCTCTCCCATTCCCCCTGCTTGTGTTCCTGCTCTCACTACCTCTCTCTGTGAAATAAATAAATAAAATCTTAAAAAAATAAAGTAAAAATAAAATCCACGCTTCAATTCAAAAAAAAAAAAAAAAGCATCTGCCTTCAGCTCAGGTCATGATCCCGGGCTCCTGGGATTGAGCCCCGCATCGGGCTCCCTGCTCGGCGGGAAGCCTGCTTCTCCCTCTCCCACTCCCCCTGCTTGTGTTCCCTCTCTCGCTGTGTCTCTGTCAAATAAATAAATAAAATCTTTAAAAAGAAAAAAAAGTCCAAGCTGAAAATCATAGATCATACATTGGATTATTGTGAATGAAGGTCCTTGCCTTCTAACTGTAATTTTCCTCAATTTTAGAGTTTACTAACTGAGCATACATGACAGGCTACTTAAATGTACAACTTTTTCATACTCAACTGACTTGTTAATTAAACGTCAAACTACCTGTCCCGATGATGTGTAAAAGGGGCTTTCTTTTGTTTAAATTCCTGCTAAAATTATGGTCAGTGAGAAACTGCTGGCACGGGGACAACAGGAGTCAGCGCTTGAAACTGCACTCCTCTCCGACTTTTTTTTTTTAATTTTTGGAGAGGGTGTCTTTGGGCATTTATCTTCGAAAAAATAACTTTTGTTTCCTCAGAAAGTCAACTTTTAATTTCTCGATTTTTCCATCCAAGGGGAAACAGAAAGAATAGTCCTTTGGCCTCCACTCACCTGGAACAGATCAAATGACATCACAATTCCATCCCTCGATGGCAATGCAGCAGGTTACCCTGAAAATAAAAGACATATCCAAACTCACCATGTCCCAGCCCTTCATCCTATACAACTAACCCAGAACCAGAACAGGGAGTTGGATGACCTGTTGTTGGCTGGTTTTACACATTCCATTCAACTGACAAAAATGTAAAGATGTACTCCTATGTAAACACAGTCATGAAACATGAAAACTTTACATAAATTTGGAAGACGTGAAATATACACTTTACAAATTGATTCTTTATACTTTCAAAATGGATTTACAACAGCATTACTTTACACAAGTTCCTACTTTATACAATGTTTTGTTTAGGCAGCTTTTCAATAACATTTCTATTACAAGTTACACATGGAACCTCTCAGGAAGTTGGGAGGCTTGAGGAGCCACATGCAAGGGACTGATGACAGGGGCAAAAGGTGTGAGGCCATCACTCTGGTGCTCAACTAGGAGCTGAGAAAGGACTCCAACTCTCATATGGAGCTAAATCAAGGCACTGGGATCCTCACTGTTTTCCTCAGCTCTTCTTCCCAACAGGCAAACTTTCATCAGAAGAGGACTGTGTTTTCTACATCAATATGGCAAAGAAACCTTTTAATACAGGCTGACGCCTATCATAGACTAGCACAGTCAGGTACTGAATGGTGATGATTAGGTAATGACTCTTGAAATATTTGTTGTTCAATTCTATCTCCTGTTACAGGTATATAGCATCTATAATCCATTCCAGTCTGTGTTACATGGCAGGAAATCCAGGCAGGATTGAGCCCAGAACACCCATGGGCACTAAATATCAATCAGTGCCTGATCCAAGCCAGAGGCAGGTCTTAATAGACTGCCAAATACCCAGCAAGATTATAAATGAAAAAAAACAGAAGACGCAGAAACCCATTACAAAAGGGCCTTCAGAGTTCAACAAAAGGTACAAGGCAACACCAAGTTTTACCCCCTTCCTGGTAGGCATCCACTTTGTTCTCAGGGTTATCTTACACAAACACCCAAAGGGTCATGTTAATTTTAATAGCAAATTAAGTGAATCCCAGATACTTCTGCCAAAACAAAAGACCTAAAGTCTGAAGATCTTTATATATCATTTTTAAAAGCTCTGTATGGCAGAATGAAGCAGGGATTCTCAGGCTTTTACCAACCTCCACCACCACGGACGGTATCTCTGGCTTTAGGCTAACCAGATAGAAAAGGGAGTTCCACCTCCCAGGATGCTGAAATGAAATTGTAAAGAAGTCCATCTCCTTTACAGCTGATCAAATTACACAATCTTTCTCCAGCCTAGAGCCTACATAAGAAACAAGCCCTTTCTTAATTCTGCATAAGAAATCTTCTAGAGTCTGATCTGAAAGAAGGAAAAACAAAAACACAAGAGCCACTGGCATGAGGCAGGGGCACTCAACCACCCTCTAGTGCCGACTTCACTAGGCTCCTTCACCCTTCTGGCTCAGACTCCAACTAACAGTCCTTCCTTCTCACACCTCATGCAGCTGCAGGATTACTGAGATGAAGCATCAGTTTGTGTGTTTTCTCTTCTTTCTCCAGGTGCAGAAGTTTCTCTGGGACACAGGCCGGCTTCACAGCTAACACACAGTAAACAAGGTTTTTAGATAACATCACTTTGTAGTCGATCTGGGTACTTAACAGAAGGGATCAATTAGAAGGTAGATGCACCTTTGTTCATTTGCTGTGTTAGTGCACAAGGTAGGAGGAAAACCAGAGGAGACCTGCAAGACACCACCCAGGCTTTGTCATTCACCAGCAGTATCACTGGGCAGGTGACGCTTTCTCCAACTTCAATATCATCATATGTAAACACATCAGTGGCCCTCTCATGGGGGAGGGGGTGGCAAAAACATATCTTCTTGCCCTTCCCCCACTAACTCAGAGAGGCAGAGAATCCACCTCACCGGGAATGCTGTCGTCAGGGACTGTGGACAACCCATACGTGAGGAAGAACACGAGGAGGGGGCACAGGAGGTGCATACCAGATGGGCAAAAGCTCTCTAAAGGCAAAGGCTTTATTTCAGCTGCAGTGTCCCCTTTCAGTTATATTCTCAATGGAACTGGGACAGATGGCATCCTGTCCCAATGTCAGGGGGTTCTAAGAATTTGGGTGCTTAAAAAAGGCCAAACCACTATTATTCCAGATTGTACTCTGGAGACTCTTCTTCTCTTTTGGCCCCGGAACCCCCATCAGACAAGGAGAGACATCACAACAACTGTGGGAAAGCTGCAGACAATTACAAGTCATTCTTAAAGAGATTTAATTATTTGAATTGCATCAAAGGGGATATAGTACATTTAAATCTCTGCTACATCACAAACTGCTGTTTTTGTTGTTTTGTTTTATTAAAGACCCACTAGTTCTACCCATCTCCAGGTTTATGGCTACAGAATGGGGGGAAAATAAGTATTACCAACAGAAGAGGAAAAACCAAGCAAGAGTCTGTTCTGTTCACCAGAAGGTCTTCTCCACTGCAGAACAGAGCCCTTTAAAAAAGAAAGGAGGGGAAAGGCTGTGGACTATCGACAACCAGTAACAACAGCTAGAGTTAGAAAGCGACAGGAAGAAGTCACGGAGGCAGAGCCTGCCTGTTCACAAGCTGTCCCTCGACCCACACTTTCCTAGCCGTCCGCAAAGATCCATCTTCCTTAAATTTCCTTTTGACATCTTAACCCTAAACAAAGTTTCCCTGTTAATTCCAATATAATAGAGACACCATTTCCACAGGAGGACTGATTTGAGGATTGGAATGATTTGCCACCATTCTGAAAAGCTTATTTAAAAACAGCATGGCTTTAAAGATAAGTTCTATTCCGTGAAGAAGACTGGGTGGGGTTATTAGTAGAGATGGGAGGCATACGGCCCACCAAACAGAGCAGGATACAGAAGAACAATCCACTGCTACTGTAGCCTAGCTGGGCAGAGGCAAAAGCAAGCAACCCCCCCGTCTCGCTCTTCCAAGCCCACAAGGTAGAGGGGCATAAGAAGCTGTAGTCTAATGGCTCTAAATAACCAGCATTTAGTGTTAAATTAGGACCAAGGATTTATTCCACAATATAAACTGCAACAATTTGATACAAGCTACCAAAAAAATAGTAGGAGAGGAAGGGAGGGGCAGGGGAAAAGCGAAAATACAGCCGTGGCAATTACTTACAGAGCAGTCTCTTTTCTACATCACTAGTTCATCAGTGACACTAGAAACTAGACATTTGTGTTCTGTACATCAACCAAATGCTAAAGCACCAACACACTGTTTGGAAGTTTGTTTTGTTTTGTTTTAATTCCAGCCACTGAAACCAACACAGAAGTTATTGCTTTGATAAATAAACCTAGTCTACCAGGAAAAAGAAAAGTGGATAAAGAAACAAACAAAAACCCCAAAAGTGAAAAACTTAAGTTCCCCAATATGGTAACAGAGTAAACAAGAGAGAAATTCCTCAAATGAGGATTTACTGGAATTTCTGGTGCCCTTCTGGGCACTGAAACTGAGTTGGACTCGTAAGCCGGTAAATCCCAGACAGAGGTAAGATTTTAATGCTGTACATGGAAAGGTGCAAAAGCTCCGATGCCTTCCAAACTGGTGGAAACCCCTGCGGAAAAACCAGTCAGCATTTCAAACCTCAACAACCACAAACAGCTCTTAAGGAAAAAAATACAAAAAGTGTCAAAAATTTTTTTAGTTGTTTTTTCTTTTTTTCAAAGAGTTCTGGAAAAATGATCCCGTAAGGAATAGAAATAGCACCGTTTACAGGCTGGTTTGAATACCAGTCCTGCAGCTTTGCTGAGAAATTGAAGAAATCTTCTTGGTTGGAGTCCTGAATTACATTAAGTGGTTGGGGGTGGGGGGTGTTTATGTTTGTGTTTTTTATTTTCGGCTTGGTGCGTCCTTCACAGTACAGCGCACACAGATGTAGTCTTCCTTCTCGGCCATCTCTGGAGAAACACCAACACAGACCTGGTGAAACCACTGATTGCAGCTGCCATCACACTGGACCCAGTCCACCTGGTTACAAAGAGCAGGGAGACGGGGTTTTCAGAGGAAAAAATGTGATTCAAAATTGGGCAGGCCAGCCTCAAGATATTCAGGCCGTGTGCCACTACTGGCCACTGTCCCACCACCGGGACCTCGGGCACAACAGCTACGCCACATGAGTGCAGCTGGCCCACCAGCCAAAGCAACCAAGTCAAAGCCATTCTTCAAGTCGTGACTGCTTTGGGGTTAAGACAGCGCCGCCCTGTGGTAAGTAAGCAAAAGGGCATTACATCAGCATCCCTCCCACCTTCTTAGCGCCGGGACGGTGAAAGCTGGAAGAGCAGGAAGAGGAAAAAGGGAAGAATAAGAGTTTCTTCAAGAAAAGGGAGAAGACCCAGGAACGATGGTTAAGAGCAGAGATATCAGTGGGGGAGGGCTGAGCAATCCATTCAGATCAGCTCAAAGCAGATAAGCAGAAGAGAAAGACCCAGCGAGATGAGGTGTAGTTTACAGGGTTTCTGAGTTAAGGGAAAGCACGTCCTCTATGGCCCAAACCTCACTGACCTCATCTCCTTCTGGCTGCAGGCAGCTCACAGCTGGGCAGATGGCATCTTCATCCTCAGAGTCCTCCTGTTCGGAATAGGATGTGTCTGAGGGCAGGGAATGAGTTTCGGCAGAACGGACTAATTCATAGCTACGCTCTCTCTCTAACTTGAAACTGTTCATGTCCTTGGAGTGGCTCAGTTTGATTTTCTTCTTTTTGGGGGTCCGCATTTTTTTAACTCGATCCCACCGATCACTGGAGAGGCCTTCTCTTTCCAGGCGTCTCTTCAGTTTTCTCTCAAGACTGTTGATTCCATCTCGCTTCCCGCGGCAGCACTCATTCTGGGTGGAGGATAGGCAAAGTCAATTTTAGCCGACAGTTTTGCCTGTTACTCAAACTAGTGAAGTATTAGCTGTATGAGAGTTCGGATGATCTCTCATCAACATTTTAAAAATCCTGCAACCCGGGGCGCCTGGCTGGCTCAGTTGGAGAAGAGCGTGCGACTTGACCTCGGGGTGAGCTCGAGCCCCACATCAGGTGTAGAGAAGACTTATTAAAAAAAAAAAAATACTGGGGCGCCTGGGTGGCTCAGTCGTTAAGCATCTGCCTTCGGCACAGGTCATGATCCCAGGGTCCTGGGATCGAGCCCCACATCGGGCTCCCTGCTCAGCGGGAAGCCTGCTTCTCCCTCTGCCACTCCCCCTGCTTGTGTTCCCTCTCTCGCTATGTCTCTCTCTTCAAATAAATAAATAAAATCTTTAAAAAAAAAAAAAATACTGCCTCCTCACACCACTGCCACCACACGCCCTCATGTCCTCTGGGACACCCTGCTTGAGTTAAGCTAACCCAACTGTTAGTGCTGTCAAAAGAGATAGTGGAAAAAGGAAATGTTAAAGACATGATTAGCTTTCAAACTGGCACCAGAAGATGCGGAGATGCCTACATTCTCCTCTTCACCAACTACAGGAGTACAAGACTACCATGTAGTTTCTACCTAGGTGTGTATGCTTATCCTTTGACCTACAGACTTCTAAGGAACCGTGCTAATACCTTCCTTCTTTAAGGACATACATCCCCACCCCATACAGAAATAAGGTTCATTAATTGAACATAACCAATAATGGTGCTACACTACTATTTGGTATCACAATGAAAAATAAAATTCTAGGGGCGCCTGAGTGGCTCAGTTGGTTGAGCATCTGACTCTCGGTTTCGGCTCAGGTCATGATCTCAGGGTCATGGGATCGAGCTCCATGCTCAGTGGGGAGTCTGCTCTTCCTCTCCCTCTGCCCCTCACTCTACATTCTCTCTCTCAAATAAATAAATATTTTTTTAATTTAAAAATATTAAAAAAATAAAATTCTAAATGGTATTTGATAGTGAGATTCTTCCCTATCCTGACTATATTCTCAGGACTTTTGAATGTTATAGGTCAGTTAGCTTACTAAGAGAAAGTAGCAGCATCTTTAAGCTAAGACACAGAACACACATGGTATCTATCCCCTTCAAGTAAGTCAGCACTCAAAACAGGCACCCTCAGTCTGATGACCCAGTCCTCACACCAGCTGTCCTGTTAGGGTTAGAGCAATTAAAGCATTTGTTAAACGTTAACTCCAAGATGTTCTTTAGGTTTTGAAAGCTTTATACCAAAAGGCCTTCCCAACTATAATTAGATTTTCATCTCTACAGTATTTCTCTTACAAAAAAATAATCCTGCTTCTAGCTATTATCACTTTGGAATGATGAAAAGCACCATGCTAAAAGGAAAAAAAAATTCACGGTCACTTAAAAAACAGCACCGAACTCCAGGATGTGAGCCCAAAGTGATGCCTAGCACCCCTCTGCTCATTGACAGTCCTAGGAATGGGGTTGTGAATTAGACAGTTTGCATCCTTTTCATGATCGAACACAGCATCTCATTCACCGAACTATTTAGATGGAATGACCTAAAAATCATGCTCCCCACCCTAGACTATATTCCCCAGCTGCCTGTCAGACACTCACCTTCTCACTGCTGGGTCTAGCTGGTGAACTTCGGTCAGTTTGCTGAGCAGGGGTTGGCTTTGCAAGTAAAGTCTGGTAAAGTTCCTGAATTTCAGGAAGGGATACCTGGAGCAACTGGGCTTCCATCAACAGTTCATTCACTTCTGGACTAATACCTGTTAAAGACCACACCAAAGTGTAATGATAATAGAGCGTGTTTCACATGGACATTGAGACCTGCAAGCACAGCAGGACCACCCCTCATACCCCTCATACCACTGCCACCCTCGCCTTGTAAAATTATATTAGGTTCACGTAATGTGTCTAAAGCCATGATATAATACGAGCCCAAACTAAGATTTTCTCAGGCTTCTGATTATTAGGGAAGTACTAAGTCTACACTGAATCCCCTCTTCACTTAATTATTGCTAACACAGAAGAGGTCGTGCATCTGCCTTGATAGCTTCTGCTTTCAATAGAAAGCACAGAACAGGCCAAGATGTGGGCAATCTGGGTGGACTGAGTAGCTCCAACCCCATTACCAAACACATAGTGGGAGGGCATGACTAAGGATTAGGACTCCCACCACGGCTCCAGGCAGAACTCCTGGGGCAGTTAAGTATACGTAAGCACAGCTGACCCTTGAATAACGTGGGAGTTGGGGGTGCTGAATCCCTAAAACAGTGGAAAATCCATGGGTTACTTTTAACTCCCCCCAAAAACTTAAGTGCTAATAGCCTACTGTTGACCGGAAGCCTTACCAATAACATGAACAGCTGATTAACATATTTTGTATGCTTATGTATTATATACTATTCCTAGAATAAAGTAAGCTAAAGAGAAGAGACTGTTAAAATCATAAGGAAGAGAAAATACACATTTACTGTACTGTATTTATCGAGAAAACCTGTGTATAAGTGGACCTGTGTAGTTTGAGTCAACATAGAAAAAAGGAGGTAGGTTTCAAGTATAGATTATCTCTAAGATCCCAAAGAAGCCCATGACTTAGCATCTGACTGAAATGGCTGGTATTTTAAAGTCAGTTGGCATGGGATTAGCCCTTTCATCCCTGAAAGCAATGTATTAAAGCCTTTTCCTATTTGCTTTGCATTTATAAACCTTCAAGCATGATCCTCCTCCTACCTTGCAAATTCTTAGTAACCCATATCCGACATTTGAGGATAAAGTCTTTTCATGTATCTGAACAACAAAAACCTACTGCAAGATTACTCTTTACTACCCAGCCCTCCTCCTCCTCCTCAACGTAATAAATACAAACCATGGAGGGGGATACAACTTCGGCCAGTGGAGAAGGGAGAGTGTACGTATGAGGCTCTGCTGTCCCAGTCATCAGGCAAGGAAAAGGACGTTGTGCCGGTAGGCTGAGACACCTAATGGAAGGAAAACATTTTATAGGAAGGCTTTTTCAGATTAAAAATTCTCCCACCAGTCCAAGGAAAGTAGTTTGGGTTATCAAGCAGGCAAACAAGAAAGAAGGACTTCAATTCCCAACTGAAAGAAGTCTCCAAGTATTTTAGATTTAGCCAAATCAACTCATATCCACCAAGCCTTTAGTCTTCCTGGTTTTACTTGGACTGATTCCACAGAGGTCAAGAGCACCGTTGGGAAATAAGGTATTTTCTTTGCATGAGAACAGATCTTACAGCCTTTTTATACCCTATGTAATTCTCCTAATGAAGGTTATAACACAATGAACACAGACATGTGCCCCTTTGAGCAAACTGACTGAGGAACTGTCAGATCTCATGCATGTCCACCTTCCTCCCTTCCTTAGTGTTTATTAAAAAGTGCTAGGAGAAACACTCCTTTGACTCTGAACTAGTAAATAAGTAACAGTTGTGTCCCCTCCTTTTGTCAATAAAGGTGAACTTCTAGCCTATCTTGTGTAAAGAACATAAATGTCTCCCCTGTAGGCTACCCAAATGACGACAACTCACCCTATGCAACTAAAATTTAATTCATTTGCTAAGACCCAGACACTGACTGTATTTCACAAGCCTGGAAAGAAATGTAAAAGAAAACAAGGATACAAATATGATGGAAATCAATTTTTTGTCTTTTATCTTTGATCAGCTGAACACTTAACTCCTAATTCACTGTCTGTGTTAGGAGCTGCGAGATCTCAGCTAGAGAACTCTGTACGAGATCTGAAAATCAGGTCACACTCATATCAAGACTGAATACTGCCCTCTGATTGTACTTTTCTGATATTTTCACATTCTTTTCCTGCAGTCACCTTCTACGGAAGAAGACAAAAAACTCTGCCCATCCCAGGGATGGTCAGAAGAATCTTGCTTTTATAGCAGAAAGATCATGGATGGTATGAAACCCACTGCCTTTCCTCTGAAGCAACACAGTACTCAGACACTTCAGAACTTATTCTTTCCTCAAGGGGCAGTAAGAGACACAAGGCAGAAAGCACTTTCCCCTCTAGTCAGTGACTTACATGAGAGGAAGCAGGGGAAAAAAAGCAGTCAAATAAAAATTCTAAAACTTCATACATATTAAATATGTGTCTGGAATTCATACACATAAATGGGAAAACTATACGTATCTATGAAAAGGTGAAATCTGCTCTCCAGAAGCAGACTGCCTGAGAGACACCTTCGGAGTGCCAGGAACAGAGAAAACGAAAACAACACGGTAGGGACACAGAGCCCTCGAAGCGGGGAGCTTAAAAGTGAGCGCTGGTACCAGTCAAGCCATCACCAGAAACAGCAACAGTACCAGAGCGGAAGGTGCCGGGGAAAGGGACAGAGCTCGGCAGATTCCAGTAACCGGCAAAGAAAAGTCCAGACTCACCTTGTTTGTCTCAGACACCTGTCCTGCTGAAGCTTGCCATCTGCTATACCATAGTCCTGAGCCCACTCGATCTTGCACAGATTTGAGAGTCCCTGATGAAAGCAGCTGCTGGGCTCTGTGTTGCCAGTTCACGGTTCTTTCGATCATGTATCGAAGTGCATCTCCCTCAGGAAGGCGAACTCGGATACGCTGCAGGGAAGCCAGCAGGGGCAGAATTTTCTCTAATGGAGGTTTCTCTGACCTCCGACAATGGGGACAAAGCCAGATGCGGGGGCCTTGTGAAATACTGGGTACCGCCACACAGCTAGTGTGGAAAGCATCTCTGCAGAGTTCACACTGGATCATGGGGGCAGCTGGGGCCTTCTGACATAGGCAGACTTTCAGCTCCACATCTTGGACAGGTGACAGCAACTTCCCTTCATTGGCTAGTCTGAGAGACTGCAAGGCTTCCATTTCCCTTAGCCGAGCTTCCCCAAGTGTTGCCATCTAAAAAGGATTTAACAATCAAGGACAATGTCAGAGAGAATTCAGCCCTCTCCTAAATCTCAAGGGTCTCAGAGTAGATGATCTACATTTAAATCCTGGCTCCGTCTCACTGAGTTATATGAATGGCCCTGGGCAGCACGTTCCACTGTGGCTAAATGTTCACATGTATAAAATGGAGTTAATAGTACAGCCTACCTCCCAGGGCTGCAGTGATGATTACCTGAGAGCCCTGTGCCAGAGCACGCTCTGCCGGGCACACAGTGAACAATGTGAGCAATTACTGAGCACATACTACTTCTTAAAGTCCAACTTTCTTGCACATTTACTTCTCTTAAAAGATACAGGCTTTTCACATTCTACGTGCACTAATTCCTGGGGTTCTCCATGTTTTCGTAGTTCCATTAGCTTCTGTGTTCTTTTAGAGAGGTACTTTGGATAGAAAAGTCTCTAAAGCAGCCACTACACGATGGTAGTTTATGCCTCTTACTATCTTTAACATTAAGGCCTTATACGTGGGCTGGACACAGTAGATAATGAAACTGGATACCTCATGAGATAATTAAACAGAAAGCACTTTACCAGACTTTTCTTACACACACGTGTGCACGCACATGTGCATGCTTTATATAAAATAAGCTCATTAGGGCACAGACAAAAGCAAGCTGCTTTTCTGCAAAGTGGCAGGTTCTTTCCTCTCTAAACGAGAGCCATGTCCCACGAAAGTGGGGAGTTCAGTTAACCTGTATTAAGAGACTTGAAAATAACACATAAACAGAACCAACTTCACAGTAAAAAGCTGAAGTGACATTGAACATATTCCTGAACAATATTTACAAGACGTCCATTAAGTGGAACCTTTACATGAACGGACTAAGCATCTACTATACAAGGTATCCAATATATAAACAGGTCCAGGCATTACAGATCTATTCATTATGCACCATGAAATAAAAGCTATCTAAATGTGATAAACTAAAATCACTGGCTAAGTCGAGAGTTAACCACTACCACCTTGAAACTTAATACCCAGTTTCCCCAGTGAAAGGCTGGACCACCGAAGTCCTTCTCCAGCACTTCACTGATATAGAAATACAGATAAATGCGGGAGGGGGGAAGTGTAGATTTTTAAAACTGAGTTCTCCCCTCTAGAAACAAAAGCTACAAGCTGCAGGAACCACTCCTTTCCCCAATTCTATTCCCAAATCCTTAAAATGTTAATCTGTCACAGTTAAAACCATTCCCAGTTACCACACCCACCCACCATCAGACCTGTGATGATTCACCAGATGAGGTGCCCTGAGTCTTAAGGCCAGAATGAACTCTCCATTCTCTCTTTTTGGAATGGGAAAGAAAATGTATGAATGATTAAGGAAGAAACAAAAAGATCTAGAAGTAAATTAGGTAACAAACCTTTGGTATATTTTTTAAAAATCCACTTATTTCTGTAGACAAAAACAGTGTACAGGCAGTATATATGGGTTATGTGATAACAAGGTGCCTTCCTAGAACTCACAAATGGAGAGCAAACAGCTTATCTTGAAATCAACAGGTAATGTATGAGTTTTCTTAAGTCAGGGATTCATACACTAGATGGGCAGAGACTAGACTGAAAGATATAGCATGCAAAGTTCAAAACAGACAGTGGCTTTACAAAAATAGACCACAGAAGTAACAGTGGAAAGCAGCTCCTTAAAAAAACCAGAATGATGCTCAAGCAGCACAATCTGATTAGAAACTGACTCAATATACAAATATGCCCTAAGGAAGTATGTGTCAAAATACATAAATCAAGGCAATCCCATGTCAGTCACCATAGAAGTCAGGTAGCTACAAAGGAACGGACTGGGAAGAAGATGCCCTGACCAGAGATTAATCCCATCTAGTCCAGTCCTTGGAGCTGGGTTAGTCCAACTCTACAGTGAGCAACACTCTGTGCCACTTAAAGCACCCAGGTGGGACTACATCCAACTAAAAAGCTTTTGCTCAACAAAGGAAACCAATGAAATTAAAAGATGACCTACAGAATAGAAGAAAGTACTGGCAAAGCACACACCTGATAAGGGGTTAATATCCAAAATAGATAAAGAACACATACAACTTAATAGCAAAAAACAAACATAGGCAGAGGATAGGACTATTTTTCTAAAGAAGACATACAAAGACGACACAGGTACATGAAAAGATGGTCAACCACGAACTGCAAATCAAAATCACAATGCAAGATCACCTCACACCTAGCAGAATGGCTATTATCAAAAATGCCAAGAAGTAACACATGTTGGTGAGGATGTGGAAAAAAAGGGAACCCTGTGCACTGTTGGTGGGAATGTAAATCAGTACAGTCACTCTGGAAAACAATATGGAGGCTCCTCAAAAAATTAAAAATAGAAATACCAAATGATCCAGCAATTCCACTTCTGGGTATTTATCTGAAGAAAGAAAAACACTAACTTATTAAAAAGCTACCTGCACCCGCCATGTTCACTGCAACATTATTTACAGTAGCCAAGACATGGAAGCAACTTAAGTGTCCATCAGTGGATGAATGGATAAAAAGAAGATGTGGTGTATGTACATACAATAGAATATTATTCAGCCATTAAAAAAAAAAAAGGAAATCTCGCCACTTGCAACAATATAGATGGATTGTAATTGCGTTGGGCTAAGTGAAATAAGTCAAAGACAAATATTGTATGAATCCAAAAAAAAAAAAAACAAAAAACCCCCAAACCCACAGTTACAGAGAACAAATCAATGGCTGCCAGAGGCAGGGGGTAGGGAGTGGGCTAACTGGGTAAAGGCAGTCTAAAGGTACAAACTTCCTGTTATAAGTCCTGAGGATGTAAGGTATAGCATGTTGACTATAGTTAATACTGTACCGTATTGTATACTTGGACACGGCTAAGAGTAGATTTTTAAAGTTCTCACCATAAGAAAATGTTTGTAACTATGTGCGGTGATGGATGTTAACTAGACTTATTGTGGTGATCAATCAAATCACTATGCTGTACACTTGAAACTAACATGTTATATGCCAATTATAGCTCAATAAAAGAAAAAAATCTAAGCATCCAAATTACCTATCTTCTTTTGTTCTAATACTGTGGGGCTCACTGACCATGAGTTAGACTCTGCTTCAGCTTCTTATGATGATACCAGCTTTGAATCAACAGTGCTTACTAAATGAAGTCAGACTCAAAGGTATCCAATACACTTTTAAGTGTATTTTTTAAGCACGTGTGTTTGTGTATTTATTTATTTTACTTACTTACTTAGTAAGCTCTATGCCCAACGTGGGGCTTGAACTCACAACCCTGAGATCAAGAGTCACACGCTCCACCCACTGAGCCAGCCAGGCACCCCTTATGTGTATTTCCTGTTGTAAATTAGTAAGTTGGCAGTACAGTTTCACTTATCTGTTAACCTTGATATCTGCAGTCAGCATCGCGGGATGAACCCACAGGCAATTACAAGACGGAGTCTGCAGAACTCAGACTGGGAGGCCCTCCATGTACCTGCTGCACCTCTATGTATCTTCTACTCAAAACGTTTACATCTGACAATTTTCAGAAAGTCTTTTTGGTAAAACGGAGTACTCTTAAGGTTATCCTTTTACATACCTTACCAATATCCCTGTGAACAAGAAAGGGTTAGAAATCATCCCCCCTAAGCAACAGAGAAAGAAGAAAAAGCCCCACTACGTACAGCTGAAGCAGTCTCCTTGCTTTCACTTAAAGCTCTCTCCAGGTCACTCAGACTCTCTAGTTTGGTGCTTTTCTTCTTTCCACTTGGCAAGGGCTCCTTGAACTTTCTCTGCTTCCTCTTCAATCCCCAAAGGCCAATGTCACATCGAGGACACAGCACCTAATGTGGGGCAAAGCACAACTACCGGTAAGATGGATTTCAGATAAAGCCTTAGGAAGCCCCACAGTAAAAGCCTAAGCAGTGGGAAGGATGTAAATTTTCTCTGTCACATGCCACTCTAAAGCCAGAAAACTCTTCTCTGTAAAGGGAAGGAGGGAGGGAATGAATTTCACAAAACACTGACTTTGATTATAGATTGGATGAGACAGTAAGTTCAATGTGATATATACCAATTCCAGTCATAATGTACTACCAGTATCAGCTTACAAAAAATACACAAAGTGCAACTCTAGCACTTTACGAGAGGTGGAGAAGACCATTTACCAGGCTTATTAAATGCAAATGGTGCAGCATGGCCAAGGTTAAAAAAAAGTCCAATTTCAACCCAGACTGAGGAACTTCAATGAGAAAAATGTTCTTCTTTAGATATTGAATGCTATCCCTAAATGTATCCAGGTAACACTTAAAGGTTATTTCACTGGCAGTTTAGAAGAATTTCCCTGGCTCTACTGAAAAAAATAACTCCCAGAATGTAGATCAGTCAGCGACGCCACCTTTGTGAGGGAAGGGACTGCATGTTCTACAAGCTAAGAGATCCTAAGGTCTTGTAGATGGGCTGGTTGCAAACTTACCTCTAAGAGAGAATATGGAGAATTCTCAGTCAAGAATGTATTAGCAGCACATTCCTTCCAAGCCTGAACCTCAGCTACTAGTAATTCCAGTCTTGGTAAAGAATTCAGATGTACTGGGATAGATCGGCCTCGGGTAACAAGTTCTATGAGCGTGTCTAACACTGGCACGCGTCCTCCAACCTAACGAGTCAAGAAAAATTGTAGCAACTTAGAAAAAAAGAGTACTTCTCTGCAAAGTGGGAAAAGCACAATTCAGAGTAGACCTACTCCATTATTTCAACATGTTAATTTCATAGAGATGGACAAAATTTGCCAGCTGACCAATGGTAGTGGGGGTGTGGGTGACATGTCTTCCTTCACTTAACAAATACTTTAAAAGAACCTAGTTTGTGCTAGTCCCCAAGGATACAACTATGAACAGGACATACACTGTGATCTCTTTGTTGACTTTTTATGCCCTTCTAAATTCACTTGTCATCTTGATCCCTATAGATGAAAAAAATTAAAGAGAAATGTAGATCTGCAATAACTGAGAAGGTTTTCACACTGACTTATGTTAACAAAAGCAACAATATTTTACTCCAACCCACCCAATGATGAAGTAACTCAGTATAAATTATTCAGAAAACTAAAATGAGGAAAAAGTCCCACTGGTTCTCAAACTTTCATATGCATTAAGAATAATCTGGAACGCTTATTTAAACAAGTTTCCTGGGCCCCACCCCCAGATATTCTGATTCAGGTCACCAGGGAAGAATCCATGAATTTACATTTCTTAACAAGTTTCCAGATGATGCTGATGCTTTTGGTACTGGGATCACATTTAAGGTGTTATTTATTTATCTGAGTGAGAGAGAGAGTGAGCACAAGCAGGGAGAGGGGCAGAGGGGCAGAGAGGAGCAGACTCCCCACTGGGCAGGGAGCCCAATGCAGGGCTCTATCCCAGGATCCTGGGATCATGACCTGAGCCAAAGGCAGAGGCTTAACCAACTGAGCCACCCAGGCGCCCCTGGCACCACATTTTGAGAATGAGAGACCCAAACTGGAAGAAGAATAAAAACATTAGGTTGGGTGTGGGGAGCACTGGTGTCCCTCTAACACAATGGTAAATCTTAGCTTCACTAAGCAGGTCATCAAAATGTGTCTCCTGATGTGAAGCCATACAAAGTATATAGTATCACCTGATATTTTGTTATTATTCTAAGTAAAAAATATTTAACTTCAATCCATCAACTCTTTGAAACTAACTTCCAATTTAGAGGGAACACCGAAGATAGAACATACCACAAGGAAATAACCAGACAAATCCAGAAGGTAGAACTTACCACGGGGTAACTATTCTAGACAGTGACATGAAAGAAAGTAGGGTAGGGAAGAAAACACCACAAGATTCAAAGAAACTTAAAGACATATGTCAATAAGGTACAACATGTGGTGGTGGACTAGATAAACAACCAGAAGGGAAATTTTTGGGAAAATTGGGGAAAACTGAATATAGACTAGGAACTTGATGTTTCACTCCTTTGGTATTTATTCTTTTTTTTTTTTTTTTTTTTTAAAGATTTTATTTATTTGAGAGAGAGAGAGAGCACATGAGAGGGGGGAGGGTCAGAGGGAGAAGCAGGCTTCCCGTCAAGCAGGGAGCCTGATGTGGGACTCGATCCCGGGACTCCAGGATCATGACCTGAGCCGAAGGCAGTCGCTTAACCAACTGAGCCACCCAGGCGCCCCTTTGGTATTTATTCTTACAGGATTGGAACTGTAAGTGTGTAAATGTTCTGCGAGACACTTAAAGTGACTCACAAAATACATGCTGTCTTTAATATTTAATTTAGAAATAAATGGAATGCTACCTATGTGTAAAGCAGAATACTGAGTAACATTGTAAAATACATAATCCACTAAATATGAAGAGGCTCCTTGTTGTTAGTCACATCTCTCCATTAGTCCTTAAGTATATGATGCAAGTAAAGGCCAGGCTATTATTTCAGGAATGGAGCAAAACTTGCTTTTTGTCCTTGTGGGCACTATTGAAAACACAGTACTAAGTAGTATACACATTACAAAATATAAATAGAGCAAGCCTACCCAGAAATATGTCCTCTTTCTGACTTCACATGCTCATCTCTCCTTATTGCAATGATCTCACCTTGCCTTTCTGGCTGCCACCAATCATAAGTAAAAAGGGGGACTGCGATTAAAACTAATCAACTATAGTTCCAACCATCATTAACAAGAGCCTGCATCTAAAACTCCCATTAAGGAAGTTTATGTACACAGTAAATACTTCCCTTGGTTTTTTCTTTGGCTAGCTGGGGTCACCCCTTAATTAAGTAATAATATTTATCAAACAACAGCATATTCTCTCTTCCCTCTTAACTAGAATTGATGACCAGATGTTTTGTTGCAAACATTTGGCTAAATCTGCCTGGTTTGGCATTTCTTGTTAGCAAAATTAATCAATTAGCACGACTTAAAATTAGACAAATATTCAGAAAACCAGATAGTATTTTTTATTCTTAGAATCTGATGGCTTCAACAAAACAGAACTTGAGACTCAAGAATGAGATAAATTTTTAAAAACCTAGCACATTAAATAATTCAAAGATCTTTTTTTCTCAATAGGTCCATAAGACCTACTGATTTACAAAGATTACGAAGATAAAGGAAGACACTCCCCACCAACCACTTTTCAAATGAAGTTATCCAGCTGCAATTGTGTAAATCACAGAATGCCTTTTGTCTGTACCTTAATAATGCTACAAGTGAATTTAACTGTTTTTTATTTAATTTCTTTTTAAAGATTTTATTTAGTTATTTGACAGAGAGGGGGAGAGAGAGAGAGAGAGCACAAGCAGGGGAGGAACAGAGGGAGAGGGAGAAGCACACTCCCCGCTGAGCAGGGAGCCCAACGCGGGGCTCAATCCCAGGACCCAGGGATCATGAACTAAGTCAAAGGCAGGTGCTCAACCGACTGAGCCACCCAGGAGCCCCTGAATCTAACTCTTTTTTAACGTATAGGCAAGTCATTAAATATGACATCAAACATAGCACCATATATACTTAGTGCTAATTACTTTGGAACTTGTTAAGTTTCATTTCTTTTGTAGGGGTAGGGAGGCACTTTAAGTCACTACTTGGTGAGGGGCACCTGGGTGGCTCAGTTGGTTAAACAACTGCCTTTGGCTCAGGTCATGATTCTGGAGTCCCAGGACCAAGTCCTGCATCAGGATCCCTGCTCAGCAGGGAGTCCATTCTCCCTCTGACCCTCTGTCTCATGCTCTCTCTCTTTCTTATTCTCTCTCTCACAAATAAATAAATAAAATCTTTAAATTAAAAAAAAAAAGTCACTACTTGGTGAAAAATTCTAGGCCCCGGCCTACTTTCGCCTTATAATCATATAACCAGATTCATTAAATCTGCTACTCTTGATTGTCTGTACTTGAAGTTGTTAAAAAGCCAACAAGAGACAACTGTACTCAAAGATCAGAAACTACCTTTCCCCCACAACTTCCATTTTTAGCTTTCGCTTCGATCCTTTTTTTTTTAAGATTTTATTTATTTATTTGACAGAGAGAAGAGAGCGCACGCACAAGTAGGCAGAGCGGCAGGCAGAGGGAGAGGGAGGGAGAAGCAGGCTCTCCGCTGAGCAGGGAGCCCAACGCAGGGCTCAATCCCAGGACCCTGGGACCATGACCAAGCTGAAGGTAGCCACTTAACTGACTGAGCCACTCAGGCGCCCATACTTTATCTTCAATCCTTAACCAAGTACTCAAGTTTGTTAAGAGGATCCCAAGCTCCCAGAAAAAGTTGGTTGAATTATCTAAACTTTATTGAGCCAACTGGTCAGGACAATAGATGGGTAAGTACATTTACATAAGGTTGAATAAAATTATTAATCTGGTCAACCTAAAAGACTGAATCTGTATGGTGAAATCCAACATAGTACCCTTTATTAAATTACTACTCTTCATAGATGCACTTATACACTCAAGACATTTTTTTCTTTTTTCTTTTCTTTATTTATTTGACAGAGAAAGAGAGCACAAGCAGGGAGAGGGAGAAGCAGGCTCCCCGCTGAGCAGAGAGCCTGATGCGGGGCTCCATCCCAGGGCCCTGGGATCATGACCTGAGCCAAAGGCAGATGCTTAACCGACTGAGGCACCCAGGCGCCCCGAGACATTTTTTTCTTAAACCAACCTGCAGGGCCTCCACATCCTGAAGCCAGTCCCTGGCTCTCTGCACTGAGTCTTTCAGAGCTGCACCATTTGGCAGATATGCGGGGATCTCCTCAATTTCCTTAACTGCTGTAGCAAGGCTGTTCAATGAATGCCGAGGTCTACAAAAATGAAATGTAAGAACTACTTAACATTTTATATGGTGGTTCATTTTTCTTAAGGTTCACTAAATAAGCTAGAAAAACCATTTCAAAAGAAATTCAGTATAGCAAATAAATTTTTTTCAAACGTCAATAACTACTAGATACCAAATTGAGTTTCAAATGTCTGCATAAAACTTAAGAGCATCTAAGATAAAGGAAATGACCCAGTGAAACATTTAAGTTTTACTTATCCCTGATTTTATGCTGCTATAACCACAAACTTTTCATTTGCATTAGGTAACTTAATGATAATTTACTTGTTGAACTACATACACTGTCAAGATTCCTATCGTTTCACTAAGAAAATTTAAATTCTCTAGGGTATCAACATACCAAAAGCATAGGATCAAAAAATATGCTCTCTGCTCAATGACCACTATTTTAGGATTACAAAAGAATGTTGTAACCATGTATTTTTTTCTTGTACTTTATGTTATCAACTGGACCAATGAAGATCTGTTAGACAGAAAGCAAAATTAGGGAGGGGCTGATCTTTCTCCCCTCAGATGGTTTACTTGAGTCCAATCAAATCTCTCTAACACAGGCAAGGTGTCCTGAATTACTAAGGAACAGCAAAAATGTACATTCCTATTCCTATTAGTAATTACTGGCACTATCTTCATTTTACAGAACGGTGTCAGTAAGACTCCTTGGGAACTTATTTATTAACTGTGGGTTTAAATAGTTTTTCACTTTTTTGTAAAACTTTTTCTTCTCTCAAAGATGGTATCATTGGGGTCCAAAGAAATTTCATTAAAACAACTCTAGAAAAGGCAATTCCATTTGAATCATTCCTTTCTCAATCAGTAAAGAAAGAAGAAAATTAATACTCTTTTACTCAAGTTCCAAAGCAGCCCCAAACATCTCAACTATTTCTACATGTTTTCTACATGTACAACTGCAGCTTTTGAACATCGGTCACATGCCAATCGCTGTGCTCTACTGCTCTAAGATGAACATATTACCCAACCTTCCCCGAGAGAGAGGTGAGTTTGCTTTTTTACCTGGCCTTGAGAAGACTCTTGGCTTTGTCATCCCAGTGCTCTGACACTGTAAGCAGTTCCTGAAGCCGGGCCATTGCTTTCTCCACTGCTGAATATGGGGCCAGACCCACCCCTAGGTCTATGAGACGTCTCATATCATCTAATGTAAGGGAGCTGGGGTCTAGGCAAGCTTGCTGCACCTCTTCTAGCCAACGGGCCTGCTCCAGACGGATACGCATCTCAGCAAGCTGTGGAAGTTCAACATCAAATTCAAAGCTGACATCTAGCAAGTCTTGCAGCTCTGCAGCACTGGGCATTTCCTCAGAGAGCAATTTCTGGCTATGCTGTTGGAAATCCTCTACACGATTCAAGAGATCCTAAAAAAACACAGGTTGTTGTATCAAAATAGTAATTTCAGTAATTGGATTCTTTAGAATCTTCAATACATATTCAATGTGACTCTTCCATCTCATAGGATTTTAGCAATAGTATGGGCAAATGAGGTAATATATAAGCCAAATGACAGCTAAAAGAAGTGACTATAACAGACCTTTTACCAACTGCAAGGAGTAGCAGGTGGTTACTTTTAAGGTAAAAATTTCCAACTTTATCTCTCCTTTGTAGGCCTGTTATAATCTCTTTATACACACACACACACACACACCACTCAGTGGATTATTAAAAACATCTGCAAATAAATGTACAAATTAACCACCCAAGATGACTTAATCACGTCAACTGAATTTATTTACAAACTAGAGGATTACCAAAGTACTTCCCCACACACCCCTAAGTGTTACCTTTAGCAAAGGTGTTTGACTAAGGACACACGGAAGCGCATACAGCTGTGTCACAAACTGTCGGAGCTCATTCACTGTCAACTGATTTTGGGATTTTCCTCCACCAGATCGGTATCTATAAAGACAAAGTCCCAAAGAAGCCATGAGAATATGATATATTCACCATTCTCAGATTCAATGTCACAGGAATACTGAACAGAAGGAAAAACTACTCACAACAGGTTCCCAAGTTTAGTCACCAAAGAGTCCAAACTCAAACGGAAGTACATACCTAGTTTGCCTTTTGCCATTAAGCAGCTGCTGTGCAACAGAAGCACACTTCTCTGCATCCTGTGTGACTAAGCGAAGGTGACGCAAAAGATCATTGTCTGGGAATTTCTTCATTTCAGATTCTTCAATTAAAGCCTTAAAGCTGACAAGGCCTAGGAATAAAGAAAAGGTCATTTTTTCTGTGATCATTATGTTTATTAGGAGTGGTATGAAATACAAAAGGAGAGTTTGCTTTTATATTTGCAATGTTTTAGATCATTAATAAATTTGTTCATTTAAGGGATGGATGCCTGGGTGGCTCAGTTGGTTAAGCGTCTGCCTTCGGCTCAGGTCATGATTCCAAGGTCCTGGGATCGAGTCCCGCATCAGGCTCCTTGCTCAGCGGGGAGCCTGCTTCTCCCTCTCTCTCTGCTGCTCCCCCTGCTTGTGCTCTCTCTCTCTAACAAATAAATAAATAAAATCTTAAATTTGCTCATTTAATTTTTATTTTTTGGCTAAGGGTAGAGTGTTTTATTTTTATTTTTTAAGTTTTATTTTATTTTTAAATAATTTCTATACCCAATGTGGGGCTCGAACTCATGACCCTAAGATCAAGAGTCGCATGCTCTTCCAACTGAGCCAGCCAGGAGCCCCTTTAGAGTGTTTTAAACACAAGTGCCTAGAGCTGCTCTTCAGTGTGGAAATGTTTCCGGGGCACCTGGGTGGCTCTGTCGTTAAGCGTCTGCCTTCGGCTTAAGTCATGATCCCAGGGTCCTGGGATTGAGCCCTGCATCGGGCTCCCTGCTCAGCAGGAAGCCTGCTTCTCCCTCTCCCACTCTCCCTGCTTTTGTTCCCTCTCTTGCGGTCTCTCTCTCTGTCAAATAAATAAATAATTTTTAAAAATCTTTAAAAAAAAATATTTAAAAAAATGTGGAAATGTTTCAGAGATGGAAAACAATGGACTTGTCAAAACAAGGCAAATGTAGATCTCTTATTGTTGCAGAGACCAGTCCTTTCTCCTGCACTTTGTAAGTGATGGGAAAGGAAGTTGTGACTTTCAAGGTAATAACAAGAGACAGAAACTGTGACTTTGATTAGCACTGAAAAGTGATAAACCAGAAACTCCTAATTTAATAACATGCTTCCTTTGTGTTGGGCGTTGGTGGATTATATTAATTTTAAAAAACATTTAAAAAATGTTTTTCTAAGGTTCCATATAAAACGTGAAATTTTTGTTTCTGAGACAAGAGGTGTAAAGGTTATTCCATTTCCTAACAATATGATCTTTGTTAAAAACATGATCTTGTACAATTCATCTATCAAGATTTTCCTCTAAGGGCATCTGCCTAATCCACTCATGGCTTTAAAACTTTCTCTGCTTACACTCCATAAACCTGGTTAAACAGGGGAACTAAACAAGGACAAAGTCAGGTTATTTCAAGTAATCTGTTCATTGATAACTATGGTGGCTACATTACAATCAGTCCCAATTTGCCAATCAGCAAGCCACATTTTGTATAACACATACTTTTCTTTTTGTTAATCTTTGCCTCCAAAGCTTCATTCACATTCAGGGCCCATTCATTGTAAGATTCTGCTCGAAGCTTCAGTGCATTCATCATGGGGTAGAGATCATCCAGAGTGTATCTATACCTGGAAACAGAATAGCAGACTTAGTTTTGAGATATCTGGGTTTGGAGAAAATCTTACATTTTATATTCAGTATTTCAATCCTAGAACAGAAAGGTCACTGAGCTTTCATTAAGGATTTAGGGTTTTCCATAGAAAAAGACCATTCTTCCTACTCACCTCAGTTTATATTTATAAGGAGGACAGGAACACAATTCTTTTACATGATGGAGGCAAACAAGCAGGCCAGGTTTACAAGAACAGGAGATGGCAGACATGAAGCATGTGGTTTTACATTTTATACACTGACGCTCATCATCTGGCAACAGCTCAAAATCCATTCTTTCCGAATCAATTACTCCCTAGAATAAAGTGTACTTTAGAGATCTCCAAAGGATAATATAATCCACCAACCCCTAACACAAACACGCAATAGTTGAGTTTTAAAATTAAAAAAAAAAGGGGAGTAGGGGCAGCCTTACCAAAATAGAAGTGCATGATTTGAAATACGTAAAAGTAACAATGACCTAGCAAATATGGGCCAGGTAAACTACCTCACTTGTTTGGGGAAGAACCTCTTTTTGGACAAGGTAGATCCTTATGTTTGGCCATTCTGATCAGAGTATGAAAACATTTATTAATAGGACTGTAAACTATTGAGATTTGCTCTTTATTCTACTCCAAATTGGCTCTACCCATAGTTTGGGTATAGATGAAAGGAGTAAGGGTGCCTGGGTGGCTCAGTCTTTAAGCGTCTGCCTTCGGCTCAGGTCATGATCCCAGGGTGCTGGGATCGAGTCCTGCATCGGGCTACCTGCTCGGCAGGAAGCCTGCTTCTCCCTCTCCCACTCCCCCTGCTTGTGTTCCTGCTCTTGCTATCTCTCTGTCAAATAAATAAATAAAATCTTTAAAAAAAAAAAAAAAAGAAAGGAGTAAAAGAAATGTATATACTTTCTACTTCAGAGGAAATATTATACAGGATGTCAGAGTAATACCGGTAGCTAGAGAATCCATAAAAAGAACAAAAGTAAATAAAAAGGAAAGAAGATGAAAAGACTATCATGAAAGGATTATTGATGGGAAGATGCTGAATAGTCAATTAGCTTTCACATGCAAAGTTACCTAAAGGGATATTATTTATCTGAAAATGTTAGAAATATATACAAGACACTAAAGCCATAATAAATCATTTCCTAATTGAAACAGTGTCAAGAAAAATGAGGTCTTAAAAAGTAAATTTCAACTGCAGTTTGTAACACCTAGAGAGCCCTCCCTACAATATACCTTTTGTCACTGAAAGATCAAGCTCTGACCACCTTTTCTCCTTATCCAAAACTGGATCCAAATCCAACCATGAGAATGCCAGAATCTGATTAAGTCAATTTATGAACCATCTGTTTTATTCTGACCACTTCACTTCCTGCTGATTACATGGACCAACAAAGACAGAGGAGAGTAAGAAAACCACTAATGAATGAATTTTGGTTTTAAACCGGAACTGATCAGGGATGCCTGGGTGGCTCAGTTGGTTAAGCCTCTGCCTTTGGCTCAGGTCATGGTCCCAGGGTTCTGGGATCGACTCCTGCATCGGGCTCCTTGCTCAGAGGGGAGCCTACCTCTCCCTCTCCCTCTCCCTGCCGCTCCCCCTACTTGTGCTCTCTCACTCTGACAAAAATCTAAAAATAAATAAATAAATACACTGGAACTGATCATTAAAAAGGACTTCGAGATAAAAATGGTTGCAATTTTTACTTAAAATGAGATTAAGGACCAACTTTATGGATCTTAGTTGAGAATGAATCATATACAGTTCGCCCAATTTTAATTTGTCAGTTTCCATATCTGGAAAAAAAATGTAAATTCTCAAAGTTCCACAAATTGAGTTACCATTATTTATTTATTTATTTTTAAAGATTTTGTTTATTTATTTGACAGAGAGAGACACAGCGAGAGAGGGAACACAAGCAGGGGGAGTAGGAGAGGGAGAAGCAGGCTTCCCACGGAGCAGGGAGCCCAATGTGGGGCTCGATCCCAGGACCCTGGGATCATGACCTAAGCCGAAGGCAGACGCTTAACGACTGAGCCACTGAGTTACCATTATTGATGTAAGACCTTAGTAAGGCACTTAAACCCTCTGGGCATTGTTTTCCCTAACTGTAAAATATCAGGGGAAGGTGAATAAGCTTGCTGTTGGTCCATAACAGGCTTCAGAGAGCCAACATTCAAGGATTCTATCTAAAAAGTCACATAAAAAAAAAAAAGTTAATGTGACTCTATTTGCAGATACCACTGTCCCAAAACAATCTAAAAAAGGCCAATAGAACAACTGAGTTTAGCAAGGCTGCAGGATATAAAAAGTCAATATACAGAAATCAATCATATTTATAAATACTAGCAATAAACCGTTTGAAATAAAAAAATTTTAAGGTATCATTTATAATAATATCAAAAACCAAAGTACATCATTTTAAACCCAAGAAAATATGTGTAAGATCTGTGTGCTGCAATCTACAAAATAATGAAAGAACTCAAGAAGACCTAAATAAATGGTTCATATACTATGTCCATGAATTGGAAGACTTAACATTGTTAAGATATCAATTCTCCCAACTATATTCATGGATTTAATGGCATCCCAATGAAATCCTAGCAAGATTTTTGGTAGAAATCTATAAGCCAATTCTCAAATTCATATGGAAAGCAAAGGAACTAAAATAGCCAAACCAATTTTTAAAATGAACAAAGCTGGAGGACTCACACTACCTCATTTCAAGACTTATTACAAAGTTAGAGTAATCAAAACCATATGGTTAAGAGCAAGAGAATAAATGCATAGGTTAAGAGAATAAAACAAAGTCTAGCAATAGACCCATATATATACATGTGGTGAACTGATTTCAAAACAAAGGTGCCAGGGCATTTCAATGGAAAAAGAATATTATTCTCAAGAAATGGTGCTGGAACAATGAGAAATCCATATGCAAAAAAAGTAATTTCAACCCACACCTTGCACCATAAATAAAAATTACCTGAGATGGATTAAAGATTTACATGTAAAACCTAAAACTAAAAATTCTAGATGACTAACAGGAGAAGGTCTTTGTGACTTTGGGTTAAGTAAGATTTCTTAAGGACATAAAGACAAAGGGGTGGCTTAGTCGGTCAAACATCTGACTCGTCAGTTCAGGTTGTGATCTCAGGGTGGTGAGATCCAGGCCCACCTCAGCGGCGAGTCTGCTTCAGATTCTCTCCCTTTCCCTCTGCCCTCCCCCTCCCACAAAAAAGATGTGTAAAAGAAACTGCTTAATTGAACTTCATCAAAATAAGAAACTTCTGCTATTAGAAAGACAGTGCTCTGAGACTGAAAAAATAAGCCACTGACTGGAAAAAATATTTGCAGAACACTTATCTGATAAAGGACTGGTATACAGAATGAATAGAAATCTCACAATAATCCAATAAAAAAGGGGGTGGGGGAAAATATCTGCACAGATAGTTCACCAAAGAGATACATGTACAAAGAGTAAATATGTACATACATGATAGGATGTTCAGTAAATGAGTGGCCATTAGAGAAAATTAAAACCACAATGAGATATTAACACACATCTATCAGAATGGATCTTAAAAGAAATTAGCCTAAGAAAAGACTTTTAAAATGGAATTAACATGTGTAAGAATTTTACTAAGTAATACCCAGAGACATGCAATTGGGATTCCAGAAACCTTACCAATTTACGGACAGTTTCTCTTAAAGCCTTCTCATCCTCAATCATAATGGCCATGTCTTTCTGAACAGTTGAAGCCACTACGACATCTAGTACATCAGCCTTGGAAGCCATCTTGCAAATCATCTCGTCATGGGAAAATACACAATAGCGGTGAAGCAAGCGATAATGCTCCACACACTGTCGGCCTAATGGTAGCTGTGTCAAAAGACAGAGGATAATACGTGACATTCACCTTTCTCCTTCCTATTTCCAAAGACTCCTGACCATTATCAAATTACCAAAGATCATATTCTGGGTCATAATACATATATCAACCCTATAGCCAGATTCTAAGAGGTCTTGGGCCTTTTTTAATCTTTGCATCTCAAGGATCTGGCATATTAGGTACCTTAATTAAAAGGCAGTTTAAAAAACCCAATGTACGGTGGGTGGTGCCTGGCTGGCTCAGTCAAAAGAGCATGCAACTCTTGATCTTGGGATTGTGAGTTCCAGCCCCACAATGCGTGTGGAGATTAATTAAATAAATAAAGACATTTTTTAAAAACCCAATATATTAACAATGTATTAATGTCCAGAACAACGTACAATCTAAATGGACATGTGAATTTATACATTTCCTGAAACAACTATGCTGAACTGGTGTGGTTAAACCTACTTCAGGGAACAATGATGCTCCAAACTACATAATGGAAAATAATTTTAGATACAGGTAGTACTATTACTTAGTAAAGCACTGAAACAAGGTTATAATTCATTAGATTTAACATCACACACTTAAACTAAATCTTTTTATGTAAATGAAAAGTATTAATACTAATATAAAAATTCTACTTTACAACTAAAACCAAATACATCATTAAAAATTGCTGTGTTGTAGATAATTTAAGCTAGTGTTGTGTAGTCTTAAGATAGAACTCTTTGTTATGAGTTTGCAACAATACTGAATTTTGCCCAAAATGTAAATCAACACTCATTTATTCATCAAGTCAAACTTTTACAGAAGAAAAACTTATCAGCTGAACCGAGCAGTGTGCTTAGTTAGTATAGGCTTGATTTACAGTGTGGTGCCAAGTGCTTTATCCCACTGTAGATGGTAAACAATTTGTAGACCAGCCATTTGAGGAGCAACAGATTTAAGCAACCACACATGAAAGCTTTTAAAGTATTATATGCCATTTCTGCAGGAAAACAATACATTTGAAAAGGCTCACTAAGTCATAATTACATACCCAATCAACAGTGCAGAAGTTAACAGCCTCAGCAAAATTAAAACCTTGATTAAAACCACTGTGGTAGGCTCTTGGAAATGTAATCACAAACTCCCCAGCACACTGATTAGTTCGGTAAACCTAAAGAGACAGAAATTGGGGATCTTTAGTGACATTCATGAAAGACAATCTGGACACAGACTATCAGATGATTCTCCAGAAAGAGAAGCTTTCTTCCAATTAAAAGTGAGCTAACAAAAAAGAATTACGGTAAAATAATCAGAGAGCTACTCAATTCTGCCACAAGATGGAGTAGCATCCCAGATTATGAGGGTTGATTAGTATCTGAAAACATGTGGCTTTTACTACAAAAATTTATCTATACTCAGGATTAGGACACATCTAAATATAACTATAATTAAGAATATTCTAATATTATTATACCAAAACAGCATCTCCTACCAACAATTAATGAAATTCCACTGTTCTTCAAGTACGTCATCCCATAAAGAGATCTTGATTTAGGCCTCAAACTTCCCTCCCTCTAACAAGTCCCCTTTTCCCACCACCCGCTCAAAAAACATCTGTAGTAAGGCAGCAATCTCTTGGATATTAGCCTTAGCAACATTTTCCTGGATATGTCTTAGGCAAGGGAAACAAGCAAAAATAAACTACTGGGACTACAGCAAGCTAAAAAGCTGTTGAACAGCAAAGGAAACCATCAATAAAAATGAAAAGACAAAAAAAAAGAAAAGGCAAGCTACTGAATGGGAGAAGACATTTGCAAATGATACATCCAATAGGGGATTAATATCCAGAATAAAGAACTCCTACAACCCAACACCAAATAAATAAATAAATAAATAATCCAATTAAAAAACAGACCTGAATAGACATGTTGCCAAAGAAGATAAACAGATGGCCAACAGGTACATGAAAAGATGCTCAACATCACTAATCATCAGGAAAATGCAAATCAAAACCACAGTGAGAGATCATCTCACATTAGAATGGCTAATATCAAAAAGACAAATAAGTCTTGGCGAGAATATGGAGAAAAGGGAACCTTTGTACACTGCTGGTGGGAATGTAAATCGGTGCAGCCACTGTGGAAATACGTGCACCCCTGTGTTCAATGCAGCAATATTTACAACAGCCAAGATACGGAAGTAACGTTAAGTGTCCACTGATAGATGAATGAATAAAGATGTGGTATAAATACGGAACGGAATATTACTCGGCCATTAAAAAAAGAAAGAAAGAAAGAAATCTTGCCATTCACAACAACATGGATGGACCCAGAGAGTGATTATATTATGCTAAGTGAAATATGGCAAAGAAAAATACCATGATTTCTAAGTGGAATCTACCACAACAAAACAAATAAACAAAACCAGAAACAGAGTAATAAACATAGAGAACAAACTGGTGGTTGCCAGAGGGGAGGGGGTGGGGGCATGGGCAGAAGGGGATTAAGGGGTACAAACTTCCAGTTATAAAAAAAATAATAAAAATAAGTAAGTCTCAAGGACAAAAGTAGAGCATAGGGAATATAATCATAATAACTCTGTATGGTGACAGATGGTAACTACACTTACTGTGGTGAGCATTTCGCAATGTATAGAATTGTCAAATCACTATGGTGTACAACTGAAACTAATGATATATGTCAACTATATTTCAATGAAGTTTTAATTTAAAAAAACTATACTGCTCTAGGCACACAAATCCTCAGACTGAACTTATGAAATAAGAAAATTAAATATCTTTTCAATATATCTCTCTCCATCAGTGGTTGTCCAAAATGTAGTTCCCGGACTACCAGTATCAACACCAACTGGGAACTTGTTGAAAATGCAAATTCTCGAGCACCACCCAGACCAACAGAACAAGAAACTCTGGGGGTGAAGATCGGCCACATGTGTTGTAACCTGCCATTCAGGGTTCAGATATAGTCAGAAGTTTGAAGACCACTACCCACACCACATGAGCACAATCCCTTCTACTGGAGTACTCCCTCCACCCCAAATCTGCCAAAAATATTCCTTATCAGAGCTCCAAGTTTTAGTTCAAACGGTCATTACGGGTCCTTTCTAATTCTCCACAGAGTTAATGGGTCAGTCTCCTAGTTGATACCACTGTCAAACCACACCACCGTGCCATTATCTGTATAAACATTCTCTGCCTTTCCCCTTAAACTATGAGTCCCCAAATGCACAGGTTCACTCATCTCTGTGGTCCAGAATCAAGCCCCAAAGGTTCCTCAATTTAATAACTGAGAACCATGGCCAGAGGTCCCATTTAGGGCAAGTTACTTACAACAAATCAGAAACATCAATCAATATGAGGGGGAAAAAAAATCAATGTGGAAAATACCAATGAGGAGATGGTGGCATTTTTGTATTTACTAGTCATTATTTTCTAAGCTATTGTCCATGAATAATTTATTATCCCTCAAAGAAAAATCCTTTCCATCTGCCCCCATTTACTAGCCTATGAACCCCAAAGCATGAAATTTAGGTCACAGCAACATTAGGTATTCACTTTAGCACAGTAAATGTATCATTTAAATTTGACTTAGCTAACTAAGATGGACCCCTCAACTTCATACATTTCAGTCTGGCCTCCCAAAATACCTTCAGAGCATTCTCCAACAGGAAGCCAGTATACAAGTAAGTGTCACTTTGTATAGCAACCTCCCAGGCAACATCACCAACAGCACCTTTCAGTCTAGATACCCTTAAATCCAAGCTGAAGAGCCTGAAATTAATTTTCTCTTTAGGAGCACCTGGATGCCTCAGTTGGTTAAGCGGCTGCCTTTGGCTCAGGTCATGATCTCAGGGTCCTGGGATGGAGCCCCCCATGTTGGGGCTCCCCACTCACTGGGGAATCTGCTTCTCCCTCTCCCTCGGCTCCCCCCCCCCCACTTGTGCGCTCTCTCTCTCTCTCAAATAAATAAATAAAATCTTAAAAGTAAAAAATAAATAAATAAATAAGCAAGCTTAATTAGGGGTGGAGGTATAATATAACCAATATCTACTAAGCATGTAAATCATTTCAGTTTATCATTCAAAATTAAGTTCATGTAGATTCCATAAATTATTTTTTAAGTATGGACAGAGTATGAAGGATTCTGACACTAGAGTTTAGATCTAATTGTAACAGAACCTAGACATTTTCATAGTAATTTATACAGACAAATAACATTAAGGTTTTTGTTTTGTTGCATTGAAAGATTGAAGTTATAAGGAAAAATTATAGTTTAGAAAGCCTAAATTAGACACTGAAAAAAAGAAAAGAAAGCATCACACATATTATTTGCAAAATATGGCTGCTTAGCAACCTAGTTATTAGCTGCAACAAATTAGTTTTTATGGTGTCTTGAGGATTCAGTCCTACTGGCTTATTGCAATACAGTATCAAATTCCACCTAACAGCTGTTTCTGCTATCCAGTTATGGTATGGAACACACATAACTAAAATCAACTTCATAAAAAACTGAGTAAACAGGGAAGAGAAGTGGTGAATTAAGCCTGAATACAAGAGGATTGACCCAGAACATACAGGCACTTCATGAGTCATCAGGGTATTGGGGTTCATGATGGTCACAAGCTGATGGAGAAGATCTGGCTGGGACACAAAGAGCTCTGGAGCTAGTTTCTTCATTACATTTTCTAGCTGCTCGGCAGCATACCCTGGGACTCCATACCAGGTTTTTGGCTCACCCCTGGAAAGAGATTGTAAAAATAAATCAATCTCAAGAAATACATAAACATGAAATTTCATTAGAAAAAAATCAGTCTGCAACACTAACACAAAATGGTTAACAAGTCATATTTTTCAGACCCTGCTTTGTAAGATTATGCTACAAAGGAATGTTCAAACTGAATTAAGTGTCATTAGAAATGTGATCTGAACATAGGTGATGCATTCTCCCCCTTTAAGTATGGAGTTTAAATACGAGACTTTCCATCTGAGGTCCCCCCTCCTCCCTCCCATTTTTATCTGACTTTTTAGAAAATGTAAATATCTAGAGTTTTTAAGAATATAAGACATCATGTTAGCTACAGGATATGTGGTTACCACAATTTCTTATAGCAACTGACAAGGAATGGCAACTCTCCATCTTCCTTTTCCCTTGTCCATTCTGACAGGCGAGGTTAAATCAAACACTAATAAGGCAATTAGCATTTCTAAAGAGCTCTTATTCTTCAAAGCACTTTAAACTGTCAACCAATTAATCTGTAACATCCCTGTGAGGTATGGTAAATATAATCCTCATTTTACAGCTGGGAGCAATTGCCTAGGGAGGCAGAACTGATGCTCCACATGTATTTCCCAACTCTCTCTTTCTTGTGGTATCATCCTCAAATTCCTTGTGTGGGGATTTAAGTGAGTTACAGATCTTCAAATATTTCTGTACTTAGAAAAGCAAAGGAAATGGACGGGGTAAAAACAGATGTGAAAGAAGAAATGGCTTTGGCTAAAGAGTTTAAAAAGTAAAAAAGTCTGAATATCTGCACCCTGCCTCCATGCACTCATGCACGGATGAAGCCCATTCTACTACGTGTAACGATGCCAAAATGCAGCACAATAAACCAGAAGCTGGCAATCCCAAGGTCCTGGAGGACACTCTGGGACCTATATTCCCCTACTCTTCCAAAAGGTATCTGGGCTGCCACTGCCACAGAATGGGATTTCTCCATAATAAAAGCAATGTTCAGTGCTTTTTAATCTTTCCATGAGTAAAGGCTTCTTTCACTAACAGCTGTCTATCCCCTCCCCAGAAACATGTTATACTTGAAAAATAGTGTGTGTGCAATTGTAGGGGATTTATGGATTTCCTAGGATCCTTAAGAACCAGTGCCTTAACTTGTTAAGATGCCTGATTCAACAGTAGTGAAAAAACAGTTTGTTACTCTTTAGACACATTTAAAAAGTTTCCAGCCCAGCTTGCATACTATTCATAGGTTATGTGGAACTTCTTACCAGTGCAGGTAGTTAATTGAATAGCTCCAGTGGTCTTCAATATGCCAACAGAATGAAGAAAAGCACATTCCCACGTACAACCAAGGAAGTTTCATGCCACATATATCAGCAGTAATGTGAGCAAGGACGGACTGCTCCATCACCGGCATATTGTTCAAATTCCAGCCACTATCAAGATACTCCTAGAAAGGAAACAAAAAAGGTATAAAGATTTAGCTACACATGCTAACATTTTAGATTCTCGATGTTTCAAAAAGCTGGCTGAAAACAGTCTCCTTCAAAATGAGAGGGTTGGGGTCAGAGAAAAGGAGAGACCACTATGCTAACTTCTTAGATGCCCATAGATTACTTCTGCTCAGTTTTGAGCTTTATACAAATAGATTCATATAGTATATACTTTTGTATCTCTATAGTTACCCCCTTGTGTTGGCTATAGAGAAAATATACAGTATGAGTCCATTTATATCAAGTTCAAAAACAGGCAAACTAATCTATGGTGTTATAAGTCAGGAAAGTGGTTGTCCTGGGGGTGGTAGTAGTGGTTGTCTTGAGACAGGGAAGGTAGTGAAATAGGGAGGACAAAGGGCGAACTTCTGGGGTAAGGTCTGGTAATAACTGGTTATGTCTTAATTCTTGTCCTAGTGCTGGTTACATGGGTGTATTCAGTTTGTGAAAATTCATCAAGGTATGCATATGATTATGTACTTTTCTATGTATATGTTAGATTTCAAAAAGATCTAAAAAAAAATCTGACTTCCTACTAGGATAGGAACAGAAACCTTCCTAGAAGTTTGCTATTATGGAAAATAATAGACTCATAAACACTAAAATTCAAAGATAAATTTAGGTCTGGTCCCAATCCCTCAAATTTTCTTCAGAAGGTAATACCACAGTTATAGAATGAAGGCAAAGGGAGGTTAAGTAATCTCCCCGTATCATCACAATGTAGTTGAACAGCTGGGACTAGAATTCTTCTGAGGGCTCTACTTTTCTTGAAATCATTAAAAATCTGGTAATCAGGAGTGCCTGGGTGGCTCATTCAGGTAAGTGTCCGACTCTTGGTTTTGACTCAGGTCATGATCTCAGGGTCCTGGGATCCTGACAAGAGCCCTGTGTCAGGCTTCCTGATCAGCGGGGAGTCTGCTTATCTCTCTCCCTCTGCCTCTCTCCCCTGCTCGTGCTCGCTCACCCTCTCTCTCAAATAAATAAAATTTTAAAAAAATCTGGTAATCAAAACTGTGCTGAAAGTAACCATAAATTATTTCAAGCCAACCAAATAGAATTTTAATTAATAATTCAAGTTCAGGGGCGCCTGGGTGGCTCAGTCTTTAAGCGTCTGCCTTTGGCTCAGGTCATGATCCCAGGGTCCTGGGATCGAGCCCCGCACTGGGCTCCCTGCTCCGCGGGAAGCCTGCCTCTCCCTCTCCCACTCCCCCTGCTTGTGCTCCCTTTCTCGCTGTGGCTCTGTCAAATAAAGAAATAAAATCTTTAAAAAAAAATAGTAATAATAATTCAAGTTCCAACTACATATAGGTTTGCAGTAAGGCTATTACTCCTGTACTACGCCCTTTAGATAAGGATATGCTGAACTATTAGCTTTAAACACAGGTCTCTGCTTGAGACAGAAGTGCCTCACAGAGCCTACCTCCTCCTCAGGTGAAAGTTTGATTTTCCCATCTCGGACAGGGAAGCCACTGCCAAATTCTTTTGAGGCAATATCGGCTCCATATTCTACTGTGACATCCTCTTCAATAGTGCTTACCAGTCGCCAAAATTCTTTCTCAACTAGTTCTGTGGGAACCATCTGGAAACAAAACAACGAGGAAGACAAAAAACTGAATTTTCAGACACTCACAAACTGCCCATGACCAATCTGAAGACATTAGCTAAGTGACGGGAATCACAGGACAACACCCTAAGGAAAATTATATCCATAATGTTCCACAATTGATCCCAGGCAGTTTAGACATGTATATTATTTTCTAAAAGCAATTTTATAACTAAAAAAGTAAGTACTGATTAAGAATTCATGTTCCTCTATCACCGACCTGGCCACTACACTAAAAGGAAGTCAAGGAAAAAGCAAAATTCTGACAACCAAAACCTGGAGATGTTTTTGTGTGTGAGAAATGTAAATATATAACTTGGTTGACCATTATACAGTAACAGCTGTGTTTGAATGACACTTCATCCATCGAGATGTGTTCAAACACATTACCTGAGTCCATCCTTTCACTCTTTGCACTAGACCCGGCTAAGAATAACGCAGGCAACCATGATGAAAAAGACAGTGCAAAATATGAACACAAAGAGCAATTACTTTGCAGCAGCATGCAGTAGTACAGCGAGTCACCAGACTGCGTGTCTAGATCTGTTAATCTGATGCAAGTCTAGAGAAAGGTAACTTAAATGCCTTAAATATGCACACCACCAGGACTGGATAAGCAAACATACCGGGAAATCATACAATGGATGAGGGGGTCAAAAGAACTGAAATTCAAATGGAGTATAACTTGAATTTAAGCCTCTTAAGTAAGCAAACATTTTAAGTAACTTAACAGCTTATGCTAGTGCTATCAGGGAAAAACAAGTTCACACATACATTGCTGGGTTCCCATAAATGATGCAGCCATTAAAGTGGGGGAAAAAATGGGTAAATACTCTCATCTGACCTCAGTAAGCACTCCGAGAAAATAATCCAACTAAAGAGGTCTACATGTGTGAAATGTCTGCCTTAGCACTTCGTTGGCAAGTGAGAAAAAACACAGCTTACATGTCCAGAATTAGGGCAGAAAACCATTTAATTCTGGTGGACTCACTTGACAGAATGTTAAATGCTGAATTAAATAGCCTTATGCTTCTAAGAGCATAAAGGAGAATTTAAAATGAACTCATCCTAAAGTTTACGATACTAACTTGCAACAATATATAAATGTGTTCTCAATGCATAGCATGATGACTGGCACATAGGAGTCAGTCAATAAACTGTGAAGTTTTCTTTAAATTACATTTGTTGAACTGAAAGCATTCCTGATGATTTCCTTTATTAACATCCTGCTATTGCTGCTGTATGATTTGTGTGGAAAAGGTCATCTTTAGAGAAATCACAAGTGAAAAATCAGAATGCATTTTAACATATTGTGGAATTTCGATACCATTAAACAAATTAAAGGGTTCACTGTGTATGATAATGTTTATCAAAAAAAAGTGCCAAGTGAAACTGTCTTCAGATTCTAAAAGTTATTAAAATCCCAAATCAAAGCAGTACATATGTACATACGTGGACTGGCATGTTGAAATAATCAGATTTGAACGCATCTGCCATTTCCCCAAAAGTACGGAGGGTATAGTCCCTGGCTGCTTGTTCAAAGCCAAATGCTTCTTGTGGCTTACTACACTCCTGCCAAAAAGAAAAAAAAAAAAAAAAAAGTAAAAAGAATATTTTTATTTATAGATACATAGTTATATTTTATTGATATTATTTTTAAAAAACAGATTAGTAAAATTACATATGCAGTGTTTAAAATACAAAACTGTCTGGATGGATATACATCAAAATAACTTGTCTAGCAATTATGAAATCATAACTCTGTTAAGTCATTCAGTCTAAGAATTTTTGCAAAGAACATGCAATGCTTTTTTAAATAAAAAAAAATTTACGTGTAGTTAAAAAATTTTTTTCTGCCTCTTAGCTCCTTGCATAGCTGTGGGCCTCACTGCCAAGACCTCCTTCCCAGTCAGGTCCAGCCCACTTTTTTTCATGAGCCTCACTGTCGTACCAATTGCTAATCTAAAACCCAAAAGCAAACAAAAAATATGCTGAAGGAAATTTTCTAATGCTATCTCTGCCATTAATTCTTACCTGAGCCAAACACTTAGGACACCTCCAGTCTCCCTTGGGAACATCATGGAGAGGGGGAATAAGGCAAAAGGTGTGGTAACTGTCATCACAGCCGTCACACAGGAGAAGCCGGTCTTCATCATTCCCACTGCCACATAAGAGGCAGACATACAGATCCACCTGCAGCAGTGAAAACAGGTACAGGACCAGGAGCGTGAGCTACATTCGATTTTGTTAAACTCTAAGAACGAAATGGACAGAGGCATAATCTAGTCTTTCCATCCTTCAAATGAAAATGAATAACCCCCCCATAAGAGGTATTTTATTTTATTTTTTTAAAGATTTTATTTATTTATTTGACAGAGAGAGAGACATACAGTGAGAGAGGGAACACAAGCAGGGGGAGTGGGAGAGGGAGAAGCAGGCTCCCCGCTGAGCAGGGAGCCCGACACGGGGCTCAATCCCAGGACCCCAAGATCATGACCTGAGCTGAAGGCAGACGTTTAACGACTGAGCCACCCAGGTGCCCCAAGAGGTATTTTAAATAAAAACGCTTCACCTTTTAGAAGAGATAACTTTACAATGCTTAATGCATTCCCAATACTAAAGTCTAATCTCAAAACCTTTTCAGCTGTTTCTGTGTGTGTGTTTAAAGATTTCTTTATTTAGGGGTGCCTGGGTGGCTGAGTCAGTTAGCGTCCAACTCTCGATTTTGGCTCAGGCCATGATCCCAGATCTCATGCCCCAATCTCTTTTAAAAGAAAAAAAAAAAAAAAAATATATATATATATATATATATATATATATATATGTTTGTTGGTTTATTTATTTATTTATTTATTTGAGAGAGAGAGAGTAGGCACGTGCACATACACAGGAGGGGCAGAGGGAGAAGAGAGAAAATTCCCAGCAGACTCCGGCTGAGCGGGTGGCCAGAAGTGGGGCTCCATCCCACAGCCCATGAGATCACGACCTGGGCCAAAATCAAGAGTCGGACACTCAACTGAGTGTGCTGCCCAGGCGCCCCTCAGCTATGTGTTTTAAAGTTTGTTACTAAGATATTTAGCTTCTAGTAGCTTAGAGAATGATAATCTTCTGGAAGAAGAACATGTTTGGTAATAAATTACCAGCTTAACCAAAAGTAGAACTTACAAAGAAAAAAATCAATTTTGCCATGTTTAAAAGGAAAGAAAAGTGTTTAAGTTCATTAACCACATTAAATTACTTTATACTCTAATTAAGGACTCATGGTTAAGAAGTTCCCCAAACACAGTGATAAAAATACATAGTTACTACCTGTTAATGGGCTGAACTCTGTTCCCCCAAAATTCGTATCTTGATGTCTTAACCCCCAGTACCTCAGAATGTGACTATATTTGGAACCAGGGACTTTAAAGAGATTAATTAAGGTAAAATGAGATCATAATGAGTGGGCTCTAATTCACTATGACTAGTATTCAAGAAGAAGAGATGAGGACATAGACAGGTACAGAGGAGCCACGTGAAGACAGTGAGGAGACAACCATCTATAAGCCAAGGAGAGAGGCCTCAGAAAAAAACCAACCCTACAGACACCTTGATCTTAGACTTCCAGCCTCCAGAACCATGAGAAAATAAATTCTGTTATTTAGGCCAGTTAGTCTGTGATACTTTGTTACAGCAGCCCTTGCAAACTAATACATTACCCAATAATATGGAAAGCTAAGAATTCAACTAATCAGGGAATCTCACTTCTTCTGTTGTAGCAAATAAAAACCTGGGTTCTGATCATTTTCTGATTGTATTTGGTGGTGGGGGAGAAGTGTTCTTTATGAAAAGAACACTTAATTGGAATAATTTCAAATTCCACAATAAAAAGCACTGTTGTCAAGCTATTCACTGAGCTCTCAGAAGGGGACAGAGAAGAAAAGCAACCAGATCCTCTGTAATCTCCTCAAGCTTTATTTTTAAGTTTCCATTTGAGTAAATGGCTGCCTAGTCCTCCAACTTTTGTTGGGTCCTCAGTTCCTCTCCACCCAACTCCTTTCCTTTTCTTTCCTTCCTTTTCCTACCTTCCTTTTCCTTCCCTGTTGTAAGGTTGGAAAACATCAACCTGATTTTTGATCTAGCTCTCAACTCACCTGGAGGTGATCTAGTGATTTATGAACATTTCATATATAATCCAACTCACCATTATTTGTCTCTAAACTGCATGTACTCCAAAAAATGGCTGTGAATGCCCCCCATATGTTACTATTACCTTCATAATGCATTTGTGTATTTCCTCAATTAGAAATTGATACTATGAATGGACATGAAAAGTTCTTTTAACTGTGACACTCTAAGCTAGCAGTCTTAAGTAAGGCACAAAAGTGGTAAAAGTGTTTAAACATGGCAACTCACAGCATTGGTGGTTTTTTTAGATCGGCTCTTGGGTTTTTCCTTCTCGCTTTCTACAATGTACTCTTTCTTCTCAATGGGTTCTTGCTTGACGATGCCTTTCATTTCTTTCTCTGTTAAGAGGCAATCAGAGTTAGCGCTTCACGTACTACACTTGGCTCACCTTGCTCCCTCACCTCTCACCTCTCCCTCCCCCAAGCTACACACAGGACACAAACACAATTTCCTTGTTTCTTTTCAATGCAGGAGCAGCAGCACCCAGTGTTACCATGTTCAAGGGCTAGGTGCTGACTGCTTACGGTAAAATGCAAACTCTCACACCATTTACATGTGGGCACTTCTGGATATGGGTACTTCTGGATATGTTGCTCAGGTTTGTAGGCTTTTAAAATAGGAGCTGAATATACAGTCTTCTTAACATGTTACCGAGACATGATATATAGTGATGAAAGCAGGTTCCTCCTGATCTTAACTGTAAGAGACTAACAATTCACCAACTGTATTCCTCCACATTATAGAGTATTCCTCCATAACCCATGATTACTTACTGCCCCAACTTCCTGGTTCCAAAGACTGAGAATTTCGGCTAAAACAGTAACTATCAATATGGTAGGTAGGTGCTGTGCTAAATGCTCTCCATAGATTATCTAACCTTTTGCAACAAATCCATTTCAAAGATAAGAAAACGGACACTAAAATAAATCAAGAAATATCTAAGGTCATACAACTACTTAGTGGTTAGGCCAGGATTCAGATTCAGATCTATATTTTTAAAAATCCACCTACTTTCCACTACATTGTGCTGCCTTTCCACTAAACTCACCAACCACTAAGAAGAACCAATTTTAATAACTTCTTCATTTGTATGTGCCTGCCCACATAGGATTTAGGACTTCTCTTTTTAGAGTCCTGAACAGGTTTACCTCTCAGTGACTGACATCAAGCAATGGCCAGCCAAGCAATTATCAACTAAAATTCAGATTCAGAAACCATGTCTGCCTGCCATGCCTGAAATAAACTTAACAGATATCCAGTCAAAGGCACCTATGCTACTCATAAAACACTTCTTTTCAATGAATGCCATTTAACCAAATTTCAGAATAGCACTTAGTGACAGTTGAGAAAAACTCAATCATATTTCTAATATGCATATCTGTTTACTTCTACTGGTCACTAACTATGAGAACAGGGACATTAACATATTAAGATTTTATTTCAAGATCCAACCCACTGACTAGTATTCAATAGTTGCTATAACGTTTCCTTAAAAAATGAATACTTATTTTTACTAATTTACTTTTACGTCTTTCCTACCCATGGATAAACATTTTCTTACCATTTTCACATTTTGGAGTTGGACAGCCCATCCGTCGTCTCAGGTTATGAGTTCTGGCTTCTGCTGTCTCTTCTGGTTCTATTTTAATATTCATGGCCTTTAAAAAAGTTGTCATATACATAAATATTTCCTCTTAAAAAAGAAATCTTCTAAAATGCAACTGAAATCTCAAGGTGACTATAATCTTATAAATTGTCTTATAAATAGACATTCAAAACATGCTTCTCTCTCCCCACAGAGGCAAGATCTACCCTTAAAATTACTATTATTTAAGGAAAGGAAAAAATCTTAGAATACTCTTAGAAAAAATCTTAGATACTCTTCTATCTCCACAGGTCAAAAAAATAGGGAAGAACCAAAGGATCAGGAACAAATTAGGGGAAGTGTCATTACCCCACTGGGAACAGATCTGATTTTCCTCCTAGAAGCTTCCCAGTTCTCATCTATTCACCTTATGCTTGATTCAGTCATCACTAAGCCAAATCCTTAGCAGTTATATAAATATCATAATTTCGTTAGCCTAGAAGAGTTTGCTGGTTTTTTCCAAAGTTGGCTCACATTTATAGAAAACTCAGCTTCCATAATAATTTTCCATTAATTCTTCTATTAAAAACTGTTATTATAAGCTACTCTTTTTTTTTTTTTTTTTTTAAAGATTTTATTTATTTATTTGAGAGAGAGAATGAGAGAGAGAGAGCATGAGAGGGGGAGGGCCAGAGGGAGAAGTAGACTCCCCGCTGAGCAGGGAACCCGATGTGGGACTCGATCCCGGGACTCCAGGATCATGACCTGAGCCGAAGGCAGTCGCTTAACCAACTGAGCCACCCAGGCGCCCCTATAAGCTACTCTTCTAACATCACTAAATTATTAAGGATTCTCCTATCATTAAGTCAGCCTCAATTTTCAATGTTTCTCAAAGTGGTAATACTTATTGATAAAGCAAACAACTTTGGGAAGTGTTTATGGAACTACACTTGATCATTTTTGCCCTTGTTCATTCATATGTATTCAGGATGTCCATTGCTGACAAAATTTCTCCCAGGATGCTATCACCACCCTGTGTGTCTCTCATCAAGGCAAACCTAGGCACCCACAGCACCAGGGCATGTCTTATACATTTAAAGATCAAGATGTGCTCAAACAAGAATTTTTTACACTAATGAAATCCAAGCATGCTTATGGGCTTCGAATAACCGTATTTTCCTATTCTGAGGCAATCTTAATTCAGAAAAATGGAGTCACTAAATTTTTTCCTCTCTAACTTACCTAAGTTAAAAATAATCCCCTTACTTATTTTTATTTTTATTTTTTTTTAAGATTTTATTTATTTATTTGACAGAGAGATAGAGAGCACAAGTAGGCAGAGAGGCAGGTGGAGGGAGAGGGAGAAGCAGGCTCCCTGCCAAGCAGGGAGCCCAATGTGGGACTTGATCCCAGGACCCCAGGATCATGACCTGAGCCAAAGGCAGCTGCTTAACCGACTGAGCCACCCAGGCGCCCGTAAAAATAATCCCCTTATTTATATCCATTTCCTCAGAAAACAAAATAGCTATTTTCTTTTTCATCTTGACCAATAATTACTAATAACCAGAGACTGATTTAGATACCTGATTAATGCAATGAGGCTTCCCAGTTCTAAGATGTTCCTAATACATTATCACTGATTCCTAACACTTATATGTCCATCAAGCTAGGCAAGAACCCCAAACCTTCACATCTCTGTATGGAAACAAGGCAACCAGGAAAATACACTTTTCCCTTTCCCAAGGGAAACCTCTCAGAGCAGAAAAATCTTGAAGCAAACTGTCTTTCTCATCCGTTCACTTCTCCTGATCATCCCTCATGTTCTTTCATTTCATCTTATATATTCAATGCCTCCACCCCCATGCTGCCTAATTATTTTCTGTCTTAGCATAAATGTCTCCCATAGATTCCATACTCCTTTTCAGGAACTCTGAGAAAAACAGCTTTCACTATCCTCTAACCTCTCTGTTCAAGAAGAAAAAAAAAAAAGTTCCCAGTTCTCTATTCCCTAGCCTCAACCCCCAATAAACACTGCCTAACTTCATGAGGGTAACAGGCAAACCAAACACCATCACAATGAACGCCTATTCTTCCTAACTCTGTTAATGAAGCAGCTGTCTGTCCAGGCAGCATAAACCTAGAAAGAATTCTTCAATCCCTTACTCCTTTGACAGTAGAGTCTCCCCAAACGTAAAAGCTAGAATATAAAAGCATCCTTCTCTGAAGTTAACAAGGTTCAAAACTATGAAGAGCACACACACGAGAGAAATCCAGTGTCAGACTGACAGTGGTCCAAGTGCTCAAGAATTCTGTCTCGTCAACCTCATGAGGCTCTCACCTCTGCTCTCATGCGTTTTGCTCGTCGGGCTGGGGGGCATGTTTCTGAGGGCTGCACAGACTGCCTCTGCGGAATATCGTGAGGTTTGTACTCCTTGTCCTTTGTGTCTGTGCTCAGGTTTGGCTTCTGCAAACACTAGAAATAAAACACAATTTATTAATCAATTTCCCTTCCTTTTTTAAGAATTTCAATGTATTTTGTAAGGTATATTTTACAGTTATTTACATAGATACATAAAAGGTCTGCAATTTTTAAGATCTAAATAAACACAAGTCTGCAGTTACCAATCATATACACACACACATATAAGAGTCTAAAAAAATCAGTGGCAGTATCATAGCCAATGACGTTTATTCGAGGCGCGATTATTGCTAATTGAAAAAATTTTTAGCAGGTGAATGGTGTTGCTTCAATTCATTTAACTGTACGTGACATCAGGTTACACGAGGCCACAGCAGGCTCAAGGCACTCCCCATGAGCCACTTGCAATTATCCCTGCTTGCGACTGTCAATTAATTGAAGGCTCAAACTGTTAGACAGGATCCTTTTAAGTTTCCAAAGTAACTTTCCATATTGAGAATATTTGATTTTTTATAGTGTTTAGAGTCATAAAATACGGAAACCAATAGGTTTTCTACGTTTTAGAATCCTGAAGTTTCAAATATAACTAGCAATGTTCTGTGATCAAAGATATCATCTGAATTGAGAAAACAGGTAATTTGACTGAAGTGTTCTCCCTTATTAGTGCTTTCACTTACTTCAACATATTCCTACAAGGTCTAACTCACAAGACAAAGGCTAATAGGTAGCCCACAGCAATAACTTCCAGTTCTGATCAGATAAGAGTTTCTTCTTGCTTTGATTATTTTTTAGTTTGATTCTAGGCTTGCTGATAGAGGGTATTTAATGCCAACACAACAAAACACGGTAACATCAAAATATTACCACTGAATCTAATATGAATTTCAAGTAAGTAACACTTCTTCGTAATAGGACCCACGAGTATCACAAGAAGCATTTTTAAAAGCAGGTTTGAAGTTATAACCACTTCAGGTATGATATATCATCTATGCTAGAGTAAGACACAGTAAAATAATACCCTTCTAGAACTCCTGGCTCTCCGGGTACCATTACTACTATATAGTCTCACTATTGGCTCCTTCCTCCTAACATTCGCAGAAAGAATTCAGAGAATTGGGGGGGGGGGGGGACAAGAATAACAAAAGCAGAGTAAACATCTACCAAAATCTATTTCTAACATTTAAAAAATAGAATACACTATAAAAAAACTGATACAGATTACTTGATATTTTAAACAAGTAAATAAATCTACAACTGGTACAACAACCTATATATATTAAATATTCTGCTCATTTTAATTAAACTCATACATTGATTTGTCTGGAAATGTTAACAAAATTAGTATGGAATACCACCCTCCATTCTGTAACAAGTCCTCAAATTAAGCATTTAGAGTATATTTAATGAAAGCATGCTGATGGCATGCTGATGGGAATAAAATCTATCATCTAAATTAACCTCTTTATGTTTTTTATAAACTTTCTATTTGAGACCTAAAAGTATGTGTGATCATGTAGATACGAACTGAACTAAATCAAGGAAATTTTATAAAGTGGATGGTCAGATATTCAGAGATTAGGAGCACCTGGCTGGCTCAGTCAGTTAAGCATCGTCTTGGTTTCAGCTCAGGTCATGATCTCAGGGTCATGAGATTGAACCCCACGAGGGGTCCTGCGCTCAGCAGGGAGTCTGTTTCTCTCCCTCTCCCCCTACCCCCGGCTCGTGCTCACTTACTCTCTCTCTCCCTAAAATAAATAAATCTTTTTTTTTTAAGGAAATTCAGAGACTATATATGTGGTCCCTATCTCTCACTAAGTCTAAGTAGTTCCACAAACTATGGTCTGCTTTGTTCTACAAGGACTTTAGAGATCTAAGGTAAAACCAAGCTCAGAAACTTTTAGAATATACATGAAGAGCTTTATTATTTGTTTAAGATTTTATTTATTTATTTGACAGAGAGAGAGAGAGAGCACAAGCAGGGGGAGAGGAGAAGCAGGCTCCCCACTGAGCAGGGAGCCCGAGGTGGGACTCAATCCCAGGACCCTGGGATCGTGACCTGAACCGAAGGCAGACGCTCAACCAACTGCGCCACCGAGGCGCCCCTTTTTAAGATTTTATTTGAGAGAGTGAGCAAGAGAGAGCACAAGCCGGGGGAGGGGCACAGAGAGAGGGACAAGCAGACTCCCTGCTGAGCAGGGAGCCTAATGCGGGACTCAATCCCAGGACCCTGGGATCATGACCTGAGCCAAAGGCAGATGTTTAACCGACTGAGCCACCCAGGTGCCCAAAAAAGCTTTATTATTTTGTTCCAAACCACAATTCCAAACACGTAACTTATGTGTTTGCTTTGTATCCACTCCTAGTACATGCAGACTAATTTTAACCTTTGAGAAAGTGGGATTGAGAGGTGACTGATTCCACAGCATGAGGACACCATCTTACAGACAGAGCAATCCGCTGAGGCACTCAGAAAACACAGGAATACAAGAGGGGCACATGGGTGGCACAGTCGGTTCAGCGTCCAACTCTTGCTTTTGGCTCAGGTTGTGATCTCAGGGTCGTGAGATCAAGCCTGGCACTGGGCTCCACACTCAGGGCAGAGTCTTAGAGTTTCTCTCTCCCTCTCCCTCCCCCACTGCTCTTTCTCTAAAATAAATAAACCTTAAAAAAAAAAAAGAAAAGCAGAAGAAAACACGGGACTACAGGAGTGGGGCCTCTGTCCCACTGCACCAGTACATCTCTGCTCAACTTTTCTTGTTTCCCAAAACCTACTCTAGGCTTCGGTTCACCCTTTTGCAACAATTCCTTTGTTGGCCATCACTTTTTTTCTTAATATTAAGACTTTATTTTTTTAGAGAAGTTTTAGGTTTACAGCATAGCTGAGATGAAGGTGGAGATTTACTATACACCCTGGACCCCCACATGCACAGCCTCCCCCATTGTCACCATCCCCCACCAGAGTAGTGATACATTTGTTACAAGTGATAAACCTACGAAGTCTATGGGTGACATTAGGATTCACTTGTGGTGTACATTCTATGGGTTTGGACAAATATATAATGCCATGTAAGATATTTTCACTGCTCTAACAATCCTCTGCTCTGAATATCACACCCCCCGTCCCCGCTCTCCCTCCTGCCCCAAAACCCCTGGCAACCACTGATCTTTTTTACTGTTTCTACAGTTTTGCCTTTTCTAGAATACTAAGTTTGGAATCACACAGTATAAGTAGCCTTCTCATGTTGGTTCTTTCACTTAGTGATATACATTTAAGGCTCCTCTCCTTGTCTTATCATGGCTTGAGACCTCTTTTTTCTTTTTTTACATCTCTTTTCTTTTTAATGCCTAATAATACTCCATTGTCTGGATATACCACCATTCATTTATCCATTTACCTATTGAAGGACAGCTTGGTTGCATTCAAGTCTTGGCAATTAAGAGCAATAAAGTTGCTAAAAAACATCTGTGTGCAGGTTCTGTGTGGACATGTTTTCAACTCCTTTGTGTAAATACCAAGGAACATGACTGCTGGATTGTACGGTAACAAAGTATGTTTAGTTTTCTAAGAAATGGCCAAGTGTCTTCCAGAGTAGCTGTGTCATTTTGCATTCCGGCCAGCAATGAATGAAAACTTCTGTTGTCCTTGCCAGACTTTGTGCTGTCAGTGTTCTGAATTTGGCCATTCTAATAGGTGTGTGGTAGTATTGCATTTCCACTCTTCTAAAATATATGTATTCTAGTTATCCTTTCTCTAAGAATTATTTTCAAAAATCAGAAATGAGCCAAAAATTAGGTACAAAAACTGGCCATCATGGTATAATAAATATAACATTCAACAATGAAGAAATCAAGGTCTGGCTATAAAAATGGAATGCCAGAGTCATTCAACTAGACCTTCAAAAATATTCAAGGACATGGCAAATGCTCATGATATATTAAGCAGAGAAAAGGCAGGTTATAATACTGTAAATGAATAATACAATCCCAGTGTGTACATATATGCATAAAAATAGCCTTGAAAGAAAAAACAGGTGAGAGGATTAAGAGTGATTTTATTTTCATCACACTTTCCTTTGTTTTTAAGCTTTCTGCAATGAATACCTATCAGTGCCTAGAACATACTTGACCCACAACGGGCCCCTCAAGAAGTATTTATCTGAGTTGTAAATGTAATGTTTGTAAAAGGTATCTTTAAATACCTATTCCTTTCAGATTACAATTGAATAAATGCTCACATGCTTTCCAACTATGAAACTTACACTACCTAAATATATAGATATTTTTTAAAATGTTGCAATCCATAAAGCAGGTAGACTCTTTCCTCTTACTCACTGTGACTTCCACACTGAAACAGAAAGGTTAACAAGGAGAAAATCTACTATAGGCAACTGTATGTAGATCTGACTATAAAACAGAGGCATAAAGGTTCCACACACAACCGTCTAAATAATTTCATCCCTGGGGTCATTAAACATTCATACATGTATATTTAAAAATGACAACTTTCTGAATATTAGACTGGTCATGTTCTTTTAAGCTGAAAAGAAAGCTCCCCTGGAATCAAGAAGGGAGAAGGGGTAGAAAAATGTGATGCTATAAAAATCTACAGGATTTGAGCATTACAGATGGTATGTCTATAATATCAAGACAGAGTTTTGATTAGTAGTTTACCCTCTGAAACTATGTTATTATCTTTCTACTTCGCTATAGCACAGTAACAATTCTTAAAATTATAGGGCTCACGGCTCTTGCCTTAGAATAACTCAAAGGGTGTAAACGGATTACGACATTATTCTTTCCATCAGGGTCTTGAAATAAGTAGGAAGATTTTATAATACGGTTTTACTTTAATTACAACAAAAGTTCCTATTTGAATAAGTTGGCAGATACCATCTTTATAAGGAAACAAACATGGCTACACAGAAACTATTAGAAGAGGGATCCATTAGCTATCTAGCATTATTAAGTCCCCTACCTTTCACCCATATCAGCGTTCTATCTGAAAATCTCCCTGGAAATCTCAGCTGCAAGAACAGGTAAGCAAGTTATTTCACAGGTCGTACTTTCATGTGACAACTAAGAATATGCTCTCCATAATATGTGAATGCAAAAGCATGAACCATAACAAGATAATAATCAACTTGTCATTTAAGGAAGACATAGCTTTAGTGAAGTTAAATACAGACTTCAGTTTAGGCTAATAGCAAAAGGCTATTTCCTCCACAACCTTATTCAATCCAAAAACAAACTTCTAAGTACAGCTGTTCTCAAAACAAAATGACACAAACATCGGAGGAAAAATTCACAAAACAGAGTCTTCTCAACAATGTCGTCCACACAGAATTATTATTATTTTTTAAAGATTTTATCTATTTATTTGACAGAGGGAGACACAGCGAGAGAGGGAACACAAGCAGGGGGAGTGGGAGAGGGAGAAGCAGGCTTCCCACGGAGCAGGGAGCCCACCGCAGGGCTCGATCCCAGGATCTGGGATCATGACCTGAGCCGAAGGCAGACGCCTAACGACTGAGCCACCCAGGCTCCCCCACACAGAATTAATTAAGGCCTCTTCATTCACCCTGAAAGACAACACACCAATAAGCTGTGAAATAAACAGGTTAAAGTTGTCCTCAATACTCACCCTCAAACTGTCTCCTGACAGGAACAAGTTGTAGGGATTGAGGATGCGTTCATAATGCCCTCTGATATGCGAACCCACAGCTTTGCCAGGAGCAAATCCCATCTTGGTGGCAATTTTGGTCCATTTCCTATCCTTGCAAACAACTGCAAATCCACCTTCTTCTGCAACTAACTGTTAATAGCAAAAGAAATTAGAAACGTCTATATGGAAATCACTTCTAATTCCCTCATACCTAGGTATGACTCCAAGAACAAATGTTCTTGGCTGTGTATTTTTTAAAAATACATCTCCCAAGTCAAATGAAAACATATATGCACTGCTAATTTCAAGCTAGAAAATTGATCGCTTTTGACAATGTAATTCATAAACATTTGTACCCCCAAAAGCTACTTCTCAGTTCCCCAGAACAATCAAGATTTTCAGGGAGGAAGAACTAGATCAACAATTAAATCTCAAACAAAGAACGAGCCCTAGCACTTGGTCCAACACAGTGACCCTCAAAATCTCCATAAACTAAGGAGGAGGAGAGATGGCACCATTTTGGGGGAAAGAATGTAGGCTTTACACTGAAGTGAACCTGAATTTCAGATACTGAATTATGACTCAGCCTTTAGAGCTTGGTCAATTTTCTCCCTAAGCCCCAGTTGTTTTAACCGTAATAAAACAGAAAGGAGTACCCTATAGAAATATTGTTAAGTTTTAAAATGACACACACAAAAGGTGGCAGCAAAATATTTCACAAGATAAGGCTTTCAGACCTGACAAGTAGAGCCCAATCATTGCTAAAGTGAATGGAGAATTTCACTTTACATATTTCAAACAATAAGTTTCTTTTTAAGATGAGGAAGATCAAATTCATGCTGGCAGAAAGGCACTAAAGTGAGGGAGATGGCCGTTAGCCTCTTACCTTATTGAGCTGAAACAAATCCAAGATCTTCCTCTCCACATGTGGAATTTTCAGAGTACTTCCCTGTAACTCCCAGTACTTTGCAATCTGGTCCAAGAAATTCAGTTTTACTCGAGTTTGAGCCTGAATGACAAAGAAATGAATTTTAATCTCACCTAGCTTATTTTAAAACCCCTTCTATTACCTATGTGTGTGGTATTTTCACTCTTAGAATATTACAGTAAGGGGCGCCTGGGTGGCTCAGTCAGTTGAGCATCCGACTTTTCCTTTCAGCTCAGGTCATGATCGCAGGGTCGTGAGATCAAACCCTGCATGGGGCTCTGCACTCAGTGCAGAGTCTGCTTGAGATTCTCTCCCTCTGCCCCTCCCACTCATGCTCTCCTTCTCTAAAATAAATAAAATCTTAAAAAAAAAAAAAAAGAATATTTAAGTGAAATATCACTTTCAAATTCAAAAGAGAAACTGCCAAAAAATATACAAAATAAAGCTGGTTAAATAATTATACATTAACTCAACAAAAATTTAATTCAGCCCCTACCATGTGTCAAGCAAGGAGTTAAACACTCAGTAAGCCTTTCCTTAAGTAGGCACTCTGAAAACGCCTTCACTTACAGAGTACTATAAGCACAATTTTGTTATTGGTTAAAATTATATGACAAGTAAGCTTCTATATGCCCCTCTTGGTCTTTTTACAATTGGGGTATTTTAAAGGTCTGTTCTTTCCAAGCGCAAATTTTCTTATTTTCTCAAACACAAATTCCAAAACAGATTTACAACAGTGATTCCATTATCAATTTTAATGAGTCCTGATAAGATAACAGAAAACCAGGAGATACTTTCTTAATTAAATGTTATTCCCTTAACAGATTATTACTGTTGTCTATAAGTCATTAAAAAAATTCTGTCATTTTTCTTTCCCCTCCTTGAAAATTAAGTTTAAGTCAGACAGTTTTAGGAGTTTTATCTTGCTCAAGAGCAAAACTGAGATTAATGTTCAGATGTTCCCAAACACAGTCTAAGACCTCAAAGTACCCATTTCCTATCTTTCAAGCTCAACTTGAAAACACAGACACTAGATACTACTACCACCAATGTCCAAAGAATCCCAGTGGACATGTGTTCCACTTAAGTTAAAAATGTCTGGTTTTGTATAGAAAAGCAAAACATGATTCAATGTTAAAATCAGGTTAGCGAAACGTTAATGTAAACATTACTTCTAGGTTATCAATACCCAAGCCTTATTCACCCTGTACTTTAGGGTTTCAGTAGCAAAGGGATTGAAGAAACATCACCTCTTCTCTAAAGAATACCCAAGTATTCCTCACCCCTCCTTAGGAAATTAAAGTGTGTTATTAAATCTAAGTGAAGATGTGTATTTGGAAGAAAATTAGAGCTGGAAATCTTTTCCAATAGATGGTTCTCAAAGCACATTCCTTTCAAGACCTAAATTCTTGTGGTTGTTACCTAAATTTAGAAGGATTTAAATGAATTAAGAGGCCAACAATGATTGACAAAAATCAGTGTTTTTAATGCTATCTGGCTTGCTACAAAGGCCTCACTGCCATTTGTTTTACCATGATTATCAATGACTGGCCATATTTTAGCTTCACTAAAACCACTAGATTTGTGACAGAGATTCTTCGAAGAAAGTCCCTCTGGAATACAGTCCACCAGAACAACAGTTAAGATATTACCTCCAATTCATTCAGCCTCTGGATACGTGGGGTAAAATGAAGTTTGTCAACATCACATGCAAATGGTGGCTGCCAATCCTAAGGGAGAAGCAAAGGCTTTGATTAGAAGAATTTATAATTCTGACATTTTAAAAATTCTGTTAAAACCCCAGTTAAGTAAAACACACTATCTCTAACCAGTCAAATAAAATAGAACATGGGTAATAGTTTCTTAACCTTTTCCCACCAGAACAGCAGAATATGTATGATTACCCTTCCCCATATAAATGATGCATCCTGTGCACACCCTTTTCACACCCTTTCAAATGAGTAAAGTCACTTAACCTCAAGCTGTTGAAAAACCCCTGACTTTAAAGTTTGTTTATTTTTAGTAATCTCTTACACCCAGCGTAGGGCTCGAACTCACGACCCCAAGATTAAGAGTCACACGCTCTTCGGACTGAGCCAGCCAGGCACCCCCCAAAAAATCAATGACTTTGAAAGAGATTTTGATTCCTCTACTCCATATAAGTTATCTTTTTACAAAATAGCTATTTAACGGGGCGCCTGAGTGGCTCAGTCGTTAAGCGTCTGCCTTCGGCTCAGGTCATGATCCCAGGGTCCTGGGATTGAGCCCCGCACTGGGCTCCCTGCTCAGCGGGAAGCCTGCTTCTCCCTCTCCCACTCCCACTCCCCCTACTTGTGTTCCTTCTCTCGCTTTGTCTCTGTCAAATAAATAAATAAAATCTTTAAAAAAAAAAATAGCTATTTAACATCAAAACATCCATAAACTATATTTTTATATGTAACCTCCTAGTTACCTTAATTTTTATTATAAAATTAAAGATAAGTCTGGGGGTGGTGGTGAAGACTGCCATTCAAGACTAATTTTAAAGAATTATCCTTAACATATCTACTGCTACAGATTCTTAGAAGAACTGCAATCATGAGGAAATAATCAGACAAGGAAAATATTATGCTACCTATAAGTAGAAAAAACTGCAAACAACTTAAATGTCTACAATAGGCGGGTGCCTGGGTGGCTCAGTTGGTTAAGCGACTGCCTTCAGCTCAGGTCATGATCCTGGAGTCCCGGGATCGAGTCCCGCATCGGGCTCCCTGCTCAGCAGGGAGTCCGCTTCTCCCTCTGACCCTCCCCCCTTTCATGCTCTCTCTCTGTCTCATTCTTTCTCTCTCAAATAAATAAATAAAATCTTTGAAAAAAAAAAAAAATGTCTACAATAGGAGAATAGTTAAAGGAATAAAAATTATGCTGTTATTAATGGGTACAGAGTTTCAGTTTGGAATAATGAAAAAGTTCTGGAGATGGATTAGTGTTAATGGTTATGAATGTACTTAATGTCATTGAATTGTACCCTTAAAATTATTACAATGGTAAGTTCTGTATTATACATATTATAATATTTTAACAAATTAAAAAAAGCAAAAAGACAAAAAATTATGCTGTGGTACAGCTCTATTTATTGACATTGAAAGATGTTCCCTATATTCGTTAAGGAGGAAAAGAAAAACAGGCTTTGCAACATAAAAATAAAACACTGGAAAGATATACAGCAAAACAGTTAACAGTGGTTGTCTTTGGTGGTAGGATTATAGGTGATTTTCTTTTACTTCCTTAGCCATTTGAAATACAATCTTAAATATATTACATACATTAAATAACATCTATTACATATTAAGTTACTTCAGATTAAGAAAATACAAGGAAGTTCACAGTCTTTTTACCCAACTTCATACCCAGAAGTTTGTTCTAAGAAAATAATTCACCCAGAATCAACAAAATACATGCATGAAATTAACTGCAGCATAATGTTAGAAAGATATGATTGATATTATAACAACACTGAATATTATACAGCATTTTAAAATTCTAGATTTATGAAGAACTCATACCAATAAATAAGAAAATATAGAAAAACGGACAAATTGTGTTAGTAGTTAGCAAGAAAAAATGGCTAGCTGTAAGAAGACTGGTGTCCAACTTCATTCAAAATTCAAGAAATACACAAGATCCCCTTGTTTTTACCTACCAGGTTAGCAATGATTTAAAATATACACACCACCAGTATTAGCAATATGGGAGGAAATGTGGACCCTGATGATTAGTACACTGTTTTTGGAGGTCAATTAGAAAGCATCAAATTTTTAAAGGTCTACTGACCCAGCAATTCCTTGGGTGACAATTTACAAATATCTGTTACCACTCACAAAGAAAAAAGGAAATTTATTGCAGAATTGTTTTAATTTAAAACCTTAATATTGGGGCACCTGGCTGGCTCAGTGGGTGGAACATGAGGCTTTTGATCTCAGGGTTTAAATTCAAGCCCCACATGGGGTGTAGAGATTACTTTAAAAAAATAATAAAATCTTAAAAAGAAAACCTTAGTATCTATCAGTGAATAGTAAGGTAAATAAATGTTGACACATCTGTAAATAGCAATAAAATACTCTGCAGCTGTAATAAAGAAAAAAAATCTACATGTTCTAAATATAGAAAGACAGCCAAGATTGAATGAGTAAAAAAAACTAAAATACAGGGACGCCTGGGTCGCTCAGTCATTGAGCATCTGCCTTCGGCTCAGGTCATGATCCCAGGATCCTGGGATCAAGTCCCACATCAGGCTCCTTGCTCAGTGAGGAGCCTGCTTCTCCCTCTCCCTCTGCTGCTTGCCCTACTTGTGCTCTCTCTCTCTGACAAATAAATAAATAAAAATCTTTAAAAAAAAAAAAATACTAAAATACGTAAAATCATGCAAACAGTATTACATGTATGTAAATTTTAAAGACTTTCATAATAGAAAAGAGATTACTGTTATTTCAAATCTATATTATTAGAATTTTTATTACTATTGATTGCTTTTAGTTTAAAAGTAAAACAAGGTCTGGGGCGCCTGGCTGGCTAGGTCCATGGAGCATGCAATTCTTGATCTTTGGGTCGTTAGTTCAGGCCCCACGCTGGGCATAGAGCTTACTTAAAAAAAGTAAAACAAGGTTTTGTTTTAGTGATAGGGAGACTTCAGTAAAAGTGCCCACCAGCAATGCCTGATAAACTATTATGTTAAAAAGATTACATTTTACCACAATTTATTTTTTTTTTTTTAATTTTTTAAAGATTTTTTACTTTTTTATCTGACAGAGAGAGACACAGCAAGAGAGGGAACACAAGCAGGGGGAGTGGGAGAGGGAGAAGCAGGCTTCCCGCTGAGCAGGCAGCCCGATGCGGGCCTCGATCCCAGGACCCTGGGATCATGACCTGAGCCGAAGGCAGACGCTTAACGACTGAGCCACCCAGGCGCCCCCACAATTTATTTTAATAAGAAAAAAAATGCAGATTACAAATTGGTACAAAGCTATTTACTACCAAAAAGAAGAAACAAAAAAAAAAAGGGAAAAAAATAAGGCTTTCAAGAAAACAGTAAAACAACTATTTTATGTTGTCATACTGCCTCTTCCACAAAGACTATGGTTCCTGTTTCAATGTCAGTTGTCAATTAAACAAATACTATACTTTGTTAATTAACTTAAAAATAACTGCCTACTCCATCCTGGGTCAGAAAGATGAAAGTGATTTATTTTTGTTTAGCTTGATAACTAAAGATAAGGAAAGCAATGTGTTTAATTGTACAGAACACAATGTAGTGGAAGAAAATCACATTGCTCAGTATTCTATCACAGGCTAACAGAAGACTTTCTGTTGCTCAGAGCTTTGCTCTCTAATACTTCATAAAAGCTGTAGGCTTTCTGAAATGAACTGATCTGGGTTGAAGGTTAGACCAAAAATGTATCAAAGATAATGTGTAAGAATATACAAGTAAATGATTAACATACTGTCCACATGGCCTGAGAATTTTATAAACTAAGACTTATGGGTAATGTATGACATCCCCTGGTTAATCAAGTAGGCATTTTTCTTTTCCAAACAGGCCTTCTAATCCCAAAACACAATGAATAGAGAAACTAATTTCATCTCATCTATATATTAAAGTTTTATATATTACAGTGAGCTATGTCTTTGTATGTATGTATGTATATGTATGTATTATATAATTTATGCTTATTTCATACTGCTTTTTCAAATAAAATGAATCCTAAAAATAAAGCATCAAGAGGAAAACAGTACATATCTATCACTAAGGAAGTTCACACAGTAGCTATGCTAAAAACGAAAACTCTTTCAGAAGATCAATCCTCCATTAAACACAGATCGCTGAAAACGGGCACCTCTTCTAGTTACAAAGAATGAGGGAAAATGGAGTAAATGCCATTTAGTTTCAAGACTTTCATTGTCAGCTGAAAGCTTTACTCCAATAAAAGAATTACATATTATTTGCAATGCTCACTGAAATATTAGAATTAAGATATCCTTGGCTGAGTCTGGCCTCGATGGGCTGTAACTTTTACATGAGAGAAAAAAGCCATCAGAGGAGGAAAGAGACCATTAAATAATAGTGTGATAATTTTGGGTTTGACACTTAGGTATCTAAATGGGATACTATACAATCCAGCCAAAACTTTTAGCCTCTAACAATAAAATGGTTCATAAATCATTTTTCTAACATAAAAACAGTATTTCCATACTAACTAGGTGTTGTAACAGTTCATAGATTGCAAGGCATCCCATATAAATTCCCTGCTAAGATTCACTCACTTTTAAAACTTTAAAATGGCTTTTAGAGGTACCTGGGTGGCTCAGTTAAGGGAGCAACTCTTGATTTAGGCTCAGGTCATGATCTCAGGATCATGGGATCGAGCCCCCTGTTGGGCTCCATGCTCAGCACAGAGTCTGCTTGAGTTTCTCTCTCCCTCCTCCTCTGCCCCTCCCTCCTTCTCTCTCTCTCACACTGAAATATATAAATTTTTTTAAAAAATAAAATAAAACAGCTTTTATTTTAAGCCTTCATTTTCAAAGTCTTATTTATTATTTATTATTATTTAACTATTATTTAAAAGTTCAATTATTATTAGATTTTATTTATTTGACAGAGAGAGAGACAGCGAGAGAGGGAACACAGCAGGGGGAGTGGGAGAAGGAGAAGCTGGCTTCCCACGGAGCAGGGAGCCCGATGCGGGGCTCGATCCCAGGACCCTGGGATCATGACCTGAGCCGAAGGCAGACGCTTAATGACTGAGCCGCCCCAAAGTTCAGTATTTTCCTAAGCCCTAAAAAAATATATTCCTTGGGAAGGCAATTAAGTAGGAAGTTGAAGCTTCAAAATCCTCAGAGGCCTGGGAAACATCAAGCAAACATTTTCCTTAGTCCCAGCACTAACTGAGCAACAACTTACAGTACATTTAACTGAGAGAAATGTGCAATAACATTGACCAGTGGGAGAATAACTTTCATAGGATGCTAAGGATTTTTCAAAAACTCCATGAAAATTCACTCTGTAAATGATCCACAATTAGCATCCACATATCAGAATATTCTTAATCTTTCTAAATACAGAGAAGCTATCACCATTTTGAAATCTAATACTCAGCAAAGAGAGAAAGTACTCTACAAAAGCTATTCCAAAAGTTGGTTCTCAGACTCCTGCAGACAAAACTAATTTTTAAAAAATCAATGTCAAAAGCTCATTCTGGTTAGTTTAAAAAAATAACATTAACTAAGGACCGATGTATTTTTTAATTGCGTTATGTTCTATTAAAGCCAGTCATCACAAAATAAATGACTCAAAGAAATTTTAATCCAATGCAGCAGAGCTAAACTTTGCTTTTGAATCCAGAGTCTTACTGTTTCTAGGTTATCAGTTTCTAGGTTATCAACACATTACCACGAAACTATGGTGCAAAATTTTAAGGAACCAAACAAAGAATTTATCTTAGTATTTTAAGGCAAGTCAGAATTTTCAGTTGAGTATGCCAAGATTTATCAACCTGAATAAAGATTTTTTTTTAAGAGCTATTTATTTGAAAGAGAGTTCAGTGGGGGGGGGGGGGGGTAGTGAGGGGGAAGGACAGAAGGAGAGGGAGACAGAGAATCCCAAGCAGGCACCACATGCAGAATGCAGCATGGAGCCCGACACAGGGCTCAATCCCACATCCCTGAGGCCATGACCCAAGCGGAAATCCAGAGTCAGATGCTTAACCAACTGAGCTACCCAGGCACCCTTCAACCTTAATAAAGATTTAGGTAACACACATATGAGGTACAATTTAAAAGACGACTTTTTCGGGGTGCCTAGGTGGCTCAGTCATTAAGCCTCTGTCTTCAGCTTGGGTCATGATCCCAGGGTCCTGGGATCAAGCCCTGCATTGGGTTCCCGGGCTCCCTGCTCTGCAGCAAGCCTGCTTCTCCCTCTCCCACTCCCCCCGCTTGTGTTCCCTCTCTCTCTGTCTCTCTCTGTCAAAAAAAAAAAAAAAAGACTACTTTTTCATCATGTTAATAGTTTTATGTCAATATGATATCCTTAAGACACCTGCACAAATCTAAGAGGTAGAACTGGGCACACCATAATCATTATAAATCCCCATTTAGAAATTAAAAGACAAGCAGAGTTACTATTTATGAGTCCCTCAGTGGAGTCCAATGACCACTCACTGATGGGCGCCTACCAGGAAAGTTCTGTAATACAAAGGACTTCAGTGTCTTCCCAACAGAAATAAAATGATCTGCTAACTTCTCCCTTTCTTCTTAATTCCCTCAAGGTAGGCCTGGCACCAAGCAGCTTTAATTAGCCACCCATTTGTTCAAAGTCTGTTTAAGATCTCCCATCCTTAGTGAGCCACTAGTAAGAAAACAAACAAAAACACTGAGAATTTTCTTTTTAGACTTTAGAATCACACTTTCTTTCCTTAAATCAGAGGTTCTTACATTGTACAGAATTGAGTGTATGTGGATTTTTGGGGTACTGTTCACAGCTTTCACCAGGGTTTCAATGGGGTCTGTAACCTTAAAAAAAAAAAAAGTCCTGGGAGTATGCTTCGCTTTCAAAAATTTTTGTACCTTGAAGTTCTTATCTGATTACCCCAAACTACTTTTTTCAGTCCCTTCTTGTATTTAACCAAGACATGATAATGGATAAGACACTTGGCTCCTCAGAATGTCAAGAGGTTGTATATATAGTACAGGACACAAAGAGCAATGCACTTAAAAGTCAGAAGACCTGGATTTGCATTTTGGTTCTTTAACCACCACTTGAAGGATCTTTTCTATTTGAAATGTACAAACAATAGCCACCTTCAGGACTATGGTGAAAATTAAAATTACAAATATAAAGGATTGTTTACTGTAAAATAAAAATAGCAAGTATTATACTTACATTAAGTTCTGACCACTGAAATATAATTTCTTCTAGCAAAAGTCACTGCAGCCTTAACTTTCAAGGAGCATCAGACCTCTAAGCTTTGTCTTTAAGGACTCTATCCTTCCAGCCTACCTCTAGTTGGCACCAGAGCAATTTCAACACAGGTTAAAGGGCTCCCTTGTATTTCCACACCCCCCTGCCCCCTGTTATTTCTCCAATGCTCATTTTTAAAGCACAATGACATCATTTCTCTTATTCTTGTAGAGTAAAAGAGATGTTAAAGAGGATACACTCTGGTGTCACACTGCCTGGGTTCAAATCCTGACTGTGTGGCTTTGTACTAATCTCCCTGTAGATTAGGTGCATGGATAAAGGGGAAACTGTGAGGTTTAATACATGTAATAGCCTTCAGACAGGTCCTGGCATTTACAAAGTAAATGGTCAAAAATGTTAGTCATGAGGAAATGTTTATGTTGCCAAGCCTTAGTTCCCAGGAAGCCCAATGCAACCTTGTTTTGTTTTATGATTGGTTATGTTTAACACAATGGTTTCAAGTCTCTAATCTTCAATATATAATGAAGTTGTTATAATATTCAAGGCCCATTAATCTGATTTTTTTGCTGTATTTTTTTCAGCTTTATTGAGATATATGCAACCTTTCTTTTTTTTTTTAAGATTTTATTTATTTATTTATTTGAGAGAGAGAGAGAACGCACAAGCAGGGGACGGGGAGGGCAGAGGGAGAGGGAAAAGCAGGCTCCCCACTGAGCAGGGAACCCAACACAGGGCTCGATCCCAGGACCCTGAGATCATGACCTGAGCCGAAGGCAGACGCTTAACCGACTGAGCCACCCAGGTACCCTTATGCAACCCTGCTTCTTAAAGGAGAATATACTGTCAGGTTTCCATGCTTAAAGAGCTTTTTCTAAGATTGTTTTAGGTATGTAATTCAAGGGTAGAGGCACTTAATGGATCTGCTAAGAGAGGAGCTGCTAGGGTGGCAGTAGAATTCAATTCCTTTAACACTGTAGTGGGCAAGTCTATGTATGGTTCCACAATATTAATGTTTCATATTAACAAAGCCATTTCCTGTATGTCCACTATATAAAACGTCCTAACTGCATATTTTCTTACTGGGGAAAAACTAAGCAACAGAATAGGTTTAAAATAATTTTCCCTAATGCAAAAGTAATGCTCATTACTGAAATATCAGAGAACACATATAAAGAAGAAAAAAATTAGCCATAATCCCAAAGAAAACCTACTACATTCTGGCACACGTTTCCAGTATTTTCTAAAATGCTTATCTTCATAATTTTCAAAAAATTTTACTAATCAGGGGTGCCTGAGTGGCTCAGTAATTAAGCGTCTGCTTTCGGCCCAGGGTCCTAGGATCCAGCCCCACGTCGCGTCGGACTCCCTGCTTGGCGGGGGGCCTGCTTCTCCCTCTCACACTCCCCCTGCTTGTGTTCCCTGTCTCTCTCTGTCAAATAAATAAATAAAATCTTTTAAAAGATTTTTTTAATAATCATAATTTAAAAATACATATATTTCCTTTTACTTACACTTCACTTATACCTTATTTTTACTTATGCTGTGAACGTTTAATATTTCATTATATTGATACTTTTTAAAATTTATTATTGGACATTTAGGTTATTTCCTTTACTTTCCAATGTTAATCATTATAAATAAAATACCCAGGGGCACCTGGGTGGCTCAGTCAGTTAAGCTTCTGACTTGATCTCAGCTCATGTCTTGATCTGGGGTCATGAGTTCAAGCCCCACATTGGTTTCCACACTGGGCATGGAGCCTACTTAAAAAAAAAAAAAAAAAAAAGTCCATACCTTGGTGCCTGGGTGGCTCAGTCGGTTAAGCCTCCGACTCTTGATTTCAGCTCAGGTCATAATCTCAGGGTCGTGGGATCGAGCCCTGCAGTGGGCTCCACACTCAGTGGAAAGCCTGCTTGATTTCTCTTTCTCTGCCTACTCCCCTCAAATAAATAATCTTAAAAAGAAAAAATTCCATACCTTTTAGAAGTTTGTTTTAGCCTCACTCAATGGTCATATTTTACACACTGCAGATACAGGAAAAAATAAATCAACTTGACCACAGTGATCATAGTAGCTTAAGACTCTTTTAAGAATGACAGTTTATGGGCACCTGGGTGGCGCAGTCCATTAAGCGAACCTCCAGCTCTCAGCGGGGAGTCTGCTTGAAGATTCTCTCCCTCTGCCCCTCCCCCTGGGTGCGCGCACTCTCTCTCTCTAGAATATATAAATCTTTAAAAAAAAATGAATGACAGCTGGGGAGCCTGGGTGGCTCAGTCAGTTAAGCATCTGCCTTCAGCTCAGGTCATGATCCGAGGGTCCTGGGATCAAGTCCCGCATCAGGCTCCATGCTCAGCGTGGAGCCTGCTTCTCCCTCTCCCTCTGCCTCTCCTGGCTTGCGCGCTCTCTCTCTCAAATAAATAAAATCTTAAAAAAAAAAAAAGAATGACAGCTTATTCTGGCTCTACAGATAGATACCAGCTACATATAAGTGTAAAAATTATTTTTAAGGAGGAATTTAAAATTAAAACTACCTTCACAGAACAGTACTAAGGATATTCAATAAATGTTACTGAACAAGTAAAAAAAATTCTAGTCACAAAAGTTATTGTTAAACGTCTCTACAAAACTAAAGATAAAAAGTATAAAGTCAAAAAGTCTGACTAGTAAAAATGTGCCAATGAAGAAAACTTGATGACAAGACTTTGTAAACAAAGAGAAGACTTTCGTAAAAATACATCATGCTCCTTACTGAGATATGGGTAAATCTATCAAGTGAGGTGAGGCTCAGGTTGTGGCACAGGGTTTACGTTATTTATGGTGATACAAAAATTCTCAGTTTTAAGTCCTCCATAGACAAGATTGCAAGAATAGATGTCCCCTTCAAAAAAAAAGTCACGGGTGGGACGCCTGGGTGGCTCAGTTGGTTGAGCGTCCTCAGCTCAGGTCATGATCTCAGGGTCCTGGGATCGAGCCCCGCATTGGGCTCCCTGCTCGGCGGGGAGCCTGCTTCCCCTTCTACCTGCTCTGTCTGCCGCTGCCCCTGCTTGTGCACGCTCTCTGACAAATGAAATCTTAAAAAAAAAAAATCAGGGGTGCATGGCTGGCTCAGTCAATGCAGCATGTGACTCTTGATCTCAGGCTTGTGAGTTTGAGCCCCCCACTGGGTGTAGAGATTACTGAAAAATGAAATCTTAAAAATAAACAAAAAATTTTAAAAAGATCAGTTTTCCATATATCCAGTCTCACCATGAGAAAAACAACATAAATTCCAATAATGGGATATCCTATAAAATTCCCAGTCAGTACTCCTCAAAACTGTCAAGTTCATCAGAAATAAAGTCTGAGAAACTGCAACAACTAAAAAAAGCCTAGGGCACCTGGGTGGCTCAGCTGGTTAAGTGACTGCCTTCGGCTCAGGTCATGATCCTGGAGTCCTGGGATCGAGTCCTGCATCGGGCTCCCTGCTCAGCGGGGAGTCTGCTTCTCCCTCTGACCCTCTTCCCTCTTGTGCTCTCTGTCTCTCATTCTCTCTTTCTCAAATAAATAAATAAAATCTATTAAAAAAAAATAAAAAAAATTTTAAAAAGCCTAAAGAGATACGACAGCTAAATATAATGTGTATCCTGGATGAGATCCTGGAACAAAAGAGGGATATTAGCTAAAAACTAAGGAAATATGAATAAAATGCATGGACTTTAGTTAATAACAGTATCAGTTTATTAATTATAGCAAATATGTCATACTAATGTAAGACGTTTATAAAAGGGGAAACTAGGTGAAGGAATATACGGGAACTCTATCTTCATAATTTTTCTATAAATCTAACAGTTCTTAAAAATACTAAGTAAATTTAAAAAATTACTTGGATCAATTTTTATGTTTTGTGTTCCAAACTTCTGACCCCAAAAGACAGCACTCAAGAAACAAAATACATGGTGGTGCCAGGCTGGCTCAGTCAGTGGAACATGCAACTCTTGATCTCGGAGTTGTGAGTTCAAATCCCACTTTGGATGTAGAGATTACTTAAAAATGAAATCTTTAAGGGGCGCCTGGGTGGCTCAATTGTTAAGCGTCTGCCTTCAGTTCAGGTCATGATCCCAGGGTACTGGGATCGAGCCCCGCATCGGGCTCCCTGCTCCGCGGGAAGCCTGCTTCTCCTCTCCCACTCCCCCTGCTTGTGTTCCCTCTCTCACTGTGTCTCTCTGTCAAATAAATAAATAGAAGCTTTAAAAATAAAATCTTTAAGAAAAGAAGCAAAAACAGGGACACCTGGGTGGCTCAGTCGGTTAAGTATATGCCTTTGACTCAGGTCATGATCTCCAGGTCCTGGGATCGAGTCCTGTACTGGGCTCATTGCTCAGCCGGCGTCGGCTTCTCCCTCTCCCTCTGCCCTTCCCCCCAACTCATGTGTGCATGCTTGTGCGCACATACACACTCTCTCTCTCAAATAAATAAATTCTTTAAAAAAAAATGCAAAAACATAATCATATCTGTTTATTATAAATGTTGTAAAACTAATAAAATGACAAAATTAGACAAAAAGGCCCACTTTCTTACATTTTAGTTGCTATTGGTTATATGGGAAAGCTTATTGTTTTCCCTTTAGGAAACACTTTTAAATTTTCATTTCACTTCACAAAAGCACAAATAAAGTTCTTACCAAACCCTCTACTGGTTTTGGAACGTCTTCTGCAATCAATGTATCTCTTACACATGCATAGATCCTAGATTTATTTCTATTGAGTCAGGCCTTTGCAGAACTAAGTTTCTCTTCTTATGACTACAACTCTCAAATTTTTGGTCTTAGGACCCCTTTATTTTTTATTTTTTTCAAGATTTTATTCATTTGTCAGAGAGAAAGAGAGAGAGCATGGCAGGCAGAGGGAGAAGCAGGCTCCCCACTGAGCAAGGAGCTTGATGTGGGACTCGATCCCAGGACTCTGGGATCATGACCTGAGCTGTAGGCAGATGCTTAACTGACTGAGCCATCCAGTCGTCCCGTGGACCTCTGTAAAAACTCTTGGGGGCCTGGGTGGCTCAGTCGTTAAGTGTCTGCCTTTGGCTCAGGTCATGATCCCGGGGTCCTGGGATCAAGCCCCGCGTCAGGCTCCTTGCTCAGTGGGAAGCCTGCTTCTCCCTCTCCCACTCCCCCTGCTTGTGTTCCCTCTCTCACAGTGTCTCTCTCTGTCAAATACATAAAATCTTTGGGCGCCTGGGTGGCTCAGTCGTTAAGCGTCTGCCTTCAGCTCAGGTCATGATCCCAGGGTCCTGGGATCAAGCCCCACATCGGGCTCCCTGCTCTGCGGGAAGCCTGCTTCTCCCTCTCCCACTCTCCCTGCTTGTGTTCCTGCTCTCGCTGTGTCTCTCTGTCAAATAAATAAATAAAATCTTTAAAAAAAAAAAAAATACATAAAATCTTTAAAAAATAATAATAAAAATACAAAAATAAAAACTCTTAAAATTGAGGCCTTCAAAGAGCTTTAGTCTATATAGTTTGTATCTATTCACTTTGATCACAACAGAAATTTAAACTATTTTATGGCCACCTGGCTGGCTCAGTTGGAAGAGCATGTGACTCTTGATCTTGGGGTCCAGAGTTTGAGCCCTACTTTGGGTGTAGAGATTACTTAAATAAATAAAAACTTAAAAAATAAAAATTTTTAAATCAATTCATTTAATCATAAGCAAAAAATAAAAGAATGGCATTGTTTTATATTGCATATATTTTGCAAATCTTTTTAATGTCTGGCTAAATAGAAATAAACTGGAGTTTCATATCTTCTTCTATAGTCAATCAGCTGTAGTATATTATTTGGTTTAAAGTATATCAAGAAAATCTGGTTACATATATTTAGTTGAAAAGAGGAAGTTCCCTTGGACTTGCTGAAGAGGTCTTGTGAACCCTCCAAGAGTCAGTCCTCAACCCAAACCCTGGAAACAACTCTTAATAATCCTAATCCCTATAGAATTCCCAACCAATCTGTCCTTCCAAGGAAATCTATCCAGGTTTTAAAAGCAGCCCCATTAAGTGTTTTCTCTATTCGCTAACAATGATTTCTTGACCTATTTGAGTAATGCCAACATTTTTAGAAAAAGTATACCAATGTCAACCCAGTATTCCCTAAAAGCCCTACCACCAAAAAGATCCAGAAACTACCAAAATAATCATATCTGCAAACATACAGGGACGATTAACAGTGGTACTAAAGGGGCACCTGAGTGGCTCTGTTGGTTAAGCGTCTGCCTTCGGCTCAGGTCATGATTCTGGGGTCCTAGGATGCAGCCCCGAGTTGGGCTCCCTGCTCAGTAGGGGAGTTTGCTTCTCACTCTGTCCCTCCCCTAGCTCATGCTCTTTCTTGCTCATTCTCAAATGAAAAAAAAAAACAGTTGTACTAAAACATTAAGGACCTTTGTTAAAATTGTAATGCCTATATAACTGGCAGGGCCTCGTAAAAGCCATCAGTTTTCAGTTTTACAGACACCTTATTTAAAAGAATATTAAGTGTCCAAAGCACTGTTTCTATAGAGGATCATCTTTTAGTAAATGAAAATACAGTGGTAAAAAAGGGACATGCCATGATACTTTTTAAGCATCAGTCCCAATAAGGTCCCCTTTCACTTATTTTTTATTTTATTTATTCGGGAGAGAGAGAGATAGGAGAGAGAGCACGAGGTGGGGCGGAGGGGCAGAGGGAGAGGGAGAAGTGGACTCACCACTGAGCAGGGAGTCCACCACAGGACTCAATCCTGGGACCCAGGGATCATGACTCGAACCGAAGGCAGATGCTTAACCAACTGAGCCACCCAGGCGCCCCTCTCTTTCACTTTTAATAAAACTTGGTAACAATATCTGTATTTGCAGGACCTCTAAATGACTTAAATTTATTATTGTCAAAACCATGTGAAAATACCACAGAAATGGTCCTCCCAAAACTTCAAAAAGATGGTTTCCTTTCCAGGCCACTTTATAGGAACAAGCTAAGTACCATCTTGTTTGTAAGCAATAAGAGTAAGGGAAAATAAGATCACATGAAGACCTTACTCCTTCTTTCAAAATGTCCCCAACAGATGTCTACCAAAGTTACCTACTGAAGTGATTCATACAAATTCTTAGCATATCCCCCAAAGTCTTATCTATATGCCTCTATATGGAAGCATCCTTTTAAAAATCACCCAGAAGGATCATAAGAAAGCTAAATCCCTAGTATAAATCATCTTCCACTCAAATGGGTTGACATCATGATAGGTCAATCATGAAAATTTAAGAAGAAAGCATTATTTCCTTCAGATCATTCATAGACATCTCATGACACAAAAGTCACCAAATGAAACCAGAAGAAATTTCAGATTCTTCCCCCCTACAGCAATTATAACTGGCGCAAATATTACTTCAATATGCCCCCAAGCCATGTTACAAGGAAGGAGCTACACTGCCAGAGTCTCTCCCCCAAGGAAATTTACTAAGTAGTTTTGATTCTGTTTTCTTTCATAAGTAGGATCCCAGTGAGGAAAAGGCAATCTCTGACAGAAATCTGAGGCTACCAAGGTTAAGAAAAGATGATATCCTTCAGAGAAAGGTTCCAGAAATGATTTGTCAGGGGAAGGGGTTGAGGAAAAAGGTTGGCCCCTCAGCAACACCCAAACCCACCTGGGCACCAAGGGCAGGAAAAGGTAAACAGCCCACACCGTAACTTTAAGGCCTCACTGAATCTGTAAACACATGTTCTACGACTTTAGTACTTTATAAACTGGACACTCCGAGATTCAAAATCAAGGTCACAAAAGGGACAGTAGTGACACTAAAAATCGGCCTGAGTCTCTGAGAAGATACTAAAAGACTACAAAATCTTTGTTTTGCTTGATGTTCCATTTGAAGACACATTTGGCAATTGTACTAAAAAAAAGAAACATAAATAGTAAGCCATTCATTTCACAGATGCAAATATTTAACAGCTATTTAGTCCTGCTACAATTAACTGCAAGCCTAATGTTAAAAGTGGAAATAATTTTAGAACCTGTATGATCCCTAACAGCCATATTTGAAGTAAAAGACTGAAGCCTGGACTTGAATAGGAATCGCTAGGAAGCTGCTCCATTCATCCCACTGCCAGATCACTTAATATTTATATAAGGGCAACATGCAATTCTACTCAGTATACTATAATTCTGACCATGTTTCAAGGCTAGATAGATCTCCTATGTGAAAGAGAAAAGGACGCACTAACACACAGGCATGCTCAACTTACAATGGTAGATAAATAGGTCTTATCTCCAAAGGTCTTAAATTTATCCTATGATAGATCTCAAACCATGCTCTGTTATTATTGTAGAGACAGCACCATCAACTGCCTTATTTATTTCACATTTATTGCCACATTTAATAATAATTTGATTTAAAAGATAACCCACTTTAACCTAAAATATGCAGAAATTGCAGCCTGATAAAACTGGTCCCCATTTGAACGGCTGCCTGGTATCAAAGGGGCAAACTCTATAAAAACTCTTCTATTATCTACTTTCCCAGGTTTTAAATAAAGGATTTTGCAGCTGTGTCTAGAGTTGAGACTTAAGAAAATCATTACCATAAGATCATAAAACTCTTAAATACTGACTCTCAACAAACCTGCTTTTCCCCTAGCACTTTTCCTGAAGCCCACAACTAGATCCTCTTCCTTCTGTAAATGTTGAGGTTTCTGGAGGTTCTGTTAGATTCTCATTCTCATTCTCCACCCCTACTTCCTCCCCTAACCTTGCCCTAATCCAAAGCCCTCCCACATATCCCAGGCAGCCTCCTTTCTCTATACTCTATCTACCTCCACATCCCCAACCCTAGTATCTTCAACCATACTATATACAGTTTCCATTACTTGCACACATCACACCATATAATCCAGTTGCAGATCTTTCTCAGCAGTAAGACTTCGAATTCCTTTAAATCAAAGCTGTTTAATTCATTTCTAAAACCTTAAAAATCTTAACACAATGCCTGGCACTTATTGATACATCAATAAATGTACTGAACTGGGGTGCCTGGGTGGCTCAGTTGGTTAAGTGTACAATCTTTGTTTAGGTTCAGGTCATGGTCTCAGGATCATGTCGGGCTCTGCTCAGCTCAGTGTGGAGTCAGCTTGTCCCTCTCCCTCCCCATCTGGCCCTCCCCTCACTCGTGCTCTTCTCTCTAAAAATGAATAAATAAAAATCTTTAAATGTACTGAACTGAACCCACAACCAAACCCAAAGACCCAATTCATTTCTTCATTCACCAGAGCTGACAAAAAGGATTCCCTAGTTTCTGGTAGCAGAGTTGAGAAATTCTGCTAATTCAAAGTCAACAGATAGAGAATTCCTTATATTAACAGCTGCCTAAACCTCATCAGGAAACTATCTAAAACCAATTCTTAAACCTAGATGGGTTTTAAAATGACCAGAGGAGGGCGGCTGGGTGGTTCAGTGGTTAAGCATCTGCCTTTGGCTCAGGTCATGATCCCAGGGTCCTGGGATCGAGTCCTGTGTCAGGCTCCCTGCTCAGCGGGCTGTCTGCTTCTCCCTCTGCCACCGCCCCCCATTCTCTCCCTCTCTCACTCAAAAATAAGTAAAATCTTTAATAAATAAATAAATAAATAAATATGACCAGAAGAGCTTCCTACAATTCAAACAAGAGGGCATCCCATGAGATTTCAATTCAGTTCTGGGGTGGAGCCCAAGATGATTTTGATGGGAGGTAGGGCTACATACAGGGGGCCTAAGGCTTAATGGATACTCTTCCACTGAATCTGGGTGGTCACTGAAATTGATGAGCCAGGAGTTTCCATACAAATGAGCCAAGCAACCAATAGTATATGAAATGCAAAGCTCATACATATTAATAAACTAAAAAAATGAGGATTAAAAAAAAGAATGGGGATATAAGATTTATTTAAATTTTCATAAATAAATTTTAGAGACAAACAGATGAAGCAAAATGGTTATCTTAGTATTATTTGATATCATTACTAATTTTGATTTCCCTTCAGTTGTGTTTGGATGGTGAGAAGGAAGCTAGGGAAAACCACTCTTCTTCCCAAAAAGCCTGTGAGGGGAGATGAGAAGTGGCTAATGTGTGGGATTTATTAAGGGAGCCACTGTGTATAAGAAGGAAGAACAGTGAACTTGGAAATAAAACCATGTTTGAAATTCTCTAATCTGTCCTTTAAAAGCTGTGTCACCTTAGGGGGCGCGCCTGGGTGGCTCAGTCCATCGACCATCTGACTCTTGATTTCGGCTTAGGTCATGTTCTCAGGGTCTTGAGATTGAGCCCAGCATTGGGCTCGACGCTCAGCTGGGAATCTGCTGAGTTTCTCCCTCGCCCTCTGCCCCTACCCCACTTGCACATGCTCACTCTCTCTCAAATAAATAAATCTTAAAAAAAAAAAAAAAGCTTTGTCACCTTAGACAAGTCACTTAACTTCTCTCAGCAGTTTCCTTATCTATAAAACTGTCATACCTTAGCAGCAAGAACTAAGTAACAAAAATGTTTTTTGCTGAGCCCATCAGAAAAAAAAGGGTAGCTGATACCAGAATAGAAAATGTATAAGCAAAAGAATACAAATAGATATTAAAACAATAACAAATAATAAAAGACTCATAATTTTCCATCAACTGTCTCATGTAATCACAACTGTATTGTTACTATGGACATATGAGGTAATATAAATAGTGGTTAAGTGCACTAACTCTAGGTTCCAATCCTTACTCCACCACATAATAGGTGACTTTGAGCAAGTTTACCCACCTCTTTTAGGCCTCACTATGTAAAGCAGGGCCAGCATTATCCCCATGTTATAGGCAAGTTTAATGGAATAAAAAACTCTGAAAATAGTCATGACCCTTTTAAAGCTAACACCTCAAGGATAACACATAAACAATAGAACACACACCAGAAGGCAAATGTTTTGATTCCTACTCTAGTATTCTTTCCATGAATCTGTTCTCTTCAAGTTTTCATTTCCTAGCTAACTAATGCCAACCTCCAAAAAAAAATTACCTTGGATCTTAAGTCAAATTCTAAACTCAGTTCCTCTCAAAAAAATCTTGATAGGCAATTATTATATAAGTCAAAGATATATTTTATAAATGGAAGAGGAGAAAAGCCACAAGATCAGCAGTGAAAAAAAAGTGGTGAGAGAAAGGAACCCAGTAGAATGGACTGCCATGAAGTCCAATTTTTAAAAACCCTAAACCCACACCCTACACAAATCCCTGAAGCCAACCTCCTGCTGGAAAATCTGGTGGCTTTTCTCAATTTATCCAAAATACATCATACCACTGGATAAGAGCCTCTCTGAGAGAAGAAAAAGCTTGAAATACTTAAAATTTTACAAAATGGAAATTATACTCCTAAGACTCTCTTCGTAGACCTCTCTCATCTCCACTCCCTGTCCCACAACTAAGATACCATAATACAAATCCTAAGAGATACTGCTCTCCCCATCTCTTCCCTCCAAGTTAAAGACTAGCAAAGATGAGACATTACCATCTGGTTTAAATATCACCAAATGATGAGCTGGTACAACCACACAGAAAATTGGGAGGATCTTGCCTTAAAGACCTTGTAACTGCATGGGTTTGATAAGGATTTGTTCTTTGTTTCTGGAGCGATGAGATTAGAGTAAAATGGTAACGTTTCAGTATCTAGTCTAGAGTATGTATGCCACATACGAATATGTGCTTAATAAAAGCTCTAACCAAGTGTTCAACACACACTAAGTTTTCGACTTTACTTCTCTGAACATTATAATCTGGTCAAGCCAGTGAGATGGCAAGAATTAGCACAGGAATGCACAAAAATCTGCCTAAGGTCACATAAAGAGCATAGCTCGGAAGAGAAATCTTAGGCGAGGTACATGCTCCCAACTAAAATACTCAACATTTAAGACTTAAAAGTTCTTTATACACCATTGGAGAGTGTTTTTAATACATCTAGAAAGCAATACTGAGTAAACTGCTTGATTCAAGATAAAAAAAAAAAACAAAAAAAAAAACAGGGGCACCTGGGTGGTGCAGTCCGTTGAGCCTCCGACTCTTGCTTTAGGCTCAGGTGGTGACCTCAGGGTCATGGGATCGAGCCCCGCAAGTGGCTCCACACTCAGCACAGTGTACACTCAGTGCAGAGTCTGCTTGAGATTTTCTCTCCCTGTCCCTCTGCCCCTCCCACACTTGTGCTCTCTCTCTCTTAAAACAAACAACAACAACAACAAAAAACCCACTAGTGGAAACAGTACATATGGGTCTATGTAAGAGGCAATGTTTTTTGCTTTTTTAAGGACTTTATTTATTTGACAGAGAGAGAGAGACAGTGAGAGAGGGAACATAGCAGGGGGAGTGGGAGAGGGAGAAGCAGGCTTCCTGCTGAGCAGGGAGCCCGATGAGGGGCTCGATCCCAGGACCCTGGGATCATGACCTGAGCTGAAGGCAGACGCTTAACGACAGAGCCACCCAGGTGCCCCTGTAAGAGGCAATGCTATGAGGTCATATAACAAGATATATTTGGACAAAAAACTGGGGAATTCAGGTTTGTATGGGAGTTCTCATCAGCTTTATTATTATTTTTTTTAAGTTTGCCTAATTGTTACTAAAGAATAACATACTATCTGGCTCTGTCCTGAGGATCAAAATAAACATTATCCCTGCCACCTTTTACTTTTCTCCCCACTTTACAAGAAGAATTGTGGAATATTATATTAAAGGCTCAATCTACTGACTCAATATACTAACTCAATTTCCTACCTAGCAAGAATTGGGGTTATTCAAATTGTTAGGTAAGATATAATGCCCTCCATGTGCAGGGCTTCAACAGCATCACAGCCATTTCATACTAGGAGAAATTTAAGTAATTCCAAACATTTCTTTTTTTTTTTTTTTTTTTAAAGATTTTATTTATTTATTCATGAGAGACAGAGAGAGAGAGAGGCAGAGGGAGAAGCAGGCTCCCAAGGAGCAGGGAGCCTGATGCGGGACTCGATCCCAGGACCCTGGGATCATGACCTGAGCCGAAGGCAGACACTCAACCATCTGAGCCACCCAGGCGCCCAATTTCAAACATTTCTTAACACAAAGCTCACCTAATACAAACTCTTGCCTGAATAGGCACACTACACAAGACACACATAACATATGCACCTGCAAATTTTCTGAAATAGTTTATAACAGCTCTACTTGAAAAAAGATTTTAATCTCACTAATTTTTTATATAATTTTTAAAAATATCTAGGAATAGACAAGCTTCATCTAGACCAACAGAAGAATTACATTCTGTATATTGTAGTTCTGATGCTGAGCTTTTGACTTTTCAAGTTTCACTTTTTAAAAATCCCCTCACTGTAGGGGAAAAGGGGGGATACATATTTGGCACTAACCCTTGTCTCACTAAATCTGTCCCCAGACTCTTCTTAGCAGTGAACAAATAAAGCTTTAGGATTTAAGCTCCTTGCAATCCATCAATTAATTAATCTGGACAGCAGCCCTAGGTCAGTGTCAGATCCCCTTATAGCAGATGAGAAGGCATACATTGGAGAAAAATGACATTGTCCAAGGTCATGACAAAATTAGACTCAGAACTCTACCCACTTACGCTCTAAAATCTAGAAACACCCGACTCCTTCCTTTTACATAATAAAGGAACAGACTTTAGGGGTGCCTGGGTGGCTCAGCTGGTTAAGTGTATGCCTTCAGTTCGGGTCATGGTCCTGGAGTCCTGGGATCAAGCCCCACTTGGGCTCCTTGCTCAGTGGGGAGTCTGCTTCTCCCTCTCCCTCTACTCCTCCCCGCTGCTCGTGCTCTCTCTCACTCACTCTCTCTTTCAAATAAAATCTTTAAAAAAAATAAAGGAACAGACTTTTAAAAAATAATCCACATACACTCCCCTTGATAAAGCTTATTTTTATTTATTTTTATTATTTTTTTTTATTATTTTTAATATTTTATTTATTTATTTGAGAGAGAGAGAATGAGAGAGAGCGAGTACATGAGAGGGGGGAGGGTCAGAGGGAGAAGCAGACTCCCTGCCGAGCAGGGAGCCCGATGCGGGACTCGATCCAGGGACTCCAGGATCATGACCTGAGCCGAAGGCAGTCGCTTAACCAACTGAGCCACCCAGGCGCCCTATTTTTATTTATTTTTAAAGATTTTATTTATTTATTTGACAGAGAGAGACACAGCGAGAGGGAACACAAGCAGTAGGAGTGGGAGAGGGAGAAGCAGGCTCCCTGCAGAGTAGGGAGTCCCACGCAGGGCTCGATCCCAGGACCCCAAAATCATGACCTGAGCCAAAGGCAGACGCCTAACGACTGAGCCACCCAGGCACCCCGTTAAAGCTTATTTCTACCCATGCAAAATATTCCTTAAATTTTACATCTATTGTAAAATAACACATTACCAAGTGAAATGGAATCAACCCGTTCTAAAAAACCATTCATTATGTGATCTTCTGCCTGGTGTTTCACTAGTTTCCTATCTGAGAAATTAAGTTATTCTTTTGGTGGGGAAAGCAATTAGATTTTAAGGGGTTATTGACAAAATATTTTTCAATGACCTGATTTTTAAACTGCTCTTTTTAAACTTTTGACACGACAGAAATGTTTATCAGCAATTCTGATGAAACAGAAACTGCACCATCAAGGCAAAGGCCAAACTACCACTCTTCACAGAAAAGTGAACCTAACAACCTAACCAACAACTCATTAGACCCCTTTGATTCTCATTTCCTTAAAACTCCTTTTCTAGAAGGAATTTCAGATTCTCTTCCCCTACAGCAATTGTAATTGGTGCAAATAGTACTTTAACATGCCTATCCCAAGCCATGTTACAAGGAAGGAGCTATACCGCCACAGTTGGCCCCCCAAGGGAGAGAACAGTTGAGATAGCCTGGCAGACAGGGAAATGGACAAAGAGAGTATGGAATGATGCTTGCAGAGAATACCCTCCAACCACCACCACCAAACTTCCGGGTGCCAAGAGTTGGCCTGAAGACGGTCAAATTTCTGCACAGTTGCCAGTAATGTGTAATAAAGCAACAAAGCCACTGATTAAAATTGAGAAATACAGGGGTGCCTGCTGGCTCAGTCAGGGGAGCGTGAGAGTCTTGATCTCTGGGCTGTAGGTTCGAGTCCTACATTGGATACAGAGATTACTTAAAAATAAAATCTTAAAAATGAGAAATACAATCCCCATTCTAATTGGGTAAAGTGACCATCACTCACTAAAGGCTAGATAGAAATCCCATTCCTAACTGCACAAATGTCACTCACACCCTTTAGAAGACAAAAGCTAAGCAAAACTGTTCTCTACAACTGAAGGTCACTAGCTTACTCTCAATCCCAACACTGCTAATCTGCTTTCTGCTCCTCTATATCCAGGAAAATAGCTAAAGGGACTACATTCTCTATGCTTTTGTGTATGCTTAAGTATTTTCATAATAAAAAAATTTTACTTTACACACTGGAAGTGACAGCCCTGGCAGAGCAAAGTAATCTTTCTGTCCAGAAAGAAAGTTTACATGATAAAAAAAGAAGAAAAAAAAAAAAAAGATAAACAGATGGGATGACTCTAGATCATGTCTAAAGGTATAAGGCAATGATAGACACTTTAAGAGGAATGGTCTACAATGAAAGATCTGAATGTTTAAAAAAAAAAAAAAGGATTTATAAGAATGCATTTAGTCAAATTCCACATCTTTGTTCCAAACATCAAACATTATGGAACAGAAATGTCTCAGTGCCCCGGCAGCAGATTTTCCTCATTAGTCTGGTTCATAAACTTGGGGGTTATAAAAAACACATTCACCATAGAAATCATCTAATAGTTAATGACATAAAAAGCAGCATTTTCGGAAGAATTTTTAGAGGTGTACGAAGGTAGCATCTCATTTAATTTTTTTCTTTAATCCCATGCTAAGACACAGCAGTTAACAAAAAAGTCCTTGTTATGCTGCATACAATTCTCATGTCTCAAACAAGTTTCTCACAAATTAGATTTTAAAAATCCAGTTATAAGTTTCTCAAACTTTTTTTTTTTTTTTTTTAAGATTTTATTTATTTATTTGAGAGAGAGAGAATGAGAGAGAGCATGAGAGGGAGGAGGGTCAGAGGGAGAAGCAGACTCCCTGCCGAGCAGGGAGCCCAATGTGGGACTCGATCCCGGGACTCCAGGATCATGACCTGAGCCGAAGGCAGTTGCCCAACCAACTGAGCCACCCAGGCGCCCTCAAACTTTATTTTTTTTAAAGATTTTATTTATTGGGGCGCCTGGGTGGCTCAGTTGTTAGGCATCTGCCTTCGGCTCAGGTTATGATCTCAGGGTCCTGGGTTCGAGCCCCACACTGGGCTCCCTGTTTGGCGGTAAACCTGCTTCTCCCTCTCCCACTCCCCCTGCTTGTGTTCCCGCTCTCGCTGTGTCTCTCTCTCTGTCAAATAAATAAATAAAATCTTTATTTATTTGACAGAGAGAGGGCACAAGCAGGGGGAGCAGCAAAGGGAGAGAGGGAAGCAGGCTCCCTGATGTGGGCCTCCATCCCAGGACCTGAGATCATGACCTGAGCCGAAGACAACTGCTTAGCCAACTGAGCCACCCAGGCGCCCCTCTCAAACTTTAATATAAAGCAAAATAGAAGAAGCCCAAGTGTTAATGGCTTTCCCAAAGTACCATTCTACCCACCCACTTACCCCAAAGGGACTCATCAGTTTGCCTCTGGTGATGCCTCTTCAAGTGACCCAAACTTAAAATTTCAGAATGGAAAGTACAGACAACCCTTTAATTCCCAACATTTATTCCACTTAATTTTTTTTTTTTTTTTGAGGTTGGCAAAAAAAAAAAAGTTTTTTTGAGGTTGTTCTGCACTTAAAACAGGTGTATTAGCATAATCTCCAGAGAATATCTAATTCTCTCAGCAAGGAAAAATCACCACTAACTCAACACAAATCAAGCTCAAAGGTCTGTACAATGAGTAAAGCAAGGATATTCTAGGTTCCTGGTTTTTTAAACTTATATACGGCCTTTGGAAAGAGGTACACAAGTAGGCTTCCTGGAACCTAAATCCAGGAACCTAATTAGCACTTTCACTTGGCGGGGGGGGGGCATGAGTTCTCTCTTTATCCTTTTCTATAGCCAAACTTTAATGTGGTCCAATTAAGACAAGAAGTTACAAAAGTCTAGAAAAATACCCATTTACAGCACATAAACCAGACTCAATTTTTTTTTTTTTATCCAACAGTTTATAATGATATTTTTTTCCCTTCTAAAAGAAAATTCTCTCACTGGAAGATTTCTATCTGCATATTAAAGTCTCCTAAACATCCTGAACTTTGTTGTTGTCCCCCAAATTAAGCAAATAAGTTCTGCTGATCTATCAAACATAAATACTCTTAAATTTAGGCCAACACATTATAAAGAAAATTAAGTACCTTAGAGACAAAGATTGAAATTGAGGGCTAATAAATTTTCCCTAATTTTTTCTTATCAGTATATCTCAATAATGAAAGAATTCAAATCCCAGCTTTAACACAACATTAACACTTTCCAAAGGCAATTCTCAATTCATTTTACTCTTTAAAGAGGTTTAGGTTGCATGTTAAAAAACAAATCCTATAATCACTGGTAGGGAAATTTTTCCAGTGGGGGTATGAATCTTAAGCTGAGCTGCCTCATGTATTTATAATATCACTCACATTCTATTCTAAAAGCCTATTAATTTTGTTGATTAGTTCACTAGAAGTTACAACTAGGTGGATAGGTTCAGCTCCCCATGTGACCAATTTACAATTTACCACTGGCAAAGTCAAATTCAGCTAAACACCCATTCAAGAACTAGTAACAAATGAAGTTTGTTTTTATGTTAAGGCAGACACTTTCAAACTATAACTGTAGGACTTAATCCAGTCTCCTACTAAGTGAGGAAAAAAAAGTTTTCCTTCCGACCAGGATAGTCCTAAATTTGTCTTAAAAGTGGGTACAGGGTTTCTTTTGGGAGTGATGAAAATGTTCTAACATTGATTGTGGTGATGGTTTTACAGCTCTGAAACTACTTAAAACTACTATGCGTAACATTTTAAATTGATGAATTATATGGTATATGAATTATATCTCAATAAAGCTGTTATTTTTTTTAAAGTAATTATAAGTTCTTCTTTCACTCAAGGACGTTTCTATTAATAAGCCTTTTCTCCAAATGGTAAGGGGTCTAAGGTGGCTAAAGAATCACAACCGGAGAAAAATTCCGAGACACCAAAGGAACTGCGAAAACAAGAGAGAGAGTTAGGCCAAAGTCAATCAAACCTAAAATTAGGGAGATTGATAGGCTGGAATGAGAGTAAATGAGCTCCATATCATTAACACCTCTAACCATACAAAGAAATGTGTATTTAAGTTCCTCCCTGTTCCTAATGGTAGAACCAGCAGGCTCACTCAAAGATGCTGACTGTATTAAAACACTTGGAAGTTTTACACTTTACCTATAAAGATGAAGGAATCAAACTAATGACCCACAGGAAGTTAAAGTTGAAAAAATGTGTCTATTGTGCCATCTGGGGTTTGATTTAAATCCCTGATTTTTGGACACTGCCAAAGAAATATGTGGAATCTGCCTATCTATGGCCAAATGTTAGACATCTGAGGGCAACAAAAAAAGTTATAAAAGCCATCAAATATATTCCAATCAAACTTGGGAGACTCAAAAAAGTATTCACTGAGCAGCCAACTATTTTTTGCCTAATAATTACACTCCTAAAATTAATCACTTCCAAATACCACAAAGCAACATGGAAAATGCGTCCTTAAAAAGACATCTAAGTACATCAAGAAGGAAATGAAAATGTGCATTTTAAACGTAGCAAAACCAGAAGTCAGATTAATTGTAAATTTAAAAAAATTTAAATCCCAGGAAATAAGCCTGGTTATCCTACATACTTGATATAATTTGAAAAAGATTTATTTCCCTCTTTAAAACTCAGGATTTAACAGTTTTCTTAATTTATTACCTTTTATCACATTTACCTTACTATAATTTCACAAATTTCTGTGAACCCCAAGTTTTCAGAAGCAAAACAGTTTAGGACCCTCACAGAAAGCAGCTATAAACTGAAACTATGTAAGTAACATTAATTAAAGATACAAAAGGAAACAGAAATGCTTTATAATTCTTCCCCTAATCTCCCAGCGACAAATACCAACAGACCCAATCTCTATTTTAATACAGCCTCTTGTATTCCAAAAAATTAGAGAACAAAAATCATCTAGAAACACAGGCATTATATAGCTATACTATGGACAATATTTCATACCTCTTGGGTTTTTTGTTGCTTTATTTCAACTATATGAAACCACTTGTTCACAGCTTCTAAAACAGAACAGTTTCTAAAACAAAGACTGTTTACATCCCTTAAGATACCTTTGTTCCAACAAGACCCTTCTTCAAGAGCTACAACTTATGGAAAGATTTCCCTTTTTGTGGTTATATCAACAACAAACTCTTTCCATTTGGCACAAGAGTTTGTTAAACAAAGGATGAAGAAAGCCCCCCTCACACAAAGAAGGTCTCCAAAACAGAGCATTGGTTATGTTTGTAGATTATCCTCTTTAACACCCTTTCTCAGGCTGTAGAATGTACTACTCTCTCAATACAAAATGGTGGCCATCATGTCTGTCTGGCATTCAGAATGGGAAAAGGCAATATGATCACACATTTTGCAACACTTACCATTAATATCCTAGCCAAGATGAAGAAATGGGTAGCCAAACCTAACCAGAGCCAACACTATCTTTCTGGGAAAGGGCCCTATAAAAGGCACAGAATAATAAAGGGTTTACCCCAGCCCTGGTATACCACAATACCAACATGGAGGACAACTCTCACTCCCAGGAACCCGACTCCACACATTTTGATTACCAAGAACTTAATCAAGTTGCCTAATTTCTGAATAAAATCTCATTTATGCAAATGAACAATACTCACATTCACCCTTCCTGGCATTTGACATAAAACTAAACTGCTAAATGTTTGAAGCATGATCTATTCTTCCAAGAATTAAAACCTTAGCTCTAATAAGCTCCGGCTACAACTTCTGCAGGCCTCTTTGCACTCTAGAAGAAATGTACTTCCCTTAAGCAACAAGAATCAACCTTATCCACTTTTTGAAAGAAATGATTCTATTTTCAAACATTTCCCCCATACTAGCTGACCAGTTATTTTCTGAAGCATAGGTTTCATCTCCATCTTCAAACTTGTCCAAGAAAAACCAAAATGTGGTGTCTGTGTTTTAATTTTGGGGGGAAAGAGATGAGAGACCGGAGAAAGAAGACATATAGAGAGATCTCCCTCAAAACTCTTTTCCAAACCAGAATGATTACACACAGAACCCCTGCAACTCCAAATGTCATTACAAAGAGCAAGCTTAAGAAAGAAAGGGATTGGGGGGGGGGGGGGATCTTCCCCCAACGGGGGGGGGGGTGGGGGTGGGGGGGGGGGCGAGGAGGACAGTGGGGAGAAGATTCTTAAACTGTAGGAAAAGCAGTTAAACGTCCTTCCCAACGGTCCCAGCCCGTCCAACCGTCCTTTAGGCCAACTCGGACTCGGACCATCCGCAAGGTGGGCAAAAAAACAGGGGTGTAGGCGCGCACCCAGTTCCGGGTGGGGGTGGGGGTGGGGGACAGGGAAGGGCTGGCCGGGCTCTGCTCAGCGAACGTTGGAGCCGTTAGGGATGACTTCAGCAACACCCCACCCCTCACACACACACACACGCAGCCCCCAGGCCCGAGGCGCTTTTACACACGGCTCGGAGGGCTGAAGTGGGGCTGCATTTCAGCCTCCGCGGGTTGGGGGGCGCGGGAAGTGCGCGTGAAGCCTTCGGAGGTCTTCTAGTCTGACAAGTCCCCCTACTGCACGGCCTCGCCCCCACCCCACCAACACAGCCCAGACCTCCCCGGGGAGCCGAGCGGCCGGGCCCCAAGTCGGGTGTGCGCGCGGCCGGGCGCGCGGGCGGGCACCGGGCCCTCCACAGCCGGTCCTGCCCCCCACCGCCCCCAAGCGCCCCCACACACACTTACGCCCCCCACAACACCACCTCGGCTCCGGGGCCGGCCCCGCGGCTCCTCCCCGCCCCCCGGCAGCGCTGGACGCCCCCTCCTCGAGCCCGGCCCGGGAGACAGCAGGAGGCCCGGGGCCCGGGGGGCAGGGGGGTGTCCCCGCCTGCAGGGTGGGGCGCCCAGGTGAGGGCCGCTCCGGGCCGACGCCGCCACCACACAAAGGACCAGGGGCTCCCGCCGCCATATTGAAAACTTTCCTCCGCGCACGACAACTCGCAAGTCCCCCACCCCCACCCAGCACACACCCCCGCACCCCGGGGAAGGAGGCGAGCCCCAGCCCGCGGAGCCGCGCCGAGCCCGGCGCCCGCCCTCCTCGCCCGCGACGCCGCCGGCCTCCGGCAGGAAGCACTCCCGCGCCCACCCCGGCCGCCACTCCATCCGGAACCGAACCCGAACCCCGGGCCGGGCCGCACACCGGTCCGCCCAGGCCGCGCGTCGCCCGGGCCCTCGGGGTGGCACCACCGAAGCGCCCGCTCTCCCACGCTCATCTCCCACCCTGGAAAAGCCCCGTCCTCCTCCCCCGGCCTCAACTCCGACCCTGGGGCAGCCCCAAACTTGACGCGGCCTCCGGGGCGACCCCGCTCCCCGCCCCCCGTGCTTCGGGCCTCCCCAACCCGCGAGTCCTCTCTCCCTCCCCCAGCCGCGAGCAGGATCCGGGGTGCCGGCGTGACTCACCGGCGGCGGCCGCACCTTACAGATCCCAGTCTGCTCGGCTATGGGCCGGATCTTGTGGATGAAAGCGAAGGGGTCCGCGAACTCTTCCCAGCTGGGCTCAAAGACCGGGCACTCGGGGGGAGGCAGGAACTCGCCCAGGGGGCCCGGGCCCCCGAGAGGCAGCGCCGGGCGCGGGCCCGGGGACAGCGCGGTGGCCGGCTCCATCACCGCGGGTCGGGGACGGGCGAGGACGGGGTGGGCTCCGGGACCGCGGCGGCGGGCTGCGCTGGGTCCGAGACGTGTGCAGACGCGGATCTGGCGACAGCAAGTCCGACTTGTACTAGCAACGGCAGCACCTTGGGCTTTTTCAGCCTTCCTCCGACGACGTCTTGCCGCTAACCCACGCCGTGCGCCTCCGCCGCCACGGCGAGGAAAAAGAGTCCCACCCCCACCCCCACTCACCCCCCGCGCCAAGCTCTCGGCCCCGCCCCCGAATCGGGCGGGGCCGGGGCCTTCAGCCTGAGGATGGAGTTGATCCTTACGGTCCAGTTGAGCCAATATTTATTGACCATTTACTACGTGCCAGAGTCCCTTCCCTCAAGAAGTTAATACTCTGGTGGAGAAGATCAGACACATGAATGGACTATTTCAATCATGTCAGTACACTGTGGTGGATGCCATGATAGAAGTACATACACTTAGTAAAACCTGGGGAGGGGCAGAAGGTATTTGGCATAATGGAGAAGGATTTTCTAGGTAGGGGGAACGGTTTGAGAGTAAGAACAAAATGGAGGTGAGAAAACAATAGTTACAATGTTAATAATAAGCCAACACTTGAGGACTTGCATATCCTGGGCACTGTTCTAAGTGCTTTGCATGATTAATCATTTAATCTACACAACAACCCTCTGAGGCTGATACTCTTATTTCCATTTTACAAATGGAAAGTGAGGCACAGGTTAAAAGCAGTTTGCCCAAATTCATACAGCTAACAAGTGATAGAGACTATCTTTTGCAAAGAGGGGTGTTGCAGGGAAAAGTGATCCTTGAGCAATATAAGAACGAGGTGGTTGTGAGTGAAGCAAAAGACTTTAAAAATAATCTAGATGAGAAACGATGGTGCCTAAATTAAGGCAGTGGTACTATTCATTAGGAAGAAGGGATGCAAATGTAGGAGATAAAATTAGGATTCAGTGATAAACTGGAGAGGGACAGTAAGGTATGGAGGATGATTCAGGCGTCTAAGGTACATGCCTGAATGGTTGCTTGGCCCATTGGCATTGCTGCAAAATCCCCCTAGATTATATACATGAGAAATCAGTATGAGGAGGGAGATAATGTGTTCGCTTCTGGATACGTTCGGAATTATCTTGAGTTTGAGGTTTCTTTGGTACAGTTGGAAATATTTAACAGGCTGAATAGTATAAATCTGAAGAGGAGAGATCAAAAGTGGAGATGTAAATCTGGAGCTTTTGGCATATGAGTGATAGCCATTATTTATCTAATGCTTACTGTGTGTAAAGCACTGTTGTGCTCATTGAATCTACCATCCTGTTGGGTAGGTACTGCTAGTATGTTCATTTTGCAGAGGAAGCAATGGAGGCACAGAGAGGTTAAGTAACTTTGAGAGATATGAACACTTTTGGGATGGGGGGGCAGGATGAGTGCCTAGTGTCCTGCCCAGAAAAGGGGAGAGAGGAAATTCAACAAGTAGGACCTCAACACCAAAAAGATCTCTCTTACCCAAAAAGCAGCCAAACCCATGAAAGTACTGTTTGGGTCAACATTAGTCCTAGCTCTGCTTTCAGATTCACCTAGAGGAAAGAAGTCTCTCTTATCCTCAAGGAATCTTCAATTTAAAAAGAGGGGAGGGGAGAAGCTTCCCCTTCAATGAACTCTTCCCAGAGGTACTTGGCCCCAAAAGAGTTCAAAAAGTCCTTACAGAACGTACTGCTTTTCTTAGCTCTCTAGGGTTTCGAACCTAGGTGAGCCTGTTTGTCTCCCCGTTGCAACAGAGACTTAAGCCAAGGGGCAGCCGGCATCCTACTGGAGAAAAAGTCATCACTGTAAGATAGATACGAGATATAGTAAGTTATAATAAAATGTTAATGGTAGAACCTAAACGGTGGGTCTAGAGGAATTTGCTGCAGAATTCTTTTAACTTTGCTGAATATTTGAAAATTTTTCATAATAAAATGTTGGGGGAGAAAAATCATTGTTGCTCTTTGCCGTGGGAGTATATGCTTTTGAGGGTCTTGCTGCAGTTGATTTCCTGTCATGTGCTCTTTCCTGGGAGAGCGTTAAGACTATTTTCACACTTAACACTGGCATTCTTCAACCCGGATAGGTGTAACTTTGGGAAAAATTCTAGACATATATCAGTAATGACTAATACTTAACTGAGGTGCATTGGAAGAACCAGCCTAGGAAAAGCTTTCCCAATCCTCGGCCGTGTACTAGGACTCCCTCACGCTCCCAACTCCCAAGCTCTCTCCATTTCCGGTAGTGACCCTAAGTGATGAGATTCTGTTGCTCCCAGATCTGGCAGCAGCTGTTTGGCTCCCCACGGACCCGATGTGACGTTGAGGGAGGGGGCGGTTGCCAGGGTAGTGAGGGGAACCTAGGGACCCAGAGGGCTCTCCGGGAAGGCGACAACTCCCCCCCCCGCCCGCAGAAGACGCTTCCCTTGCCCTTTATGATGTGTGTTTACATGGGCGGAGGGATCCCTCCCCAGCTGACAGCCACACCGCGGCCGGCTCTTCTTTTTTTAAAGAGCCTAGCCACAGGCGGTGATTGGCCGCGGCCGGGGCCGCATCAGCCTCCGGGGGCGGGGCCCAGGCCGCATTGTCTCGTCTGGGGCTGGCCGGACGCCCCAGAGGCCGGACCTGGGCAACCCCGGCCCGAAGGTCCCTGGGCTGGAGCTCCCAGAGACCTGGGTACGAGGCCTGGGCGGGGTCCGGTGTGGCTTCCCGGGGGAGAGCGGGGTTGGAGCCCGGGCGGCCGAAGCGGAACCAAGCCCCGCTCGGAGTGCCACGTCTCCAGGAACCCCCTCCTTACTCTTGGACAACACTCCGCCCCACCCGGGCCTCCGTCCCCCAAACCACCCCTATTCGTGCAGCCCCAGGTCCTTTGGACACATTCCTAAGGGTCTCCATCCTCAGCCGGCTCCCTCGGTCCCCAGGCCTCACTCCCCGAACCTGCGCGATCCTACCCCGCCCCCCGGCCTGCGCCCCAGATCTGCAGCCTTCGCCCCTAGATCCGCCCGCCTGGTGATGAGGCTCTCCCCGCGTTCCTTCCGGTCGTCTCTATGGGACGACCGCGCTCCAGGATTGCAAACTGGGGGAGCGACTTTCTCCCTCCCCCACCGCCCCCCCCCGCCGCCAGTCCCCCGCGCATTGCCGGGGGACGGGGCTCCGGAATGAGGGGCAGGCCCGACTCCCCAGCAGCCAGGGAGGGGGCGGCGGCCCGCGCAGCACGTAGCGCACGTGTAGGGGCCGCTCTCCACCCCCTCCGCCGCCCGCCGCCTCCGACCACTTGCCAGGGCTCCCGGTGTCGGCGGTGCGCCCGCCTTCCGCCCCGACCTCCGGTGTCTGCGCCCTCCAAGTACTGCACCCCTTCGACCACCACCCTTCCCTTCCCAGCCCTGGTGATCCTCTCCTCTTTCTCCTTTCCCCCGATTACCCCACTGCACGGGCCTTTCCCCTCAGCCTCTTCACATTCCGTCTAAGCGCCTCCGCCAATTCAGTGCCATCCACCACCACCCCTCCCACCACTTTGGGTGTCCTGGAATGTTTGGTGTCAGATGTCCCCTGTGGAAACCCACAAATCCTGAGATCTCGAGAGGAGCTGCAGCCTCTTTGGCCTGTTTTATTTATTTGGTGTACTCCCTCGGCGTCTTGTTACTACTCTCTCCTACTGCACTCCTAACTCGGTATTTGTCTTTAACACTGTCCTCTTCCCCTACACGTGGCTCTCCTCCAGACTGGAAGCCGCTGGAGGGAAGGAGTAATGGTCTCTAGCCCTGGCACCAGGCACGCGGTAGAAACTCCACAAGTATTTGTTGAAGGGGAAGGGAAAAGGCCTTGAGCGTCTGTGGCTCCGACGGGCTGAGGATGCAGCTTTGGACTGGAGAGGAGAAGAATCTGGCTGCCCAGGTGAAGCAGGAAAAGATCTCACAATAGATCAGTATGTGCGGGATGGGGGCCCACATAGTGGGATAAATCCATCTTCCCCCATTCCCTGCCCTGTACATTTCCCTGGAATCAGCAACCCCTTCTCCTCTACTGGACTTGTCTCTCGTGTGGGGCTTCTTTGCTCTCTACTCTTCCCTACCCCCAGCTATGGGGGCTGTCTCTGCATCAGCTCACCCCGTGACAAGGGTCGCATCTCTGGGCTTCTTTCCCCCCGGGGAAGCTGGGTCTGGATCCTGGGGAGACACCTGATAACTAAATACCTCTTCCCCCTCCCCACCTCCTTTTCCTGTCCAGTCCTGGGATCCCTTCTCTGCTGACTCAGCCCATGGGGATCCAGGGTTCAGGGCTTTGGTTGACCCTCGTCGGGGCCCCCTCCCCAGGGAGGCTCCAACAGACACTGGCAAGTGGGGCAGTTCCCACGGTGTGGCCAGCCCTGCCTGTAGGGCTGGGGAGGGGCAGAGGTATCCGCGCTACAGCTTCAGGGTGTTTCCTCCCTTTCTGGTTGGACCACTTCAGAGGCCCTGGACTCCTGTGGAACAACCTTGTGCTGAGGAGAGAAGCGGAGAGGCAGAGAGGGAGACTCATGTTTCCTCTTCATCCTGCAGCGCCACTGCCCCCAACTCAGGTCTCTGGACGGAGGCGTCCCCCTCAGCACACTGTATGGCCTTGGATAGTTGGAATGTTTGGAATTCTCTATATCCGGGATGAAAGTCTTCCAACAGGAAGAAAATGACTTCTACAAGAATGATGTCGGAACTTCAGGGAGCACCATCAAATCTACCATGCTCATTTGAAATGCACAGTGTTCCGCCAAATCCGGTTGAGTGACCAGCGCAGGGTCAGACACACACACTAAATGCTAAAGGCTAATTCCCTTTCTTCTCTCCCCTGGCAGGAAGTGGTGAAATGTGACCAACTAGAAATACTGTGCTAGCATGAATGAGACAGGGCCAGCGGCTGGGAGTAATTCACAATCTCTCACACATATCAACAGGGTGAAGTAGGTGGCTATTAGCGGCACTGCTTTTCGGGGGGGGGAGTTGAGACCCAGAAAGGTTAATGAGCCAGTGTCACACAGATAATAACAGAGCCAGGACTGGAATGGTGATCCTAGAGCCTGTGATCTTCTCCAAACACCAAGCTGATTTCTCTAGAGCTTATGAACGGGAACACAGACTCTCACCACCAGCCGCCCCTTCACCTGCCAACATGCTTCCATTCTCTCCCCGGGCTTCACACTTCGGCTGTGATCTCCAGGACCTTTGTTTCTATCCCAAGAGTTTCACAAAACAATGCAAGTGTCACAAAACAGTACTTGCCCTCACACAGTGACGTGCTTCCACGCTGATTGAGACCCATGAGGCTGGTTGTATAACCCATTAATGGATTGTGACCCTCCATTTGAAAAAGGGTGTTCTGCGGTTCATTTTTTCCTGCTCTTTGGGCAGCTTTCAAGATGATACAGATCAAGCAGTGAGTTTTCTCTACTCATACCCATCTAATCTTGAATTTTGGCCACTGCCCCTTCCCCCAACCCCACCCCACGTCTTCTGTAAGTCCTCCAGAACATTGTCCACATCGTATTCCAAATCGGTCATCATCTCTTCCCTCTTCAGTTTGTTTTTCATTATTTATCATTCACTTGTCTGCAACCTTCTATTCATCTTCTTCCTACCCCTGCCCATGAGACTTCAACCCCAGGGATGATTTTATGCCTCATCTTTTTAGCACCTTATCCCGAAAGGGTGCCCAGTATAAGACCGCGATCTAGCATAGTCTTCCAGTCTCCCAAGACCTGACTTGGAGCAGTGGCCAAAGACTCACATGCCTTGAGGGGGGCAGAAGTAACAGGTGATCACCCGTCAGGCTAGGGTGGCAACAAGTTGCAATTTTCAAGAGAAGCCAAAAGACTAGGTTTTTATACAAGCTCCCCTCATGTTTAAATATTTAATCTTCGGGGGCGCCTGGGTGGCTCAGTTGGCGAAGCAGCTGCCTTCGGCTCAGGTCATGATCCTGGGGTCCTGGGATCGAGCCCCGCGTCGGGTTCCCTGCTCAGCGGGAAGCCTGCTTCTCCCTCTCCCACTCCCCCTGCTTGTGCTTTCTCTCTCGCTGTGCCTCTCTCTGTCAAATAAATGAATAAAATCTTTAAAAATGATAATAAATAAGGGGCGCCTGGGTGGCTCAGATGGTTAAGCGTCTGCCTTCGGCTCAGGTCATGATCCCAGTGTCCTGGGATTGAGCCCCGCATCGCTTCTCCCTCTCCCTCTACTGTTCCCCCTGCTTGTGTTCTCTCACTCTCTTTATCAAATAAATAAATAAAATCTTTAAAAAATAATAATAATAATAAATATTTAATCTTCAAACGGATTTTTAAAAAACAGTGTGTGGGCCAATCAAATGAGCTTGTGATCACTGTGTGCTGTGCGGGGCCACCTGCCCTGGAGATGCCAGTGGAATGATGAACTTCAGACCTTCAGAAAGAACAAAGGTTGCCAAGGGAGCACTCACTGAGGCACCCAGAGAGAAATGCTGGAATGGAGGTGGGCTCCTGCCCCATCCCTACCCTGTGGGTCAGGTTCACGTTCCCAGGCTTAGAGAACTCTGACTTCCAGCCAAGGCCGAGCCCACACCCAGCACGTACCTTGGCAGCAGGCACGGTGTCGGTGTCATAGATGACCTACCCATAACTGCAGTGCTAATGAGGGACCTGGTGTCAGTGCTTTTCAATATTTATTTTCCCCCTCCCCTCCATTTTTTGCCTCCTCTAAAGCCCTCAGAGAAGTGGAAATCAAATGACAAGATATGGAAAGGTCCTCAAAGTGCTGTGCATCAGTGTAAGAATCTAAAAGTAAAATTGGGGTGAAGGTTTAGGAATTAAAGTAAGATGGCTCTCCCAAATGTGAGGGAAAAGAAGACCAACCATGTTGGGGCGCCTGGGTGGCTCAGTTGGTTAAGCATCCAACTCTTGATTTTGGCTCTGGTCATGATCTCGGTTGTGAGATCGAGCCCCGCCTCGGGCTCTGCACTGGGCATGGAGCCTGCTTAGGATTCTCTCTGCCCCTCCCTCACTCTATAAATAAATACATGACAGTCATGGTTGAAAACGGTAGGTGTTCCTTATAATAAACAAGCTAACATTTACTGAATGCCAGCTATGTGCTAGGCATTTTTTGTGTGAATGATTTCTTAAAATCCTCATAAGAACTCTTAAGAATAGGTGTGACTATCTTCATTTTCTAGATGAGGAATTGGGGTTCAGAGAGGCTGAGTCATTTAGCTAAGGTTACACAGCCAATAAGTTTAGCAGAACCAGATTCTGCCAGGCTGTCTGAGTCCAGAACCTGCGCTCTTACCCATCAGGCATACATTGCCCTTCTCTGGCATACTGCACAGTCCTGGCACCTAGCACAGTGTTTATTGAAGAAATACATGATCATTCACCATTATCACACAATGCCTGATAATTAGTGAGCTAATAAATACTTGTGGAGCATGTTCTCCAGGCCAACTACCAGGCAAAGCACTGTAAACATAGCATTGAATAAAACAAAGTCCCTGCCCTTTAAGGGCTTATGCTTTAGTTCAGTGGATAGAGACAGACAATAAACACCTACAGGTAAGATGGCTTCTGGCACAAATCAATGCTAAAGAAAACAGAACACATGATAGAGTGATGGGAGGTTGGGTGGGAGGGGTGGTGAGTAGGTACCTAGGCAAAGTGACCTGAGGCAGGAAGAAGAACATCTGGGCTCAGATTTGAATGTTGGGAAGAAGACGGCTCTTTGAAATTCTACAGAGAATAGCTCCAAGAAGAAGAGTACCATATACGGAGACAAAAAGCTTGGACTATCCAAGGGATGACACCCCTCCCCCCAAAAAAGCCAGTGGGTAGGGGGAGATGCAGTCAAAGAGGCAGGCAGAGGGCTAGACCAGACAGGATCTTATAGGCCATGGTCCGGAGTTTGGATTTTGGAGTTTGGATTTCATCTTACTTTCAACAGCAAGCCTTTGGAGAACTGTAGACCAGGAAGGGATAGCATTTGATTTACAATTTTAAAAGGTCTCTCTGGGGGCGCTTGGGTAGCTCAGTCAGTTAAGTGTCCAACTCTTGATTTCGGCTCAGGTCATGATCTCAGGGTGGTGGGATCAAGCCCTAAGTCAGGCTCCCGGCTCAGCGGGGACTCTGCTTGGGATTTTCTCTCCCTTTCCCTCTGCTCCCTGCCACCCGCCACACACTTTCTCTCTCTAAAATAAGTAAATCTTTAAAAAATAAAGAAATAAGTAAAAGGTCTCTCTGCCACATGGAGAATAGACTGCAGGAGAACAGGGGTGGAGGTGAGGAGCCAATTAGAAGGTGGTTACAATAGTCCAGACAGGCATTGCGGTGGCCCAGACTCATGTTGTAGCCATAGAGGTGGGTGAGTAAAGGTCATGCTGGGGATACATTTTGAAGAAAAAGGTAACACAACTAACTAGATTGAATGTAGAGTGTTAAAGAGAGAGGCATCAAGGATGACTTGTCGATTCTTCCCCTGAGTAAATGGGCAAAGGGTGGTACTGTTGACTGAGATGGGGAAAACTTGGGGAGGAAGAGATTGGAGAGGTACGTCAAATCTGTGGTTCTGTTTTGGCTCTGTTAAAGCTGAGATACCTCTTATTCATCCAAATGGAGATGTTCAATAGTCAGGTATCTGGAGCTCAGAATAAGGGGTCAGAGCTGCAGATAAGATCAGCCCCGGGTTATCAGTGTGTGCGTATATATATGTATATACCCACAGGCTTATATATGTTTAAGCCTGTAGATATGGAATAATGTGTACACATCTATAAATATATATACATGTACTGTATATATGTATATAGTTACACACACATACATATATAATATATCAAACTTAAAGCCATGGGACTGGGTAAGAACACCTAGGGAGAGCGTGTAGGAAGAAGAGAGCCAAGGACAGAGCCCTAGGACACTCCTAACATTGACAAATTGGGAAGAGGATGAGCCAGGAAGGAAACAGACAGAACAATCAGTGTGGCAAGAATGATATCAGGGAAGAAAGTGTTTCAAGGAGGAGGCAGTAGTCAACCATGTCAAAAGTTGTAGAGAGGGGGCATCTGGGTGGCTCAGTCGTTAAGCGTCTGCCTTTGGCTCAGGTCATGATCCCAGGGTCCTGGGATGGAGCCCCACATTGGGCTCCCTGCTCAGCAGGAGGCCTGCCTCTCCCTCTCCCACTCCCCTGCTTGTGTTCCTGCTCTCGCTATCTCTCTCTCTGTCAAATAAATAAATAAAATATAAAAAAAAAAAAAGTTGCAGAGAGGTTGAATAAGAGGAAAGAAAACATCACGAAGTGGGGCAACATAATAGAGGCAAGGCTTTCAAGGAGTTTTGCTGCGTTAGGGTTGCAAAGGAATGGGCAGGATTCAGAGAGACCATGAATTTAGAGCGGGATTTTGCTTTTTGCCTTCTTTCCCACCAGGACAGAGTGGAGCTCCTTGTCAAGATGTCGGGAATGGTCCAGCAGAGAGGGAGAAAGAGAGTAATGCAGAAGAGAAAGAGGGTCGTTGCAGGGGTGAAGCACCTGAGGCGGTGAGAGGGGGTGGGAGTCAGGGCACAACCACTGGAAGAGGGGCGTATGGTATTCAGGTTCAGGGAAGTGGACGGCATGGCGGCGGGGAGTTTGATAGTTCTTGGCATCTCTGTTCTCTTAAAAGATGCCGATGCTGGTCTTTGGAATGAATACTAGCTCCCAGTTCTGAAGCGCGCACCTGCGCCCTAGTAAGTCCTGTACCTGCCCTGATAGTGGGGCAGTAGGTGGAGGGGGAACAGGAGTAACATCACAGAGGGGGCTTAGCTCAAAGCTAAAAGACTTGCTTTGCTGGCCTCACCCTCTCTGTCATTGCGCCTGGAGTGACTGGTCCCTGCACCCCAGCTCTCTCTTCCTCTCTCTCCTGCCTCTTCCAGAAGCCTGTGGAACTCAGAGGGCGGTCCTCCGGCCGTGACTGGTAAGTGACCCAGGAGGGGCAGAGGAGAACGGAGCTATGGCTGTGGCAATAAACTCTGTCAGCTGTCACTGGAAAGCCTTTTAATCCGGATACGTATCCTTGTATTTACGTTCTGGAGAAAAGAAGCCGATCTCTTTGACATCAAGTGGTTTGTATCTGAATCATCTAAGTGACTCGAAGTCCTGGCTTAAGGAAACCAGGTAAGAAAAGTTTACTCTGTGAAGCCTTCCTACCATGTATAAGTTTTACCCTTAAACTCTTACCAAAAAGCTAAATAGTTAAGGGAGAGAAGCACGTTAACCTCTGTGGAAATCCTGCACTGGCAAGGATCCAGAAAACAGGGAGATTCGAGAATATTACAGCCTCAGGAACACAGAAATTGCCGACTACCATTTCTTTTCTTTTGTGTACTGAACATAGAGGGAAAGAATCAAGAGCAGGTGATGAGGCATATTAGAGCCTTTCCTCTGATCATTTAGAAACAATCAGGGAAACACATTCTCACTGGAGAAAAGACACTGAAACAGAGGAAGAAAGCGGTAGACAAGTGCTTTTGAGGTTGAATTAGCCTGAAGTCCAAAGCCCAACATTTACAAAAGAATTCTTTTTTCACTCTAACAGAATCATATTCTGATCAAGGTATGTGAGTAAGATTAAAGATGGGAATAAATTAAGGATATCCTTTATTAAAAGGTAAGAAAGGCACCAAATTGCCTAGCATTTAGCAATACTTCAAGTTCAGCTATTTTAATAAACTGACTGTTTTTTAAAATAGCAAGGGTAGGTGGTAGCATTTGTTTTCCAAGATTAAAGGGCCTCATCACTGAAGCCCCAGCTGACCTTCCTCATTTCGAGAAGGGAAAACTTTGGGAAAGTTGAATCTCCAAACAAACCTATAAAGAGAAGGCACCAGAATTCGCAGGACAGGTGACATTCTTTCTTTAGTCAGGGAATAAGGCTATTATATTCCATCAGGTTCCCAGCTCAGATAAAAAGGCAGGCTTTGGAAATAAGTTAACAATGAGGAGGAGGAAGGATAGAATATGGGGGATTGTGTGGGGGAAAGCTTCCAGAGGACGAAGAAGTTCTAGGCATGGACAAATGGAGAGAGTGCCCAGCTGCTGTCCATGTTGACTTTTTGCTATAGGAACCACACCCTACAGACACCATGCGGTGTTCCATCAGGCGCTGCTTCATAACGTCAGTGGGCATCGGATTCCTGTGGCTCCTCATCACTTTGAAAATCCCCGAGGAAATTGAAGATGATCAAAACGTGATGGCTATCAAAGGCCAGGTAGCAACCCTTGCTCTCCGTGTGGGAATTGAGGATGTAGCGTGGGAATGGTGTGAACAGGTAGTTTCTCAAAGCACCTGTACCTTTTCACCTGAGAGCAGGAAGCTCCAAAGGGAGTTGGGATATGAACTTGGACCCCTCGGTCCATAAAGAAGCTGCTCCCCCACCCCCAATATTTGTTAAGGTAAGGAAGAGAGCAAATAGAGCTGGAGCCCTCCACACTTTGGCCAGTGGTCAGACATCCTGAGAATGTGCTGGGTTCTCTCTGGGGAGGGTGATCCATTCCCTCTCTTTCCTGGAAAAGCTTATGAGAAGCCTCTAGGGGCTAAACCCTATTCTTTTTATGAAAGGAGGTACATGTTTTGCCTTTTGTCAATGCTCTAGGAGGACAATTATGACAAAAGGAAAGACCCGAGACCACTAGAAGACTGGCAGAATCTTACCTTCGAATATTTTAAAACAATTCAGCAGAGAAGAAAGAGTGAGTTCCAAGGAGGAGAATGGGGGATCCTAGGGAAAGTAGGAACATCAAGAGAAGTGAGGTAGTTAGGAAGGAAAGAAAGAAGGGAGAGAGAAAAGGCAGGACTGTGCCCAGGAATATTTGAATCTGGCAGACAATTCTCTCCCCTCCATGACATTTATATATCAGGAATGAAGAAGAAGAAGGGAAAAGATAATTGTTACAGGAAGGCAGAATCGTTGGATTAGAGAACATTTGGGTTAGAAGGGGCCTTAGAGTCATAGTCCAAACCCCTCAGTTTTGTGGATCAGGATCTAAGCTCAGGAGTGAAGGGACTTGCCCAAGGTCACACAATCCGTGGCAGAACTGGGACAGGAACCTGGGGTTCCCGACTTATGAAGAACTGCTTTTCCTTTCACCTAAAGGTGAGCTTTGGGAAGATGAACTGGATAAAACAAAAAGAATGATAATATCTATAATATTAGCTAATACTTACTGAGCACCTAAACCATGTGCTACAAAATTCTGGCTCAAAGAAGACACAAAGGGACCCACGGGGACCCAGTATCACCTAGCTTAGTGCTTCTCAAACTTAAACGTGCATATTAAGTTCTTGGTGATACTGTTAAAGTGCAGATTCTGTTTATCTAGGAACCCAGATTCTGCATTTCTAATAAGCTTCCAGATGAGACTGATGTTACTGGACTAAGGACCACATTCTGAGTAGCAACAATCTAAGCATCCCCTCTACCAAAAGAGAGCATAGAATAGAAATAGGAGAGGAAAGAAAGAAACAGAGTAGGTCCCAAAGAGCATCCCAACCCCTAGCCCTCTGACCACCTTTACCACCAACCCAGTATACACTGACAATTGTCCCTCTTTGGCCTCTCCTTAGCATGGCTGACAGTGGGCATCTCCTCAGTGCCACAACCAGATCAAAGAAGCCTCTTGTACACACTGGTCTCTCTGTTCCGTGCTTCCTCTAAGATTCAGCAGAAACGTCTCACAGTGCTGGTCCACCTGGCACATTCTGACCTCACCGGGCTCAGAGAAACAGTTCTCCATATTTCAACCCTCTTCAGCCCACAGATCTTGGCAGGGCAGTTGCTACTGATCCATGCTCCACCTGATGCCTACCCCTCCGTGGATGACATGAGGAACGAGGCCCATCATGGGGAATTCTACTCTAAGCAGAATATAGATCACGCCTTCCTCATGAGCTTTGTCACAGGGCTCTCTGAATACTTCCTGTTACTGGAGGACAATGTCTTTTCTGCCCCCAACTTTATCACCCACATTCATTGGAAGGTGAACACCATGAGGTCCAACCCATGGGTGCTACTGGAGTTCTCTAATATGGGCATCCTTGGCAAACTCTTCCACAGCAAAGACCTCCCACTCCTGGCCCATTTCTTACTCCTTTTCTACAAGGAGAAGCCCCTTGACAGGCTGATCCCCCACTTCCGTACCCTCCTAGCTCAGAAAAACCCAATCATCTGCAGACCTTTCCTTTTCTACCACAGGTTCTCCTACCACATCTCTAATGACACCCAGAAGGCCACACCAGTTCAGAAAAAGAACCCCTATGTTCCTGACAACCCACCTGGAGCCATTTTCACGGATATGAAGGTTTTTGATGTTCATTTCCCCTGGGAAGCCTACACCCTGGACGAGTCATTCTTCTGGACCCACAATGTTAGTGCAGGGAACCACCTGACAGTCATTTTGAACCATCCGGCGAACTTGAGCAAAGTGCAAGTATTGACAGGCACCATCGTGGATGGAAAGTACGCCCTGAAGAAGGGGCAAGTGGAGCTGGGCTACGACCCTGAGGGAATGCCTCAATACTGTACCAGCTTCACCTTGCTGGGCCATCTCTTCGAAGGGCAGATGAATCAGGAGATATTTCTGAAAAGGATGGGGCACAATGTGAGCTGCGTAAGGCTGGTGGTGAAGGCTGATCAGGTTGGCGGTCTTATAATCAGGCATATTTACCTCTGGGAGCAAAATACCAAAGATATGGAAGCAGCTCAGAGTTGGAGGTAAATCAGTAAGGGTGTAAAAAATTAAAGTCTTGAAGCCATTCCATTCCAGCCTATCTGACTGACATAGGGGCGATGCCAGGGAATGAGGGGCAGAGAGAGAAGACTCTGTGGTTCCTTTGGTGCCACGATGATGTCAAGAGACTGGTTCCTTCCTTTTTCTACCCAGACAAGTGATTCTTATAGGATATCTTTTTCTGGGAGCAGATATAGCTTAGCCCAACTTGGAGAAAGGCCTTGGTCAATCCCAGAATGGTTAGATTTTTGGGATGCTGAGATCAGCACAGAGTGTGTAAATATACACACTCCTATTTTGACACATAGTCAGAGGTGGGGGGAGTGTAATGTGGTAGTAGGAGGGTAAATGGGGAAATCCTGGGGTGTCCCTAAAATTGATATAAGAAGCCAAGAAAGTGACTCTCATTAGAAGTCAAATTCTCTGAAATTCAGGAAAGCGGCAGATGGACTGATAGCAATAAAACTAGGCCCTTAACTCTATCCTTTTAAGCTGTTTCATAGTGCCCATCTATTTTATCCTTTCCTCACAAACTTGGACATAAGTAGTTTGTAATTAAAACTTCACTTTCTCGTCAGCAATTCACTCCTTAACTCCCCCACTGGCTTCTACATCCACAATACTACTGAAACTCTTCCCTATTTGTAGTGACAAAAATAGTCAAAACCCAGTTGCATTTTTTCAGAGCTCATTCCCCTAAACTCTGCAGCAATACACAATACTAACTAGCGTTCCTTCTTGAAACAGCCTTCTTCCTTGACTTCTGGGATTCATTCATTCCTCAGATACTTATTGAGTGCCTACTATGTGCCAGGCACACAAAAAAAGCCCCTGTCAGGGTTAAGTACATGGTCTTTTGGAAGCACAGACCTGCTCTTCCTAAAATATTCTTGGGGGCTTAGGAAAGGCCTCTTGGAAAATATGGTATCTAAGCCTAGACCTGACAGATAATTAGAGAAGATATCCAGGTAATGTGGGAAGAAGGTCGGGGAGCTTTTTCCAGTAAAAGAAACAGCATGCCAAGAAGTAGGCCAGAGGTGAGAAAGGACATGGCTCATTTAGGAAAACACAAATCATTTAGTGGGACAGGAGATGGAGTGCAAGCTGGAGAAGGGATGGGGCAGAAGATGAAGCCACAGGACTGAGAGAGGACCAGCTTGAGAAGGGTCACAGACAATTCAATGGGTGAAAGAATAGTCTTTTCAACAAATGGTGTTGGAACAACTGTATATCTACATGCAAAAGAATGAAGTTAGACCCCTACCTCACACCATATAAAAAATTGACCCCCAGATGGATCACAGACCTAAATGTAAGAATAAAAACTAAAAATCTTAGAGGAAGATATAAGGCGTAAATCACTCCGACCTTGGATTAGGCAGCGGTATATCAGGATATGTCACCAACAGCATCAGCAATCAAAGAATAGATCATTGGACTTTATCAAAATCAAAAACTTTTGTACTTCACAGGACACCATCAAGACAGTGAAATGACAACACACAGGATGGAAGAAAATATTTGCAAATCGTATATCTGATAAGAGACTGGCATTCAGAATATTATAAAGAACTCTTACACTCAATAGTAAAAACACAATCCATTAAAGATGGGCAAAGGATTTGAATAGAGATTTCTCCAAAGAAGATGTACAAATGGCCACTAAGCACATTAGAAGATGCTCATCATTAGTCACCAGGGTATTGCAAGTCAAAACCACAATGAGATACCACTTAACACCCACTAGGAAGGCTCTAATTAAAAAAAAACATGGAAAAATAAGTGTTGGTGAGGATTTAGAGAAATTGGGACCCACATCCGTTGCTGGTGGGGTTGTGAAACGGTACAGCCACTTTGAGAAAGTGTTTAGCAGTTCCTCAAAATGTTCAACAGATTACCGTGTGATCCAGCAATTCCACTCCTAGGTCTATACTCAGGAAAATGAAACTTACATCCATGCTAAGACGAATGTTCATAGCAGTATCATAATGACCAAAAAGTGAAAACAATCTACATGTCCAACTGATGAAAGGATATGCAGAATGAAGTATATATCCATACAATGAAACAGTAGTTGGCCATAAAAAGGAATGGAGTACTGATATATGCTACAGCATTTATGAACCATTATGCTACATGAAAGAAATCAGTCACAAAAGGCCACATATCATAGGATTCCATATGTAGGAAATGTCCAGACTAAGCAAATCCATAGAAACTGAAGTAGATTAATAGCCAGGGCTGAGGAAAAGGGAAATGGAAAATGACTTCTAGGGGCCCCTGGGTGGCTCAGTCGGTTAAGCGCCCAGTGCTTGATTTCAGCTCAGGTCATGATCTCAAGGTGGTGAGATGGAGCCCCACATTGGGCTCTCTGCTCAGCAGGGAGTCTGCTTGGGATTCTTTCCCTCTCCCTTTCCCTCTGCCCCTCCCCCCACTCGCACACTCTCACTCTCTCTCTCAAATTAATAAGTCTTCTTTTTTTTAAAAGATTTTATTTATTTGACAGAGAGAGACACAGTGAGAGAGGGAACACAAGCAGGGGGAGTGGGAGAGGGAGAAGCAGGCTTCCCGCGGAGCAGGGAGACCCATGCGGGGCTCGATCCCGGGACCCTGGGATAATGACCTGAGCCGACGGCAGACTCTTAACGACTGAGCCACCCAGGCAACCCTCAAATTAATAAATCTTAAAAAAGGGACGCCTGGGTGGCTCAGTCGGTTGAGCGTCTGCCTTCGGCTCAGGTCACGATCCCAGGGTCCTGGGATCGAGTCCCGCATCGGGCTCCCTGCTCCGCGGGGAGCCTGCTTCTCCCTCTGCCTCTGTCTCTCTCTCTCTCTGTCTCTCATGAATAAATAAATAAAATCTTTAAAATAAATAAATAAATAAAGTATTAAAAAAAATAAATCTTAAAAAAAAAAAAAAGAAAGAAAATGACTTCTAATGGGTATGGGTGTCTTTTACAGTGATGAAAATGTCCTAAAATTAGGGGCACCTGGCTAGCTCAATCGGTAGAGTGTGCAACTCTTGATCTTAAGGTTATAAGTTCGGGGCGCCTGGGTGGCTCAGTTGGTTAAGCATCTGCCTTCAGCTCCAGCCATGATCCCAGGGCCCTGGGGATCAAGTCTCACATGGGGCTCTTTGCTCAGCGGGGAGCCTGCTTCTCCCTCTGCCTGCTCCCTCTGCTTGTGCTCTCTCTCTCTCTGACAAATAAATTAAAAAAAAAAAAAGAAAAGAAAATGTTCTAAAATTGATTGTGGTAATGGTTGCACAACTCTGTGAATATACTAAAAACTATTGAATTGTGTACTTTAAAATGTGAACTTGGGGCGCCCAGGTGGCTCAGTCAGTTAAGCATCTGACTCTTGATTTCAGCTCAGGTCATGATCTCAGGGTTGTGGGATCGAGTCCCTGCATTGGGCTCCATGCTGAGCATAGAGCTTGCTTGAGATTTTCTCTCTCCCTCTCCCTCTGCCCCAACCCTTGCTTGTGCTCTCTCTCTCTCTCTCAAAAAAAAAAAAAAAAAAAAAAAGTGAATTTTATGGTATGTGAGTTAAATCTCCATAAAGCAGTTATTTAAAAAAAACAACAACTGTAGAAGTACATGAAGGGGTTTCGGCTACACTGATGGCAAGAGGGAATGAAGGAAGAGTTTTAAGCAGGAGAGCAAAATGACCTGTGCTGTGCTTTGGAAAGATTGCTACTGCTGTGCAGACTACTCTGAAGGGGGTCAAAATGGAGAATCTAGTTAGAATTAAACAAGGAAATACGGACAGGTGTCCATCTCAGCACCTGGCATATAATAGATACTTAATAAATAAATGACACTTCCCACTTCCCTTTTCTTTCTCCCCTCTTCCCTTCTCTTTCCCACCTTTCTTCCACAAATCCTACACCAGTCTATATTTCCACATGCCTCTCTGATTGGCGATCCCTGTCATTGACACTGTTTCCTCTGCCCATCCCTAAACATGGGAATATTCCAAGGCCCTTTACTCTTCATCATCTATATCTTCTTTCTCCAATTTCTCAATCATGCTCAGAGTCGCCCGAAGGAGCTTTCAGGTGCTACCTAAGTCAGCAGCATCCTCTGAGGTCTCCAATGGGAGCCTCAGTGTCTTCTCTCCAGCCGATGATGGGTACCCTCCACCTGGCTCTTCCACTGTCATCTCGAGCTCAACATGTCTAAAACCAAATTCTTTAGCTTGCTCCAAAAGCCGGTACACCCCTCCAAAGACGTCTATTTCTGGCCATGGTTACCTTACATACATAAACTCAAAATCTTAAAACAGTGTTTTAAAAAAGTGGTCTATGAACCACTTGCATCAGAATCACCTGGAATGGCTTGTTTAAAAAGCTTTTACCAAATCTTGCACCTTCTCCACCCAAAGTGCTTCAACCTCTGTGGTTTTCTATTTTCATGTCCACCCCAGTGTAGACCTATCACTTCGGCTCACGTTCAAACTTTTCCACAGAGTGACCTCTACGAGCCAAGGAGCATTCCATGTCGGGTCCTGGGCACCAGGGTAAGAGGTAAGAGGCTGCAGACTCTGGCTTAAAGAGCTCTTGCTCTAGTGTGAGGGACAACTAAAATACAGCATTCAGGGGGCACAGTGCCCAGTGGAGCGAGGGACTGACTGTGCCTGGAATCTTTAGGGAGAGTTTCACAGAGGAGGTGGCAGGCAAACGGATGAGGTATTTCTCAGGCAGGGAAGTGGAGGGAAGGGTATTCCAGGCAGAAAGTGTAAGTGAGTAAGTCAAGGAAGGGGACTAAGATCTTATCAGGGCACCTTCTCCTTGGACAGTGGCTGGGCCTTATTCCCGTGTCACGGGGACCCTGAGGTAACATAGGTGGGTGAAGCAAAGCCTGGGCTAAGAACCCAGTAATAACGCTGTTGTCCTAACTGGCAGTTGTCCTCAGCCTCGGTGTCTGGGAGACGGTGGAAAGTGGTGAGGGGCTCTGTAGCCTGGGGCTCTGTAGCCCCATGTGAAGGGCTGCTCAGCTTTCCTGGATGGGTGCCCTGTAGGCATGTGGGCCCTGTGTTGCCAGATCTGGCGATTTCTCAGGAGAAGATGGAAGTCCCAATTTTTATGTTAGACTGCTCAATTTTTTATTTTTATTTTTTTTAAGGTTTTAAAGTAAGCTCTACACCCAATGTGGGGCTCGAACTCATGACCCTGAGATCGGGAGTTTCATGTTCTACCGACTAAGCCCCTAGACCTCTCAATTTTTAAAATGCTGGTAACTAATTCAAAAGATATAAAAACACAATTTTATTTTTATTATTATTTGTTAAAGATTTTATTTATTTATTTGACAGAGAGAAAAAAAGAGCACAAGCAGGGGGAGCGGCAGGCAGAGGGAGAGGGAGAAGCAGGCTCCCCGCTGAGCAGGGAGCCCGATGTGGGGCTCGAGCCCAGGACCCTGGGATCATGACCTGAGCCGAGGGCAGACGCTTCACCGACTGAGCCCCCCAGGCGCCCCTAAAAACACAATTTTAGAACACAACGAGCGATGACCCCGCTCCGCTCTGGGGAGGCTTTCCCAGGTTACAGCACCCTTGATTAGGTTACGACGTTCTTGGATACTCTCTGGCAATCATTTTCACTTCTGAAGCACTAATCACTTAGATGGATTCTCAGGACACACCCTCATCTTATCAGTAACGCGAACCATCTTTGAGCACGGATTAGTCTGCAGAGATGGCGGAATGGATCTGTTCCATTCATTAGCTCCACTTTCAGAGGCTGACGTCGTCCTCCTATTGACGCCCCCACCCTATTTGGGGCTTAATGTCCTCCTGAAGAACCGAGCCATTTAGGATAAGCCATCTAATGATTTACAATGAGTGTTATAATTCAAAAGGAAGCCCTGTCCCTATGGATTAGGGTATCCAAATGTTGAAGAACCGAAAGGGATTGCTACAGTTTAGGATCTAGGGTGTAGCGCAGGCCAGGTCCTGGCTGGGTGTGACTGAACGAAGCTGCAATGTGGGTCAAAGTCACAGACCCCAGCGTGGGCGTGCCAGCTCCCCGAGACTGGCCTCCTTCCCATGTGCTGGGTTGTGGGGTCTTACGTTGAAGTAGCTGAATGGTAAAGGTAAATGATGAGGTGAGTCATTATGGGGTTGGCAGATGAAATGCAGTTAGGACAGAAAGCAACCCACATCACTGGGGAATGATTACAGGGGCTCTGGTGATGAGTACTGAGAATGATGTGCTTCCTCAGACCTCTTTTTAAAGAGAAGTCCCGGCGAAGGTTTGGAGGGTGCGGGCCTTGTGGCTGCCATGTGTCTGATTGAGCCTTATAGGCCTACCTTCCCCACCACCTCCTTCTCTGGAACATTCTTTGTCTCTCTCTCTTTTTTTTTTTAATTTTTAAAGATTTTTATTTATTTATTTGAGAGAGAGAGAGAGAAAGAGAAAGCAAGTGCAGGGGGAGGGGCCGAGGGAGAAGCAGACTCCCAGCTGAGCAGGGAGCCTGAGATGATCGTGACCTGAGCCAAAGGTGCTTAACCGACTGAGCCACCCAGGTGCCCCGCATTGTCTCTTAAAGTGGATGCTCTGCTCCCTGTTTCAAGTGAGGGTTAGGGCAGGGGAAGCCAAGAAAGTCACTGATCAAAGTTGCCTTAATTTTCCGTGGGGGGAAATGAACTCTAAGGAGATCAGCCTTGGCTATGAGAAAGCAAGATGCTTCTCTGAGCCCAAATTCTGCTCTTCCTCTCCAACTCCTTGCTGGGGCTTTTTGGGATCGGTGAGAGGCAGAGCTTTAGGTCAGATTTTGAGTTCATTCTAGGCCCCAGTCCCTTCCTAAATACATCCCTCCAAGTCTTCTTTCCATGTCCTGCTAACCTTACTCTGGCCTCTCACAAGCCAGAACCCCTCTTACAAAAAGTTAAAGGAACTGGGATTTTGTGTGAGAGGAAGATGAGGGGTGACATTTAAAAAAACATTTTTTTAAGTAATCTCTACATGATCATGGGGCTTGAACTCATGACCCCGAGATCAAGAGGTCCATGCTCTCGGACTGAGCCAGCCAGGTGCCCTGAGGGGTGACATTCTTAAGGAAAGGAAATGTTGCTTTAAGAGGATGTTTTGGAGGGTTGAAAAAAGTAAGGAGGCTTCTTAAAAAGGAGGTTTTATGGGGAGGCCTGGGTAGCTCAGTAGGTTAAGCGTCAGCTCAGGTCATGATCCCAGGGTCCTGAAATTGAGTCCTACATCGGGCTCTTCACTCAGCTTGGAGCCTGTTTCTCCCTCTGCGCCCCCCCCGCCCACCCATGCTGGCTCTCTCTCTCTGACAAATACATAAATAAAATCTTAAAAAAAAAAAAAAAAAAGGAGGTCTTAGGGTGGGTGGTTACATCTGCGGCTTTTAGAGTCAGCCTAACAGGGTCCAAAGCTCAGCTGTCGTTTCCTGGCAGAACAACTTTGGGAAGTTACTTTATCCTCCAGACCTGAGTTTTCTCATTAGGTACAATGGGGATAATAAAGAGCAGGGCTGTGAGGATTAAGGGTGAGAAATACATGAAGCACTTAGAATATTGTAGGTACTTAGTAAGCGCTGGGTGAGCATTAGGCGTTGCTAGAATTACCCAAAGAAAAAAAGGGCAAAAAGATTCTGTAGTTCCCATCAAGTGTGCCTTGGCTCCCTGTCGCCCACACACTCCCCACCCAGTCTGGAATCCCTCCCTCCTTTTCTGCATGGCTAACCCGTGCCTCTTTGGCAAGATCCAGCTCGGCGGCCCTTTCAAAGAACTCCCAGGGCAACTTGAGTTGGATTTGTCTGGACAGTGAGTTCCTGCTTAACCTCCAAATCCATTGCCCAAACTCTGTGGGTGTTTGTTGAATGAGTGAATAATCCCCTTGCTTTTTAAAGTCACTTTAGTTCATAAATCTCATAGGAAGGAATACCTTATCTGGTTTAATCTTCAGAAGCACAACTGTAGGAGCGATCTCCCTTTTACGGATTAAAATATATAAATATAAATGAGAGAGACAGATGACCTGGGGTTTGCAGGGGTCCCACAGCATTGCCACAACCCAGACCCTGGCTGAGGCCCTTGGGGTAGGAGTGCAGCCAAAGGTGGCCGTGCTGGGGCGGTCCCCCCTCCCCTGGGCCTGAGGGACAAGGCTGCCAAGAAACTTCATAGACGTCACCACCCAGCTGCCTGCAGCACCCAGCCCTTCCCCCGATGGTGATTCCTGTGGGTCCTGGCCCTCTCAGCCCACGGCCCCTAAGCCCCCCCCCCC